>NC_081313.1:120529781-120900614 GCF_026419965.1 Kogia breviceps
TTCACGGCAAGTCACAGTAACAAGATTTTACACTAAATGCCATCCCAGTACATTAATACAAACTTGATATTATGTTTATCTGGTGATTGTTTCTCCCTGAAACTAGGCATTCAGGAATTATATCCAAGAAAAATAACTGAATGGGGAAAGAGACTGTAGTTGCCATTAAAATTAAAACCAGAAATCATTTTTTGTGTGTTATCCTTCTCTGGTTCCACCTACAGCAATGACTGGAAACAGGACCTTAAGGGTGAGTAATACGAATAAAAGTCATAAGAGTCAGAAATAATGAGCCAGTATCTTTAGACACTATAGCATGTGCCACCAAAGAAAGAAGACTGGGTAGGAAAGTATGCCCATGTTAGAAACATAAACATCCCAGTAAAGAAATATGCAGAAGCACATTGATATGTACACGGAGTCATGTCTCCTTTTGAGTCAGCAACAATAATATGGTTACACAAGAGTGATATTTCAGTCAGATCTGGTCCTCAATGTAAAAGGTGCTGAATCACCTGCCGGGGGGAAGCTGCAGACATTTAGCACTTTCACAGACAGCAGCGAGATAACAGAATTAATCTGGCTCACTAAGCACACATCACTTGGCTGTGCCAGCCTCTCTTAAAGCAAACTGCTTTCTCAAATGCAGACCGCAATTTACTCTCCCTGCACCATTTCCCTTGTATCCGTACATCCTTCTCTATGTATGGTATATGCAAAGTGAAAAGAAGGTAAGTTGAGAGGGGGAGGAATGGAATTAATGACAGTCTCCTAGACTTGTTTATCTCATCTACCTCCTTAGCCCACTAATGACACTAGGGTTTTACTTCCTGGGTCTTATCTTCTATTTAGAGTAAAAAGCATTTATTTTGGCTTAGGTGATGGTCAAATACTTTTTTTTTTTGCTTCCAAATAATTTTTACCTTTTCATTTAAACTTCTGCTATTCAATATGTGAGGAATACATGCTTTCTTTAAGTTTTTAAAATTATAGTTGATTTACAATATCGTGTTAATTTCAGGTATACAACACAGTGATTCAGTTTTATATATATATATATATATATATATACAACTGAATATGTATATGTATATATATATTCTTTTTCAGGTTCTTTTCCCTTAGAGATTATTACAGAATATTGACTATAGTTCGCTGTGCTATACAGTAGATCCTTGTTGGTTATCTATTTTATATATAGTAGTGTGTATGTGTTAACCCCAACCTCCTAAAGAGAAATACATGCTTTCTAATTCAAGATTTGAATGCTTTAGGAAAACTTGTTTCAAAGATACATTTGGGAAGGGACACCAGCGACAATGAAAAGTCAAGGTTAGTAATCCCATGATCTAACATGCTAAGTCTAATTCAGAATTTGAAAGAAGGTTTTTATCAAAAGACACATCAAGTAGGCCAGAGACATTTATCTGGTTGACCTAGCTTTCCTCTTCAAGAGTGATTGGTCATAGAAAGTTTATTTGCTGTGGTCTGTGTTTGCTGAAGGGAAGAATCCAAGATGCAAGGGGAGGTTCAGTTTCAGATGACAAAACTCTAGAATGGCTTCGGTTGATGGGTAAAGCTCATGAACTCTGGCCTCAGCAGATCTCAGAGAACAGGCCGATGGGTTGATAGACTCAAAAAACACCCATGTAAAAACAAAACAACAAACAAAACAAAACAAAACACCCATGTAGCAACAAGGTTTCATTCTAAGCTAGAGTTCACACAATAGCTTTGTGAATGCCTTAATCCCACAGTTCAACAATCTGATTCAGAAGAGGTTTCAGCAAGGCCAGGAATGATCTGTTATAAGACCAAGTCATGGAAAAGCAGTGTGTGCAGGGAGTCAGATTTCTTAGAGTCTAAACACTCCTCTGCCTCATGTTACCTTGTAACTTTGGGGAAATTCTTGGATCTGGCTAAGCCTCTGGGTTTTTTTTTTTTTTTTTTTTTTTTTTTTTTTTTTTTTATAAAATGCAGATAAATGATTCTTGCCTGACCTGTTTCTCCACTTGGTAATTGTGAAGTTCAAGTAAAAAAGAAAGTTGCTTGAAAACTATAAAGCACTGAAAAATGTAGGATCCAATGAGTGGGATGATGATGTTGATGATGGCCTGGCAGCTGGCTGGGCATCTAGAGGTACGGATACTCACGTCTCTGCCCAAAACCACATAAAGGAATGGACTGAAGGAGCCAGATACCTCATAACAGTGGAGAACACGCAAGGGGCTTTGGCCACAGGTATAATGCTTAGTAAGTACCCAAGCCCAAGCCCAAAGGAACACGGTCATCTAAGTTTCACAGCCATGATGAAACGTTCAGAATGTGCTACCAAGCAAATGACTTAGCCCTTCTGGGTACCTTGGGTTTAAAGTCTACTTCTGGCTAGTTGTGTGGCCTTGGACAGGTAGCTTCACCTTTAATTTTTGATTTTAAATTATTTAAAATTAATATACAGTGAAATTGACATTTTGGGGGGTACAGTTCTACAAATTTTGACACGTGTATAGATTTATGAAGCCACCACTGCAATTAAGATGTAGAACAGGGCTTCCCTGGTGGCGCAGTGGTTGAGAATCCACCTGCCGATGCAGGGGACACGGGTTTGTGCCCCGGTCCGCGTACCGCAAAAAAAAAAAAAAAAAAAAAAAAAAAGATGTAGAACAATTCTATCACCCCATAAAACTTCTACAAGTTTTCCCTTTGTAATCATATCCTTCCACCATCCATAATCCATGGTGACCACTGAGCTGTTCTCCATTACTAGAAGTTTGTCTTTTCAAAAGTCATATAAATGAATCAGACACTAAGTAGCATTTTGAAACTAGTTTATTTCAGTCAGCATAATGCCTTTGAGAGTCTCTAAGTTGTTGCCTATGTTAATGTTAATAGCTTGCTTCTTTTAAACACAATTCCTTCCAAATATTCCTATTGTATGGTCATAATACAATTTGTTTAGCCATCTATCTGTTGAAGGGCATTTGGGTTGTTTTAAGTTTTGGGTGATTATGAATAGGGCTGTTGTAAAAACACTGTGTACATGTTTTTGGGTGGACATATGTTTTCATTTCTCTAGAGCAGGGGATGGTCTCCTTTTTCTGTATAAGGTCAGACAGTAAATACTTTAACTTTGTGGGCTATGTAGTCTCTGTTGCAACTAGCGTAAAAGCAGCCATAGACAATACATAAAGGAATAAGGATGGCTGCATTCCAGTAAAACCTTATTTACAGAAATAAGCAGAGTACTGGACTTCATGCTCATCACAATATGCCAATCCATGCTCTATTATAAATACCCAGGAGTGGGATTCCTGGGTCATATTATAGGTATACTTTTAACTTTGTGATAAGATGCCACACTGTTGTTTCAGAGTGGCTGTACTATTTTGCATTACCATCAGCATGTATAAGAGTTCTAGTTGTTCCACAACCTTGCCAACACTTGGGATTGTCAGTGTCCTTAACTTTAGCCATTCTGATGGGTACTCACTCAGTGGTATTTCATAGCGGCACTAATTTGCATTTCTCTAATGGCTAATGATGTTCAACATCTTTTCTTATGCTTATTGTCCATCCCTATATTATCTTTGCTGAAGTGTCTGATCAAGTCTTTTGTTCAGTTTTAATTGGGTAGATTGTTTTCTTACTGTTGAATTTTGAAATTTCTTTACATATTCTGGACATAAGTCCTTTCTGAATATATTATTTGGAAATATTTTTCCCAGTCTGCGTCTTGTCTTTTCGTTCTCTTGACAGTTTCTTTTGCAACTAAAAATTTCTAATTTTGACAAACTCCAAATGTTTTCTTTTATAGATACTGTTTTTGGTGTTATTTCTAATATCTCTTGGCCTAACACCAGTTCATGAGGATTTTCTCAAAAGTCCTCTTCTAAAAGTGTTGTGTGTCTACATTTCACATGTAGATCTATGTAAGTGGAGCTATGATTCATTTTAAGTTTTCATATACAGTGTAAGGTTTATTCTTTTATATATGTAAATGCAAATTGTTTAAGCACCATTTATTGGAAAGACTATTCTCTTTCCATTTAAGTGCTTTTGCACTTTTGGCAAAAATGAACTGGCCATTTGAATGTTGTATCCTGGATTAGATCCTGGGACACCAAAAGGATCTTAATAGAAAAACGTTTGTGGAATCAAATAAAGTCTAGAGTTTAGTTAATGGTATTGTACCAATGTCAGTTTCTTAGTTTTGAAAAATGTACCATGGAAATGTAAGATGTTAACATTAAGGGAAACTGGAAGAGGGGTATATGGGAATTCTGTATTATCTTTGCAACTTTTCTACAAATCTAAAATTATTCCAAAATAAAAAGTTTACTTTTAAAAATCAATTGGCTGTATTTGTGTGGGCCTATTTCTGGACTCTCCTTTCTGTTCCATTGATCTATATGCCTGTCCCTTTACTAATACTACACTATCTTGATTACTGTGGTGGTTTCACTGTTACTGAACAATTTACAAATGTTATTTTGTTTGTGAATCTCCCCCACAGACTAGAAGCTCTGCAAGGACAGGCATATATGCAGAAGCTGAGTCCTGGTTTACTACTGAATCCCTAGTACCAGGACTGGTATATGGCAAGCAGTGAATCAATTCTTTTGTCAAATGAGCTGAAAAATGAATCTTAGTAAATAACTAAGATTTTCCTCTGTCATCAGTTCTTTCTGTCCTATGGGGTTTATAATCTTACTACCAAGGAGTTCCAGGTTAAATAAGGCCAAGAGCTCACTAGGAAGATGATACAGGTAAAGCTCTTAGCACAGAACACAAAACATGGTCCATGTTCAGCAAATGATAGGCTTAACTACTATTTTTAATCATTAAAAAATAGATTTGAATGTTTACTTGAACTTCAAATTATTTTATTCATTCATTCATAAAATACTCATCCATTTGACAGGATTTGTAGCCTTTGTACTGCAAGCCATGCATTTTGCTAGGAGCTGGAGACACAGCAGAGAGCAGTGAAGACATGACCCTGCCTGCCAGAGTAAATTATCTGAATAAGCATTCAAACCATTTACCCCATGTGTCCAAACCTAATGCACTGTGAAGACCTTACTCCACATGGGTAAAACTCACCTTTATCCATTTTTTAAAAGAAACCCTGTCTGGATTCTGACAAGGTAGATCTGTGCTCATTTTCAATTAGCTTGTGGTTTCCAGGTATGTGGGAAATACAAAAGAGAAAAGGGCTAATTCTGGAAGACCTGTTGAGGGGAACAAGGAGAAACAGTAGCCTTCAGAGCTTTTTCAGCTCCAGTATGTGACTGCTGTTTTATTTTTTCCCACTTCAGTATAATATGCAGAGTGATTCAGTAATTCTCCCTCTCTCTCTCACACACACGCATCCCTACCAACCATACTTCCTTAATGTAATTAATGATTATGATTTTTATCATTGTCTTTAACTCTCAACCAAAACTGGAAGAAAAGAAGAATATTCAGTGATTCTCTTACCATCTGGGGAAAATTATTTTCCGGTCCAACTTCAGGTAGCTTAAGGAGGTCCCCTTATTTTAAAATCCTTTCTCATTCTGCATCAGACAAACTTTTCCCTACCTGCATCCTTGCTTGAACATATACATTCCTCAGCTTCTGTAACTGTCATTTAATAACCCAAAGAGGCTCTTCAGGCCCCTCCTTCTGATTGAATTAGGCAACAAGTAAACCCATCTGATTTCTGTCTTCTGTTGTCCCCGTTGGCTAGGAAGCAATGGAGTTATGTACTAGAGGAAGCTAACTAGACATTTTCCTCTTTTAAATACGCTTTGCATCCTGAATACTTTGATCTCAGTTAAACTGCATCCTTAGCTAATTAACAGCAAAACAATTAAGAAACTATTGGCTGTTGAAAATAAACAGTTTCCCAGCAAAGCCAACTCATTACACATGGGCAACTACGGTCTTAGAAACCAAAAATTTCCTGCAAAGACTAAGACAAACAGTTTTTTTTCTGAATAGCTGCCTCTAAGATGTAACTAACTCTGTTGACAGTGATAAAATCTTCCCAGTGGACTATCCCTCTGATCCTCTAACCTTACAATGAACATAGCAAGCTGACTGATCTATATCATTCCTGTGAACCAAATCAAAACATTTGGCTTCTCTCATCATCTTCAGGATCAGCATATCCAATAAAACTCGCCATTATCATGGATGTTATACTTCACATAATTCAGATAATTTGAAAAGACATTATGTGTTTTGGGAAGTTTTTTGGGAGCACAGCAATCTTGGCAGCATGGTGCTAATATTTAATAAAGATCTACAGAATAATACTACCAGTTTTGTAGACATTTATCTTCTTTACATCACCCCAGAGAAAAGCTTAACTTGAAGGTAGATATATTTTTGATACTCATTTTTCAGGTGAGGAATACAGCACAGTTAGTTGTCCAAGGTCACACTACTAGTGAGTGGTGGATCTAGGTTTGAACTTGGGCTGTGTGGCTCTACAGCCCACCACACAAACTGTATTCTGGAGAAGGCAGAATGCCAAGTTCCTGTTCTAGGAGACCTTAACATTGATCTGGGAAGCCAACATTTATGAACACAAGATAAACAGAAGGCATTTTCAGAGTCACATGTGCAGAACTGTGGTTTGTAGTTTAAAAGTAGTTCTAAAGGGATGCAGTATAAGGTGTGGTTGGGTGGGACAGGGCAGGTCCTGAAAAATTCCATAGCTTTACAATCAGCAAGAAGGGGTACAGGCTTTGGAATCATTTGGGTTCAAATGCTGCCCTACCACCCACCTCTGTCCCCATCAATAATACAGATGCTGGTACACATCCACTGAGGGTTGTTTGGAAGACCAAACAGAATAATGTATGTAAAGCCTGGTACACAGAAAGCACTAAGTAGATGTTAGATCTTCTTGAGGTGAAAGGTTTTCATGTGGATCTTAGCAATTTTAATGTGTACAGATTGGCAAAGAAAGGGCAAGAGAGTGGGGACAGATGGGCAATACATACAGAGACTCAGAATTAGATAACAGTCAGACATTCTCAAATTCAGCCGACTAAGCTCTTTTCCCCTTCCTCATTCTTGGCCCCTCACAATCATTCTGGATGTGCTGGACCCTAAATCACAAAATTAGACACTTTGTGCTGATAACACACACACAGAGAAACAGGAATACACCCAAACCTGTACTTGAAGGACTTAGAATTTAATACTGACTACGGCAGATTGTGTTTTGCCTAAGCTCATCTCTAGCAGGTAGGTAAGCCCTCATGGAAGCTTGTATTGATATAAAGTGAATTTAGGCATCAGTAATGTTTAGTAATCCACTGACCCATTGTGCTAGTCGGCACCCTCATTTCCAGAAAGAATGAAAACAGATTCCAGTCCAATTAAGCAACCAAACTGAGAGTATTTGTGGAATGTTTACTTCATGCTTAGTACCGTGTTTGGTTCTTTCCTTCTTCCTGGAGAGTAGGTGGACATTGTAAGAATCTGGTTAATTGCCTGTGAATGTGCCATGTGGAATGGTTAATACAGCAAATCCTGTCTGGGACCAGTGAGACAGAACACTTGCTCTCTAAGCACTTATTACAACATAGTATAATAGGTGCAATAGTACCCATATTATAGTCATGCCTTACAAGCAAATGTTTCACCCATGAGACCTGAGTATTTCAAATGGGTGGTATCAATATTTCTTTTTATTTTGTTTTAAAAATATCGTTCACTGGTCTCCAATGCTTAACTTACAGTAGAAGTGGAGCTTATAATTGCTAGACAAAAAGGATGCAAATATCACCTAACTTCAGAGTGGATATTTAGGAAATATTAATGAGAAACATTTGGGATCTACTTAGGTAGATCTACATGCTTTTGCTGGACTCAAGAGAATTGAGTCAGTTTTCTAATGTATTTTCTAGGATCTGGAGTACACTGTTGGGCTGATACCATGTCACACCAACTCAATCGTTTCTCCAATTAACTCCAACTATATAAAAATTACAGTATTTGCTATAAGCAACTCACACTTTTAAATCCAATTTTTAAAGTTGAGACCTCAAATGGAATTAGTTCATGGGGCATTTCAACAAACCATTGTCATTGTGGGACACAATGAACAGAAGACAAATTTTAAGTGAAATGGAAAACAAAGCAGAGGCCCTAGGAGTTGGAAGAAATTTTAGAGGGCATCCAGTCCAACCCTTTATAGTAGCCCTTATGCAATGTCTCTTGTAGCACATTATTCAGTTCCTATTGTCAAAAAGAAGGGGGGAAGTTTTGGTCCTTTCATTTAGTCTCAGAAATTTTGTTTTCACTGAGATATACTGAAGAGTATCTTTGTAACAACTTTTGTCAAGTCTCTTTGGAGTCAGCTCTAGATGATGTTGGAGGCCTTCAGAATAAACATAATTACATTGATGTCAAGCGAAACATAAAATAGTGATGATAATAAATAGTGTTTCGTTACAAACACTATGTCAGATCTTGCACATGATGGAAGCCAGGCATGGTTCCTGTTTGGGAGCATCTAATAAAATGTTATGAGTTCTGCCTCAAAGAGCTTGAGAGTGATGCTATACTGTCAACTCTGGAGTTTTCCAAATGCTTTTTTGATTCTGTGTTGCAAAATTTCAAGTAAATATGTTTGTCTTTGGTTGGTTGTTTACTTGAAGTATTGAACATGGTTGATATATATATATATATATATATATATATATATATATATATATTTTGTGGTACGTGGGCCTCTCATTGTTGTGGCCTCTCCCACTGCGGAGCACAGGATCTGGACGTGCAGGCTCAGCGGCCATGGCTCACGGGCCCAGCCACTCCGCAGCATGTGGGAATCTTCCCAGACCGGGACACGAACCCGTGTCCCCTGCATCGGCAGGTGGACTCTCAACCATTGCGCCACCAGGGAAGCCCAATGGTTGATATTTTTGCCATGTATAAAACTGAGATGAAGCCCCTACCCAGCTTGGTAGCTGTCAGAGTTGCAGTAGGAATGAATGAACACATTTATCCTCAGATTTAAATTCAATTACATTTGAACCATTCCTATTCAAACGCTCTTCAGGTGAAGAACCACTGTGCAGACTGAGGACCCTCCACATTTTCTGGAGAAACCTAGACTGGTTGGCTACAGCAAAGGGCACAATTTCCTTTGCACAGCTCAGAGATACCCATGAGTGTCCAAGACAGAGCCATTCGTAATGAGAAAGGTTTTGAGGTCAGACCCATCTGGGGTTAGGGTACAGTCTCTGGGTGACCTCTCTGCGTCTCATTTTCCTTATCTTTGAGTCACATCTTAGGGAGTAGTGATATCTAAATGCATTCAGATATGCGAAGGGTACATAGTAAGCCACAAAGTACAGTTGGTAGGCATGCAGATAGCTGAAGGCACCCAGACCAAGTTTCTATTCTCAGGTCTGCTGCTTACTAGGTTGTCACCCTAAACTCATTAATTAGGTTCTCTGAGGCTCAGTTTCCTCCTCTGGAAAAGGGGGGTCACACAATAGTAACTCAAAAGTCTAAGGTGAGGATTGAATTGTATTAAGTGGAAAAAGCATGAAAAGTAGGTAAATACTATTTTGTGTGTGCCCAAAGTGCCTTTGCCAAGTGCTCAGTACAGAAATACTTCTTCAGTGATGGACTGACATACTGAATATACCAAGATTCTGGGTTGAGAATTTCCATAGATTTCTCTTCCAAATATACTGGAGGAATGCCAGTGGAAAGACATGACATAGGGTGGGGTGGAGAGATCCTCACTTTTGGGGTTCTTTCTTTGAGGGATGACTGTAGGATGTTGGTGTTAGACTGTGGCTTTAGCATTGATGATAGCCCTTAATGCTATGAACATGTAAAACAAGAGACCTAGTGGCCCATTTTAATATCTGTGATTTCCCCAATTCCATTCAATAATTCCCTCAAGCATCATCCTCCATAGATTAACAACATAGATTTTTAGGGACTTATTTATTTTCTCTGTATATTAGGGGCAATACTTTAAAAAGGAAAAGGGTGATACTGAGTGATAAGCATCTCCTTGTGGTCCCATGCTTCCATTTTCCAAAGTGATCACCTCACCTTGTGATTTCATCAGGAAAGACAAATGATTAATTTCACAATAGTCAGGGACCAGGCATTATAAGGCAGCTTGAGCTCAAGACGGTGGCTCTACATATTAGCATGCTTTGGTTTCCAATCTTAGCCTTGCCACTTCCTAGTGTTTGACTGACCTTAGGCTGGTAGCCACTTAACCTCCTTAGCTTCAGTGTCCTAATCTATAAAATGGGGATACCAGTAGCCACCTCCTGGGATTGTTTTGCAGATTCTCTGAGTGGATGCACATAAGGCTTGACATCGTCAACAAATGTCAGTCATCATTATTATTGTAATAATTACCTACTACCCCAAAGCCACCTTTCTCTTGAGACTGATGAAGTCAAAGGCTGTTGAATGTTACTGTAATAGGATTCTTGCAACCCAATATTTTCCAATTCATCTTTCCTAAGAAAGATCGTCTGTCAGGTCCATCTGGAGATCATAGTGTATTCATGAGAACACAAGGAGCCATTACTTCCTGTTATGCCTGAGCAAAAAAAAAAAAAAACAAAACACACCAACCCCATCCTCACCTGAAAACTGCTCTGGACAAATGTTTCCCAAAGGAGACTCAGTGCAGAGCAGAGCAGAGCAGTAAGAAGCAGGGGTGTGCATTCAGGCAGAAACTCTGCCGTCCACCCCCTGCGGGACTGCACATGAAACTGTCTTATGAGCCCCATCTGGTACTAATCAGCCCATTTCCTGTCTCTTGAGTGCTCATGTACACTACAAGCACTGTATGAATTTATGCTCACATAGTGTTCCTCGCACGAGTCTGCCTTTTTAAAAGAGGGCCTCTTTCTTCCTTATATCCTCACGGAGGTGGAGAGCAACGACTTTGGAGTCAATTAGAACTGGCTTCAAATACTCACTCTACCCCTTACCATCTAGGTTACTGAACTTCTTTGAACTTTGTTTTTCTCATCGGTGAAATAGAGAGTTAACATGTGTAAAGGCTTAATAGAGAGTTGACACATAATAAACACTAAATAAACATTAACTCTGTCCTGAGACCTTGCTTCCTAAACAGTGGTGGTGGGCAAAGACATAGTTATGAGAACGAATTCTCTTTGGGCTGGAAAAGCTACTGTCAGAGAACACCTCCCCCACTATCCTTAGATATGACTGCACTGTATTAGCATCTATGTAGGATAATCCAATTCTAAAACCCCAAAGCCACTTGAGCTCTTTGGAACAATCTCATAATCTCTTAATTTTATGAAATAAGTTTAACTCTTACTTTTAGACAAAACTGAGGAAAACAACTCCAAGCCATCCCTCTAGGTAAAAGAATGCAGGAATGGAGGTAAGCACTCTTTACCACCAGCAAAAGAAACTCAAAAAAGATACTTTAAAACTTTTTCTGTCAACAAAATAATTAAGTGAAATAGATGCCTGGGTATTAGATTCCACATTTTCATGTGTCCCCGCCAACACTCTTTTTTTTCCCCTGAAATGCATTCTTTCTAGACTGTGGGAGAAGTAATAAAATTTTGGTGATAGCCTTTCCTAGCTGCTGAGAAATTTAGTGCTTTGGAAGAAGGCTAGTTACATTCTTCAACGGATGGCCGTATGGCTTTTCCAAAATGTTTAGAAGTCTTATGTGAGTATGAAGGACATACAGTTGAAAGGAATTTCAATTAATGTTCAAATATTTCCTTATCCAGCCTCTTTCTCCTGGGTTCTTTACAGACAGGCTCGGGTGAGGGAGCCAGTTTTGTGAGTAGAGGTTGTCTGGGAATCACAGAAGCTCTGAGTTTCAAGAGATCTCAGAGTCATCTGGACAACCTCTAACAGCTCTAGTGATTGTTAACACTTGGGGTGTTAGGGATTTCTTCATGAGGCTGAAGGAAACTGTGAAATACCTCCCAGAAACATGCATACATGTGTAGGCTCAGACACAGTTTTGCACCAGGTTCCAGGAGAACTCACTGATACATGTCCAAACTTCTAAGTCACAGAGTCTGCAGATGAGTTCCTGCCTAGGGCTTGGTCTCGTATTGTCCAAAGGCCTGACAATGAGGGCCCTGCCAGGCCTGTACTTTATAAACACCCACTCTGGCTCTTTTCTGGCTTTATTTCCACAATGGGATGAAGAGTCCACAGAGCAAGATGATGTGCTTGCCTGGAGCCCAGGTCATGTATCCATTTCTAGGCCATTCTCTGGGGACCCAACTTTTAGAGCATGTTAGAGGCCTCTTCCCAAAGTTTGCCACCTTCAAGGCACACCACATCACAGAGTGCATAACTCTGGGTGGTTGTTTGCCTTGTGATGGGTTAAAAGCTTGAATGTTTAGGATGGGTGTCCACACATAAGCATAAATCCCCTCACAGTACAGAATGGAGGCAGAAAGGAAGAGGGTGGACTTTGGACCTGGACCTTCCATTTGCACTTTTTTTTTTTTTTTTTTTTTTTTTTTTTGCGGTACGCGGGCCTCTCACTGTTGTGGCCTCTCCCATTGCGGAGCACAGGCTCCGGACGCACAGGCTCCGCGGCCATGGCTCATGGGCCCAGCTGCTCCGTGGCATGTGGGATCTTCCCGGACCGGGGCACGAACCCGTATCCCCTGCATCGGCAGGCAGATTCTCAACCACTGCGCCACCAGGGAAGCCCCCATTTGCACTCTTGACCTAGAACCAGCTAAGGGGCAGGCCTGGTCTTTGCACATGCTCTTTACTCCCCTCTCTTGGCTAATTCCTACTCAATCTTTAAGCTACCGCTTAGATGTTCTTTTCCTAGAGAGGCATTCTTGGACACTCAGTCTTAGTTCCCTGGTTAATGGAGAGCATCTTCTACTTCCCCTTCATAGCACTTATTCAAAGGTTATTTGAGTGATTTTTTGAAGTGTCTGTCTTACTTAAAAATTATTTGTGGTTGTTTGTGCACACTCAAGCGTGTTCACTGCTATGTCCTCAGCACCTAGCATCATGCCTGGCACTTAGTTGAGTCTTAGCAAATGTTTGTAGAATGAATAAATACCACCTCTGGGACCTATATTCTCCATGTTCTAAGAAATAACCCTGTTCCAGTCTTTGAAAAGCAGGTTTCTTCCTCCCTACAAGGTTTCTTCTTAACCTTGTAGGACCTACAAGCCAAAATGAACATATAATGGCCCTATAATGTGAGTAAACTGGGGAGACATCTGGCCTGTGGGGCTCTTGGGCCCTGGCTGTGGACTTTGGGGAATGCAGTAAACTATTGGAAAGTGCTGCAGATTAGTGCTTGCAGGGTGCAACAAGCCAATAAGAGTTGAAGAACTCCCATGTAGCATTGTGTATCCTTTGATTCTTGTGATCACTGACTAACACTGTGATGTAATAATCACAGGAATCTACTATGTGAGTGCAAATAAAGACAGTCCAAATCTGGTAGGAAGTGTGAATAACAAGCGGAAACTTCTCACTTCAATATTCCCCTTAAAATGACAGCCTGACCTCGATAAAGTGAATATTCTGATTTCAAGCCATTAGCAATTGGATGATCTACCAGTGACTCAGCTCCCCTTGTTCAGATTGGGAAAATCATTGTCTGTGAGAACTAATATTGTCAATATAAGTAAATATTACCTGGATGTTGTGGTACAAATTAGATTTTCTAAAGATATGGTATTAAGTTCAAGATTTTCTGCTGTGGAATCATGGAGAGAAGGTGAATCACCAAAGTGAATACAGTACATGTGTATTAATAGTCATGGTTATTATATATTGAACATTTACTCTGTGCCTGGATCTCTGCTGGGTGCTTTATGCTCATTGTCTCACTTAAGTTGTATAAAACCCTGAGAAGTAGGAATTATGCTACTTTACAAATAAGGGAATAGAAGCTCTGAAATGTTAGGCACTTTGTCTAAGGTCACATAGCTAATAAGTGGCAAAGTCACATTGTAAACCTACATTTTTAGGACGCCAAAGCTCTGTTCTTAACTATTTTACATTCTACCACATAGTATATTAAAATCTCTTTATAACAGAGATAACTCCCACGTCAGTTTTAGGAACAGGAGAAAAGGGACAGTCTCAAGGGGGTACCTAATCCTGTTTTGTTTCCCACACCAGCCATCAAGGGAGATGTCATTGCAACACTGCCTTGTCCATCCTCCATTATGTCAACCTCAAGAGGCTAAGATTGTGCTCTATCATCTGTTACTACATAATAAACTACCCCCCAAACACAGCGGCTTAAAACAACCAATTTATTTTGCTAATAGCTTTGTGGATCAGGAATTTGGGAAGAGGGCGGTTTCTTTCTTTTTTGAAATTAAAAAAAGTTTTTATTTTCTAAATACATTTTTAATCCCCCCCCCAGCTTTATTGAGGTATAATTGACAAATAAAAGTTGTATATATTTAAAGAGTAAAACATCATGATTTGATATATGTATACACTGTGAAATGATTACCACAATCAAGCTAACACCTCTGTTATCTCACATTGTTAGTATTTTTTTCTTTTGTAATGAGATCACTTAAAATGTATTCTCTTAAGCACCTTCAAACATACAATACAGTATTATTAACTATGATCACTGTACTGTACATTACCCAGGACTTATTCAACTTATAACTGAAAGTTTGTATCCTTTGACCAACATCTCCTCATTTCCCCCAGCCACTGGCAACCACAAATCTATGCTCTGCTTCTGTGAGTTTGACTATTTTAGATACCACATATAAGTGATATCAAATGGTATTTGTCTTTCTGTGTCTGGCTTATTTCACCTGGAAGCATAATGGCTTCCAAGTTGATTCAAGTTGTCACAAATGGTAGCATTTCCCTATTATGACTGCATAATATTCCATTGTGTATGTGTGAGTTTGGGTGTGTGTGTGCATGTATGTATACATATGCACACACACAATTTTCTTTATCCATTTATTTATTGACAGACATTTAGGTTGTCTCCATATCTTGGCTATTGTGAATAATGCTGCAGTGAATATGGCAGTGCAGATATCTCTTCGAAGTACTGTTTCATTTCCTTTGGATATAAACCAAGAAGTGGTATTGCTGGATCATATGGTACTTATATTTTTAAGGAACCTTCATACTGTTTTCCATAGTGGCTGCACCAATTTACTTTCCCACCAAGAGTGTACAAGGGTTCCCTTCTCTCCACATCCTCACCAACACTTTTAATTTGTCTTTTTTTTTTTTTTTTTTTGTGGTACGCGGGCCTCTCACTGTTGTGGGCTCTCCCGTTGCAGAGCACAGGCTCCGGACGCACAGGCTCAGCGGCCATGGCTCACGGGCCCAGCCGCTCCGCGGCATGTGGGATCTTCCCGGACCGGGGCACAAACCCGTGTCCCCTGCGTCGGCAGGCAGACTCTCAACCACTGCGCCACCAGGGAAGCCCTATCTCTTGTCTTTTTGATGATAGCCATCCTAACGGTGTGAGATGATACCTCATTGTGGTTTTGATTTGCATTTCCCTGATGATTAGTGATTTTGAACACCTTTTCATACATCTGTTGGCCAGTTGTATGTCTTCTTTGGGAAAAAAAAAATCTATTCAGATCCTTTGCCCATTTTTTTCGGTTTTTTTTTTTTTTTTTTTTTTTGTGGTACGCGGGCCTCTCACTGTTGTGGCCTCTCCCGTTGCAGGGCACAGGCTCCGGATGCGCAGGCCCAGCGGCCATGGCTTACGGGCCCAGCCGCTCCGTGGCATGTGGGATCTTCCCGGATCGGGGCACGAACCCGTGTCCCCTGCATCGGCAGGCAGATTCTCAACCACTGCGCCACCAGGGAAGCCCCCTTTGCCCATTTAAAAAATTTTTTTTTTTTTTTTGGTGTTGAGCTGTATGATTTCCTTATACGTTTTGGATATTAACCTTAACCCCTTATCAGATATATGGTCTGCAAATATTTTCTCCATAGGTTGCTATGTCATTCTGTTGTTTCTTTTGTTGCACAGAAAATTTTTAGTTTGATGTAGTCCCACTTGTTTACTTTTGCTTTTGTTGTCTGTGCTTTTTGTGTTATATCCAAAAAATCATTGCCAAATCCAATGTTAAGGAGACTTTCCCTTGTTTTCTTCCAGGAATTTCAAGGTTTCAAGTCTTACAGAGTATCAGTTAGGGCAGCTGGGTATGGAGGAGCCACTTCCAAGATGGGTCTTTACTCACATGAGTGGAGTCACCATGCTCCTTGATGTCTCTGCCTCTCTTCACATGTTTCATTTTGTTTCTTATTTTCCTGGGGTTCTCCATGTGACTTGAGTCTCTCACAACACAGTAATTTTGGAATAGATGAATTTATGACCTGGTGTCAACTTTTCCTAGAGGGATTGTTTCAAGAGACCTGGAGGAAGCTACAAGTCTTCACAGAACCTCTTCTTGTAAGAAAATATCACTTCTGCTACATTTTTTTGGTCAAATAAATCACTAAGGGCTAGCTAAGTTCAGAGGGTTGGGGGAGGAATAGATTTTACATTTAGATGGTACAGTGGCATAAAAATATAGGAATATAGAAAAGGACTGATGGTGGCCCTCTTGGAGACAAGTTACCATAGACTGTCTCCTAAGACCATTCCTGCCTTATCAGCCCGAATAAATATTATGAGTCTTTCCCTTTCCCTTGAGAGTACAGCTTAGAATAAATGGCTCTTAGTGGAAATCATAAGAGGTAAATAACATTTAATAATCACTTGCTACATGCCAGACCCTGAGCTAAGTGTTCTACATGTGTGATTTAATCTAATTCTTACAACTCCTGAGGAAGGTCTGATCAGTCACAATATTAGAGAAGTTCAACAATTTACTCAATGGCACACAGTAAGTAGAGGCTTTGAGATTTCAACTCAGGTCTTCTGAATGCCAAAGTTTGTACCTTTAGTACACAAAACAGGTAAGAGTTTGTGCAGAAGGTGAGATCACGGTTGGTGTTAGACGAAGTGGCAGGCAAATTTGAGTAAGTGAGCAGGATAGAGACAAAAAGGCAACAACATGAGTGCAGGTATAGAAGTGGGGACTGGCCTGTTGGATCATCAAAAAGTATGAGGACTGGGGGCTTCCCTGGTGGCACAGTGGTTGAGAATCCGCCTGCCAATGCAGGGGACACGGGTTTGTGCCCCGGTCCGGGAGGATCCCACGTGCCACGGAGCGGCTGGGCCCGTGAGCCATGGCTGCTGAACCTGCACATCCAGAGCCTGTGCTCCTCAACAGGAGAGGCCACAACAGTGAGAGGCCCGTGTACCGCAAAAAAAAAAAAAAAAAAAAATATGAGGACTGGAATTGGACAGATTGGCAGGAGACAAGTTCTGATGGCCATGAAACCCCAGCAGAGGAGCCTGATCCATTGAGACAGGAGTCAGGCAGCCCACTCATTCCAGAGGAAACCCTTATGCCTAACTCAAGAACTCAACTGACAGCTTTGCTTTTCTTTTACTAACAAAGTGTCCACTCTTGGGCATATATCTGGAGGAAACCATAATTTGAAAAGATACATGCACCCCGCTGTTCACTGCAGCACTACTTACAGTAGCCAAGACATGGAAGCAACCTAAATGTCCATCGACAGATGAATGGATAAAGAAGATATGGTATACATATACAATGGAATATTACTCAGCCATAAAAAAAGAATGAAATAATGACATTTGTACCAACATGGATGGATCTAGAGATTATCATCCTAAGCAAAGTAAGCCAGACAAATATCATGTGATATCACTTATATGTGGAATCTAAAAAAAATGATACAAATGAACTTATTTTCGAAACAGAAATAGACCCACAGACCTAGAAAACAAACTTATGGTTACCAAAGGGGAAAGAGGAGGAGGGATAAATTAGGAGTTCAGGATTAACATACACACACTACCATATATAAAATAGATAACCAACAAGGATCTACTGTATAGAACAGGGAACTATACTCAATATTTTGTAATAACCTATAAGGGAAAAGAATCTGGAAAAGAATATATATTTAATAACTGAATCACTCTGCCATACACCTGAAGCTAACACAACATTGTAAATAACTGTACTTCAATAAAAACAAAAGGAATGATAGCTGGAAAAAAACCCCAAAGTTTCAGAATTTGCTTCAGTTATCTCAATTCCCAGCTACAACTCACATTAAGAGTGGAAGAAAGTTCACACAAATCAATGAGTTGGGTCAAACAATGGCCCCATTTCCACTCCAGAGAAGGTTTCCCTTGTGTGTGAAAAACTCTGCTCCTCCTTTTTCTTAGTATTGACTATATTTGGGAGAGGAAAGGGAACTGTTAACTGGTGAGGAAATTTTTAAATCAATACTTCAACTTTGATCCAACTGTAAGACTTCATAAGGCAGTATCTTAGGTAAACATTTGGTCAACTGAGTTTTTGTAAAAGTTGAAGATGAAGTAGTCTTGAAACATGACTTTACAACATAAAGTTTCACTCCTTTAGTAAAAGTACAGTGGCTAAGAATACTGGCTTCAGAGCCAGACTGAACTGGGTTTGTTTCTAGCTCCACCACTTACTAGCTGGGTAACTTTGTATGAATCACTTACCTCTTGGAGCCTTACTTGACATGTTAAAACTGGAAGAAGCACAATACCTAGAGGAGGCAGTGAAGATTTAATGTGATAATACAAAAGGCCTGGCTTGTAGAAAATGCTCAATGCACATTAGTTATCCAAGTTAGGTCTTAGGTTCACTGACACTTAGCCTGACTTCAGGGTCTAGTGCTTGCTCTACTGCTTAAGGCTAGGAATGGGAGTGCTACAGTGGATGCTATGATTATAGTCATGAGACTTAGAGCTGTACAAAAACTCAGTCTCCTCACTGACCAGAAATGGAGGTGAAGGAGGAAGTTGAGTTAAAATCTTGCCCTGTACTGTATTAACATAGTGATTGAAGGTATAACAGTACCTCCCTCATGCGGCTACTTTGAAGGTTAAATCATATAAATCACACAATGCTTGGTAATATTGCCATATAGTAAACAGTCCATGTATTACCTATTATTACTATGCATTCATATATTCATTAAACGGCATCTGTGTGGCAAACACTATCCTTGGAGCTTCTTCAGGACAGACGGGCCTATGCATAGAAGATTGATGCTTGGCAGACATGTTAAGACTTGCTAACTGCCATTTCAGCACTTGAATACAATATTGACGAGGCGCATATTGTCTACACTGTGGTCGAGGCAAACCCAAGGAGTGTGGTGATTCTGTATACCAATGTCAATGTCTAAGCTTCCAGAGGCCACTCCAAGCCAGGGAGGATGCTTATTATACAGCATGTCCAAAACATGACATAGCCAGGGGAGAGTCTCATTGAGGCTGAAGGAAAAAGCAAAAAGATGAAGCCAGGTCAATAGCTCCAGATGCTATGTAAAAGAGAGAAGTGAGAAGTGAGGACATATAGGAAGCAAAGCACAAGCTGGGTCAGGTCAGAATGAAGACCATGGTCAATGTGGATATTTGAGGATGATGTTTATGTGATCATGGAAGCACTGTGCAAGAGTGGGTCTTGTACCTTAAAGTGATGGCGCAGGACCATACTCAAAAGATATTTATACATTTCCATAAATTTTGGGCCTTCCAGTTTTTGGAATGAGGTCCAAGTTCAAGTCTTGGACATTGTAAAAACAGAAGTTTCAAGAAGTAATTGATCACCAAGGTATTTCTGTTTTCAACTGCTTCTGTAGAACAATCAGAGTCTAAACTTGCTGACCTTGAAAGCATACTAGAGGTTAGACATGATTTATGCTAAGAAGCAAATCATAGGACATTGGATGATTTAATTTAGATGCTAATCACAGGTGTGTTTTCATTGGCATGTCTCAAGCACTTTATTTGCTGACGGAGACTGTAAATGGACTAATGAGGTAGATATCTTGCATGATACTGAGGCTGTGTAAGAGCAGCATGGCTGGTCTGTTGGTTCTGCACATTAAACACTAAGTGGAAAAGGTGAAAATGACTGACTTTGAAATGATCTTGAGTTAAATGCTTTTTGTAAGAAAGCAAAGAAAGGAATCTTACTTCAGAGGCATTACTAATATAACGAAAATGAAGGCTTCACCTCGAGGTGACTGGGGAAAACCAGTGCCAAATTTTTAGTTAAACAAGTACTGATAGGATTAAGTAAGAAGATAAGTAAGTGTTCAAGCCAATCACTGTAGAGAAAAGAAAAATCCAAACCAGGTGCATGGCACTGAGCAAGCAAACCTACCATTCTGTGATCCAAGCTTTTGGCTTGTCATCTGATTAAGGTCAGTCCCTTCATATCTGAGAAAATGTATAGGACATAACATGTTGCTCCTTTCCCCACCTCCTGCCCAAAGCCCCTTCTGGCTTCATTTACCATCTTATTTAGTTTTGATTCCATCATCCATCATTATAATAACTCCCTTACAAATCCACTTAGCTTGACTGTCCACCATTCCCTTCTCCAGCTTCTGCTGGAAAAAGCTCAGTCCACATGAACTTCATCTGCCTTCTTTAAGATTACAGCTGAGCACATGAATGGTACGAGATAAATTCACAAACAGAGCTATTTTCACTTTAATTCCTGTTATACCTCCATGAGGTACTTAATGCACTCCAGTAATCCTACTTTTTCTCCAGCAGGTTGGATTCCCTATTTTCTCAGAAGACTATTTCATGCCTCCTCCTATTTCCTCCTATTTCCCACACTCTTTCCTCCACTAATGATGAGCTCCCCTCATGCTGCATCAAGAAATTAGAAGTCACCAGGGAAAACTTCCTTGTCTTTTGACAAACAAAGGACCAAACCAATCTATACTTACAATCTTGAATTCTCTCCTACCTCTCTCTAACCACATTGAAGTCAAGACCTTCTTCCTCTCAAAGGCAGCTCCTCCTCTGTGCTCCAGATTTCATCCCCATTTCCTTCCATTTGTTTCTCTCTTTCCTTTGTTCTGGTTCACTTTTCTCAGCAAACAAACATGCTCCAAGATCTCTCATCATAAAATCAACAAATCACAAAACCAAACTTTCCCTTAACCCCACATATTCTTCTAGACACAGCCCTATTTCTCTGTTCCCTTTTAAATTAAACTTCTCAAAAGAGTTGTTTACATATGTGGAGTCCACTTTCTAACCTTCAACTCACTCTTATTTATCCATAAGCTGGCTTCTTCCCAGTTACTCCACTGAAACTGCTCTTGTCAAGGTTCCTAGTAACTCCCATTTTGCTAATGCAATGTCCTCATCTTAGTGGCTCTTTAGGCAGGATTCAGCGTAATAGTCTGTCCTTTTGAATACACTATCTCCTCTTAGCTTTCAAAGGATACAGCTCAGAAACAGCCAAATGGAAGAGATGCATAGGGCAAGATATGGGGAGGGAGGATGCAGCTCAGGATCAACCAAATGGAACAGAGGAGGCCAAAGTGCAGAGCTTCCATGCCCTCTCCAGGCATGTCATGCTCCTAGCATGTTGATGTGTTCACCAACCCAGAAGCTCACCAACCATTTCATCCAAGAGTTTTGTCAAAGTTTCTTTATATAGGCACAACTGATTAAATCATTAGCCACTGGTGACTGAACTCAATCTCTAGCCCCCACTCCTTCCCAGAGGTCAAGGTGTGGGGTTGAATGTTCCAGTCCTTTAATCACATGCTTGGTCTTTCTGCTGACCAGCTCCTAACTTGAAGTTATTTAGGGGTCCTGCTTTTAGTCACCTCATTAGCATAAATTCAGGTATGGTCAGAAAGGGGGTTGTTATGAATAACAAAAGACTTCTACCACTTAGGAAATTCCAAGAGTTTTAGGAGCTCTGTGCCAGAAACCAGGGCCAAAGATCAAGTATTATGTTTTTATTATACCACAGCAGCAAAACACTTTTGGGGGCTTCCCTGGTGACACAGTGGTTGAGAGTCCACCTGCTGATGCAGGGGACACGGGTTCGTGCCCCGACCCGGGAAGATCCCACATTCCACGGAGCGGATAGGCCCGTGAGCCATGGCCACTGAGCCTGCGCCACAACAGTGAGAGGCCCACGTACCGAAAAAAAAAACCACCCACTTTTGGAATATACATAGAATATGCTGCTGAAGATTGGAAGAAATAACTTCTAGAACAGATGATACATGATAGGAGTTTTATCCTACAGCTAAGATGAAAGTACAGATATTTCTAAAAGTCTTGATGTATGCCATTTGCTAGATTAGGTTTCAATAATAAACAACATGAAGAATTGCCTATTTTTGGTGTGTCACTAAATTAAAGATAACTAGAGAAGATATATTTTCTAGAGTAGATAACTTCTATAATTAAAGCAATGTTTTATGAAGAAATATTTAAGTGTATTCACTGATAGAGTGGCTTCTCTTGAGACAGGAAGGAAGGAGGCAGGGCACAACCATTAAAAGAATGACATCATCATTAAGAAAAACAGGATACTGAAAAAATAGTAGAACCTACTAGGCCCAAGATGGCAGATGATTTGATTTCCAGCAGACCTTTAGCCTCATTATATGCTCATCGTGAATATTAGCATATGATACATGACACACCCACAGGTGCCATGACAGTTCTGAGGCCCACCATAAAAGCAAAAAGTGCGTGGTGCCCCAATTCATAGAAATATCCACCCCTTCTCCAAGATAGTTAGAATATTCCCCCCACTCATTAGCCTGTGAATTTACCCAGCCCGTCAAAAACTAACCACCTCCACACCTGGGGTCTACTCTTGCCTTTTGAGATGGACTGCATTCTGTTATGCAGTGTGTATCTCTCTAAATAAACCTGCTTTCACTTTACTATGGCTCACTCTTAAATTCTTTCCTCTGTGAAGTCAAGGACCCTCACTCAGCGCCCCATCCCAGGGACTCACTGGAACATGACCATCCTCTCATGCCCCATTTTTTCCTACAACACTCTGATTAGACATTTTTTTTAAGTTTCTGGGATAATGTTACATACATAGTACTAAAGCTGAAATTCATTCATCATATCATTCATAAGTAAGCTAATACAGTCAAGAAGTCAAATTCACAAAAGCACAAATGGCTACACCAATGTGATTAATTTTAAAAATTAAAAACTTTCAAAAATCAAGACTTTTAAATTATAGTAGACTTTATACCTACTTTTGTAAAGATAGACTTTTACAAAGGAAATTCTTGTTTTGGATAGAGCATTTGGAAAATAGATATTTGGATATATTTCCATTGCTTTCTGATTCTGTAAACACGATCATGTGCCAACTATAAAAAAAATCTCATATCTGTACACTTAAACAAATTAGAAGCAGGATGTGTTTACCGTTGCTGTACAACAAATTACCAGAAATTTGGCAGCTTAAAACAACACACACATTTGTTATCTCACAGTTTCCCTGGGTCAGGAGTGTGGGCACTGTTTAGGGTTTACTGACTAGGGTTTCACATGCTGCAGTTAAGGTGGCAGCTGAACTGTGTTTGTATCTGGAGACTCAACTGCAGAAGAATCTGCTTCCAAGTTTACTTAGGTTGTTGGCAGAATTCATTTCCTTCTGACTGTTATGACCAAAGATTTTTGCTGGCTGCTAACTAGAGACTGCCTGTAGGTCCTAGAAGCTGTTCACAGGACCTCAGGGTCACCACAGTTTCTTGCTATGTGGGCTTCTCCAGCATGTCCACTCATTTCCTCCAGACCACAAGGAGAGTCTCTCATTTCAGTCTGCTAAGCCAGAATCTAATATAACCAAACATAATCATGAGAGTGACATCAAATCACCATTGTCATATTCTATTGGCTGGAAGCCAGTCACATGTCACACCCATACTCAAGGGAGGGGGATTCTACCAAGGCCTGGACTTCAGGAGGAGGAAACCATGAAGGTTTCTTAGGGCCTGACACACAGAATTTTCCAATGATTTTACAAATCTTCATGGTACAGAGTTTCAGTTGGCTTTGACTCCATTTATTAAAAATGCAAGAATGCAACTAAAAGAACCACTGACTCACATCAGGGAAGTGGAAACGTACATGTTAAATTACAGCAAACACTTTTGCATAATTGGTGGATGGGATGAAAACTTAGTAACATGATTTCAAGCACAACCAATAATTCAATTCTTTAATTTAGATCTATTTCTCTTTGGGGGATATTTTCTTTTTCAGCTTTGACAGCCATTAAAATCAAGAATCAAAATAAACTGAACATAGTGACAGATCTTTGGGTTGCTGAATTTAAAGTATTACAAATGTTAAATCGAGATTTTCAAAGATAATGAGGCTTATTTTATCACATTGTATTTACTAATAATAGTCATATTAGTAAGATAAAATTTTGAAATTAACAGTAAGTGAAAATTTTTAAGATGTGCCTATGAGGAAAAAAAATGAATGTACCTCCCAGAATATATGTATTTTTTTCTTTAGAAATTGCACACATGGGTTATGTTATAAATATATACATTCTAAAACATACAAAAATACAAATCAAATGAGATACAGATTTTTTAAAAAGGTGTTTTTTATGTATTTAGAATATACTCCATGTACACAACTTCTAAAGAAATACACATGCACATGTTGAGATGCATGTTCACTTTTTTCCTAATGGGCATGTATCCTAAAACAAGTTTGGCAGCCACTGCTCTCTCTCTGTGCTGTGCAGTACAGTAGGCACTAGCCACATGTGGCTATTAAGCACTTGCAATGAGGCTGGAGCAAGATTTCTAAGGCTCATCCAAAAGAAAACCTAAACTATCTTTGATTTTTTTTATATTAATAACATTAAAATGATAATATTTTGGATATACTGGGTTAAATAAAATGTATTATCAAAATTAATTTCACCTGTTTCTTTTCATTTTTTTAATTACAATTACACATGTGGTTCACATTATCTATCAGATAACACTATCCTAGAGAACTTGACAGAGTGTTAGAAAAAAACAGAAGGCTGCTTAGTTGTATTTTCTGCACTAAGCAGCAATGGGATTAATCTAAGTGACTTGTAGTTAAGTCCTGGCCTTACCTGAAATAACTTGCTATGCTTCATGCTCTTGTAGCTATTTTTTTCCTCACTCATCAGTAGTGCTTAGTGTGATATTTTAATATCTTTAATGGCTGAAGCAGAGTCTTAAAGAAATGAACTGATTTCCCCTCTGCACTCTACCCTCTGCTCTGTTTGTCATTACCAGATGAACTGATACTATCTCCTCTGATAACACAGCAGTTTAGACTTGCATTTTAGGATTAACAGCTAAGTACCTTCAGGAAAATATCCCAGCTGCATGTGTGTGTTTGTAGAAATGTATCCACTTCAATGCAGTATAGTGAGTTCTCCTTATTAACTATTAAGCTGTGCCAAATACAGACCAAGGTAATAGGAAAATTCTGCCAAGTATTTGAGGTATACTTTTTAAAAACTTGCCTTGTAATATGTTTACATTAAACCACAGTTTTAAATAGCCCAGTCTAATCTCTGATAATTTCCTTTGCAAACTGGCTATTCTGTTAAGAAATATACAACCTTCACTTTTCTTCCCTAAATTTCAGAAAGTATCCTTTCTCTATAGCCTGAGCCTCTTGCAGTAACCATCCTTGAAGGAGAAAATCTTGCCCCCCATTTCCTTTCTCAAAAAGTCTCATGCTTTGAGCTTTTCTCTGACTGGTCTCTCCTCACAGGTATTTTCCCTGCAACTGGCCTCCCTCTGAGCTGTTATTA
The DNA here is from genome assembly GCF_026419965.1 of Kogia breviceps. Classification (NCBI taxonomy): domain Eukaryota; kingdom Metazoa; phylum Chordata; class Mammalia; order Artiodactyla; family Physeteridae; genus Kogia; species Kogia breviceps. The sequence goes on from NC_081313.1 coordinate 120,555,500, forward strand.
ATCTCTAGGAGCCTGTGATAATGTCCTCCCTGGAGGAATTATAATAAAGGCTGGCTGCTGAAAGTCTTTCTTATGTTGATGCAATGCCTACTTTCCTATAACTACCAATTACTGCTCTTAGGTCTCCCCTCTAGGGATACACAGAACACACTCTTTCTTCGACAGTTAATTCTAATATTTCTTCTAAATCTCTCTTCTGGGATACTCAGTTTCTCTAAGTATTCCTCTTACTCGCTAAATAGATATTTATCAGATGATATATTAGTCTACTAGCGTTGCCATAACAAACTATCACAGACTGGGTATCTTAAACAACAGAATTAATTCTCACAATGCTGGAGGCGGGAAGTCCAAGTTCGAGGTGCTGGGGGGGGGGGCGTTTCCTGAGGCCTCTCTTCGTGGCTTACATATAGCTGCCTTCCTGCCGTGTCCTCACATGGCCTTTCTTTGGGCGTCCATGCTCCTGGTGTCTCTTCCTCTTCTTATAAGGACACCATTTCTTCTGGATTAAGGCCCTGTCTTTATGACCTCATTTAACCTTAATTACCTCCTTAAAGGTCCTATCACAAATACAGTCACGTTGAGGGTTAGGTCTTCAACATCTGAATTTTGGGGGAAACACCATTCAATCTATAAGAGATGCTTACACAAAACAGCAGAGAATAAAACAAATCTCTGATACTTTGGACAGATGACATGATTTCAAATCTTTTAAAAATGTCTTTAAGGGATATGGAAGTTAGAACTGAATCCAATACAAGATATGGAACCTGATCAACATGGAGGGGGACTATCTCCTCTCTCTTTTTGGAATTTATGCTCCTATTTATTTAGCCAAGATAACATTCACTCCTGTGATCTGTGGATTTTTTCACATAAAACAGAGCCCAGCTTTATGCATTTCTTTAAAACCATTGTATCTTTGTTGATGTCTGTGTAACTCTTCCATTTCCAGATAAGATTGAAAGCTGGGTGGAATAGAAGATAATGTCTTTTAAGTCTTTGCATGCCTATATTGTGACAAACACTGTGACCTGCATACAAGGAGTGGTGTTGGCTGATCAGGGCTGGCTTAATGGGAGTGTGATCTGTGTACTTCGTTTAATGCCTGGCTGCGGCTGTCTTAAATTTCTTTTTAAAATTTATTTATTTATTTATTTATTTTTGGCTGAGTTGGGTCTTCGTTGCTGCGCGTGAACTTTCCCTAGTTGAGGTGATGGGGGCTACTCTTTGTTGTGGTGTGCAGGCTTCTCATTGTGGTGGCTTCTCTTGTTGCCGAGCACCGTCTCTAGGCACGTGGGCTTCAGTAGTTGTGGCTCGTGGGCTCTAGAGTGCAGGCTACATAGTTGGGGCGCATGGGTTTAGTTGCTCCGTGGCATGTGGGATCTTCCCGGACAAGGGCTCGATCCTGTGTCCCCTGCATTGGCAGGCGGATTCTTAACCACTGCGCCCCCAGGGAAGCCGTCTTAAGTTTTTGAACAAAGGGATTCACATTTTCCTTTTGCACTGAAGCCCACAAATTGTGTGACTGACTTTAAAAAGGGAAACATTTATGAAAGGTCAACTGGACTAGAAGTCAGAAGACCTGGGTTCTGTCCCAGGTTCTGCCACTAACTAGCTAAATACAAAAATCAATGCTCATTTATCTCCCCACCTAAAAGACTCTCTCTTCTGATTCAAAAGTTTTGCAACCCTGCTTTAGCAAAAGGCTTCTATAGAGGACATCTACTGTTTTTGCCTGCCAAGCATCCAACTCGCCAATTTTCTTCCAGAGCTGTTCCTTCTCCCACTCTGTCTAAGTGATTTCTAGGTTCAGGGGGATGATCTCACTTCTCCTCCAACCCCTGGTCCAGAGTGACCTTGTGGCTCAGTCCTGGCCAATCAGCATGGAACAATCTGAAACTGGTCCAGAAATGGGCCTATGGGCCCAACTAGACCAATGGAATTTGATTATCAGACTTAGGGAGTAGTGGTTCTCTCCCCTGGCACTATCTCTCCAGGTAGGCCTGGAGATGCTGGTAATCACCTTCCTTCTATGAAGGAAACCTGTCTGAAGACAGAGCCAACCCAGAGGAAGGTCAACCAAGAGATGAAGAGAGTGAGACCTAGTCCTGAGCACATGGCATGGGCCCCTGGATGAGCAGCTGTGCCTACAACCTGACATAAATGTCATGAGAGCCAATCAGGCCCTGAGCCTACTGATTTGCGTGTCTGTCTCTTGCAATAATGGGGATTGTTAACCACTAGACCTCAGGTCCATGGCAGGGTGCTGCCACGTAGACACTAAGTTAATGAATGCAAGAGTGCTTTGTCACAGAAGTCACTACAAGATGCAAATCTAAGTGGTGCAAGATAAAGCATTTCTGAAAATATGCAAACAATTTCCTTTGTTTATAGATCTATTTCAGGTCCCAGTGGTCACTAAGAGCTAGGAAACATGGCTCACTGGAAAGTCATTATGCAGAAAATCACTTTTAACGACTGCCAAGTCATCCTAATTGAGCTAATGAAAGCAGAATCTATGACAAACTTCCAGAAAATAGCTTCTGAAATTCATAGTCTCTTTTAAGTCTGGGAATTTGGCTTTAATGTGAATATATGTCCTACTTACTAAATTAAACACACCCTTGTGTGATACATAATGAACGACGTAGCAGTCTTTGCGAAATGAACAGTCAGAGCTAAAGGATGCCTGAAACAGTCTGCCTGTACCTTACCTACTATGTAATCGCAGATGTTGATAGGTAATGGAGTAGTTTAATTAAGTTATTTATCTTTAAAATACTATTATTTCTTTGATATTGCACTATTTTAAATTGTTTCTTTGGTCCCAGCAGAGAAGTAGGTCTGCAAGTCTTCTTCTGGGTCAAGAGCCAACAGCTTTCCCTATGAAGAGGCAGATGACTATATGAAAGAGGCAGGGCACAGAGTCTGTTTCAGTATGAAGGAAACAGGGTAACTGCTACAGCCATGTAACAGTGGAAATGGACATCTCAGAAAGGAATTCTTTAACCTTAGAGGCATTCTAATTGATGATGTGTGATCTCTGCACAGAACACTGGAGAAAGGTAATCGGTAGCTGATGATTGCTTATGTCTCTAATTCTGCAAATCTTGGGAGAAGTCACAGGAAGTTCTTTTTTTTTAATTAATTTTTTAAATTGAAGTATAGTTGATTTACAATGTCATGTTAGTTTCAGGTGTACAGCAAAGTGATTCAGTCATATATATATATTCTTTTTCAGATTCTTTTCCCTTACATGATATTACAAAATATTGAGTATTATTCCCTGTGCTATACAGTAGGTCCTTGTTGGTTATCTGATTTACATATTGTAGTGTGTATATGTTAATCCCATCCTCCTAATTTATCCCTCCCCCACCTTCCCAATGAATGAAAATGAAAACATGACCGTCCAAAACCTATGGAATGCAGCGAAAGCAGTTCTAAAAGAGAAGTTTATAGTGATACAAGCTTACCTCAGGAAACTAGAGAAATCCCAAGTAAACAACCTAATCTTACACCTAAAGCAACTAGAGAAAGAACAAACAAAACCCAAAGTTAGTAGAAGGAAAGAAATCATAAAGATCAGAGCAGAAATAAATGAAATAGAGACTAAAAAAAAAACAACAGAAAAGATCAATGAAGCTAAAAGCGGATTCTCTGAAAAGATAAACAAAATTGACAAACCTTTAGCTGGACTCAACAAGAAAAAAAGGGAGAGGACCCAAATCAATAAAATTAGAAATGGAAAAGCAGAAGTTACAATGAACACCACAGAAATACAAAGGACCATAACATACTACTATAGGCAACTCTATGCCAATAAAATGGACAACCTGGAAGAAATGGACAAATTCTAAGAAAGGTATAGTCTCCCAAGACTGAACCAGGAAGAAATAGAAAAATATGAACAGACCAGTCACAAGCACTGAAATTGAAACTGTGATTTTTAAACTCCCAGCAATAAAAGTGCAGGACCAGATGGTTTCACAGGAAATTCTGATACCCTAAGTTCACAGTTAGATCTACGCACATCATCCTGGGGGCAAACAAAAGAGAGGAGAAATCTGACACATCAGCAGCTCTGAGTCCCTACCAGAGATTACAGTTACTGATCTATCTGTCCAACAACATGTCCACGTCAGCTCTCCTCTTCCCCTCCAGCACCCAGTGGAGCTCTTGGCACCAAGTGAGCACACAATAACTACTTGTTCGATGATTGAAAAAATTAGATAAATAAATGAATACATCCCTCAGAAGTTATCAGCTCAGTTTTTCCTGCATTTATTTTGCTCCATACCTTTTTCATTTAAAAATTAATCACATAACTCCCTGTGGCATATCACATTTTCACCTTGTACTGTATTACTTCACCTCTTATATGTTTATGTCTTAGATTCTACGATGGATCATGAGTCCTCTGAAGCAGATCTTATATTCCTTTATAAGCCTCTCAGTATTCAAACGCTCAAAGCAAGTTAGCATTGTTCAGCAGACTACAAATAGCTGGTGCATGTTTATCTGCCTCCCCTTCATGAAGGTCCCAAAGCCCCGTTGGGGGAAATTACATAGTTCCTCCTCTAAAGCCCAGGATAACAAAAATTCCCAAATTCAGTTGCCCTCTATTCTGTTTCTCAATGTACAGGATCGTTGCCAATATGGCAGACTTTAAAATCAACGCAAATACAGAGGAGTTAGCAGATCATTGGAAGTAAAAGTGATGTTGAAGAACTCAGGGATGGTCTAAGTCAACTCCCTCATTTTGGCCATGTGTTCCATGGCCAACCCCCAAAGTGAAAATGTTTGCTTAAGATCACAGAGAAAAAAAAAACAAACAAACCACAGAGCAACTGCAGGAACTCAGAGATCTTAACTAATGGAACTCTGTTCCTTGTGGACCTTACAATCTCTTGGATGAAGGATATTGCTTCAGTAATGACTTTACTTTTTATTAACTAGATTTAAAATTGTCAAACACTCCTCTTTCAATGCCCCCATCAGGAAACACAAAAGAAGAGGGATTGCTTTGAGTACAAAATGGTCAGGGGATTATGCTTCCCCTTCTGCACAAATCAAAGAGATGAAAGACTGGGTGTCAGGACTTGTACTACACAAGCCTTTTCTGAAGGAACTGAAAGATTTTATTGTGCTCTATGAAAGTTAGTGATTGCATTTCAAAAAGAAAATTAAAATGATGAATATTTCCCCTTGAATTCAAAGACTCCAGCTAAGTTTACTCTTTCATGCTAAACTCCTGATATTAGATTATAAACTCGGTACAGATCAGAACACCATTTACCAGCTGGATCCCAGAGGCTCCTGGAGCCTATACTCAGCATTTGGAACTCATCCTTCAATTACTGCCTTGAATCATAACTAGTGCTGTAGTTTGTCAGCTCCTTGAGGGCAGCAGCTGTGCTTTATTCTTACTTGCTTCCTAAGCATATAAATCCCTTCAGGTCTCTCTTGTACTAACAGCCCTCCAATGACTTCAAAAGTGAACTTAAAATAAATTCAAGCTCCTTACCATGGCCTCCAAGGCACTAAAATAATCTAGCCCAGCCACCCCTTTGGCTTAAGCTTACACTGTTCTTTCCTTACTCAGCTCCAGTCACTGTGGCCTTCTCCCTGGTCCTTGAACATGCCAGGCTTGTTTGGTGTCCGCAGATGCTGCTCCTGTTCTGTGGATGCTGTATGCCAGGGATGCTCTGCTCCAAAATTTTCAAATAATGACCCTCTCTCACCATTAAGGTCTCAGTTCAAATATGTCCTCTCAGAGGTCTTCAAAGCACACTCTATCACCTCCACCCAAATTTACTTTTTTTTTTTCCTTAAGGACAATTCACATTTGTTTGCTGATAATTCTAACTAAATGTACTTCAAATATACAAGAAGTTAAAGAGTCTGTCAGGTAAAGCCATCCCTTGCCAACAGTTAAATGTGGTCCCTGAAGCGTAACTTGAACATCGTCTTCAAGCTGAGGTGGCTCTGACCCTCCCTCTAAATTTAGCAGAAGTTAAGGAGTCTGTCAGGTGAAGCCATTTGTTGCCAATGGCTAGGGATGGTCTGTGAAGAGTAACAAACAGCTGCTGGTGGTTTATTTCTTCTAGAGCACATTTCAATAACTGAAGTTATCTTCTATATTTCTGTTTTTATTTGGTTATTGTCTGTCTTGCTCCTCTGGAATGTAAGCTCTCTGAGAACATAGATCTCATCTTGTTCACCACTATATTCCCAACTCCTAAAAGGAGGCCTGGCATTTAGTGGGTATTCAACAAACAATTAATGCACCTCCCACCTTGCCTTATCTCACAGTGTCATAGGCAGAGAAGCTGAAATCATATGGGAAAGAGAGAGGATGGCCATCTAGTTTATATTTAAGATTCTATAAACATGATGGCATCCAATACTTGGCTGTTGGAAAGACAGGTTATTTAAACAGTTATCTGTGAAGCCCAGATAACTGTCTGAAGGACAGATATCTGGTCCTTAAGCACCATTGCTGTCTTGAAAATGATGGTTGAAAACTTATATGCAGAACTTGAAGAAGTTCCTTTTCAAAAGGTTTTTTTCCTTTTATATTTAGATGTTTCATTGGTTTGAAATAGAAAGAGCACTGGACTAGTCAGAAATAGTAACTAGGTTTATATCATGTGGGTCAATTTGAACTGATAGATTATAGTTCTATCAGTAGGACAGCATCTATCTATAGGACAGCAAACACTGTCCCTGGTGGCACAGTGGTTAAGAATCCGCCTGCCAATGCAGGGGACACAGGTTTGAGCCCTGGTCCAGGAAGATCCCACATGCCACGGACCAACTAAGCCCGTGCGCCACAACTACTGAGCTTACTCTCTAGAGCCCGTGAGCCACAACTATTGAGCCCGTGTGTCACAACTACTGAAGCCCGTGTGCCTAGAGCCTGTGCTCTGCAACAAGAGAAGCCACCACAATGAGAAGCCCATGCACCACAATGAAGAGTAGCCCCTGCTCGCCGCAACTAGAGAAAGCCCACACACAGCAACGAAGACCCAGTGCAGCCATAAATAAATAAATAAATAAAATAAATTTATATTTTAAAAAAAAGAAATTGACATGGCTCCACCATCTTTAGCATGTGACTCTGGACAGCTCATAAACTCTCTAAGCTTCAGTTCTCTCTGCTCTAAATTAGCTCAAATAATTTCAACCTATGTAAGTCATTAAGAGAACTAATAAAAAATAAGTCAAAACCTACTATATAAATGTATAGTTATCTGTGGGAATCTGGAAACCTCCAGGCCATATTTGCTTCCTCTGTGAACTAAATTTTCTTAGCTTTACCCTCTGGCAAATTTGAGGTGCTGCCATATGGCCCCTTATCTCCCCCAGCAAGCACCCATGTCATTTTTAAAATAAATTTATTTATTTATATTTGGCTGCGTTGGGTCTTTGTTGCTGCGCACGGGCTTTCTCTAGCTGCTGCGAGTGGGGGCTGCTCATTGCGGTGGCTCCTCTTGTGGCAGAGCACGGGCTCTAAATGCACGGGCTCAGTAGTTGTGGCACATGGGCTTAGTTGCTCTGCGGCATGTGGGATCTTCCCGGACAGACCAAGGCTCGAACCCATGTCCCCTGCACTGGCAGGCGGATTCTTTAACCACTGAACCACCAGGGAAGTCCCACCCATGTCATTTTAAAGTGGGCTGTAAGCTTTGATGTGCACATAAGCCAAAAGCTCTCAGATGCCTCGATACCACCCAGTCAGTAGATTCCAGGCCTTACTTGGCAAATATCTTGCCTCATCTAGGAATTTGTTTCGGACTACAAATTATTATCTGGGAAGCTGGTAGATTTATTAGCTTAATTAATTCTGGGAAAGTAAACAATAGTTTCTTAGGGATTAAAGTTTTAGGCTTGAGACTCTATTTTGGCGGTGGGTGGGGCAAGGGAGCGGGTCAGATGGTCACTGTGTGTATTCTTCTGTTCCCAAGTTTGTTTGTGTGCCTTTCATCTTTTGGCCAGTGTTCAGACTTGTTGCCAGTTTTTGATAAAACATTCAAAAGGAAAATGAGAAGGAAGGCATCAGGGAAACAGAAACAGAACAAAATGGTAAGAAATTCTTTAAGAAGTCCAAGAGCAGAGAGGGAGCAGGAAGCATAGGCTGTGCTGACTGACAAGAGATGGAAAATCACCCAACCATATTAGACCTCACTTGTATTGACATGTGCTAACTGAAGTGAACAGCTGGGGTAAAGTCACTGAGCATCTTATTTTGGAGTTTGGCAGGGGACCGAACTCTTTGCCAAGCAGACAGCTATGACAGGATTTAACAGGTCTACTGCAAAGCGAAAATGGAGTCAGCTCAGCCCAGCGACTGAAGTATTGCAATGGGTCATTACTTTGGTGAGACACTCTGCTTTTATGGAAGGGACACCCACGGGCTCTCCTTTAATATCACTGTATTTAAAGTAACGTGAGCCTGCCTCTCGATTCCCTTCGCTGTAGTCAGGATGGTAATTTAGCAGCATGTTTGTGCAGGTGATAGACTACATCTGATGCTCTGCCTGCAGAACCTGATCAACAACACAGAAAAGAAGAATTTACATCGCAATGCTCCTTCCAAAAACTCACATGAACTGAAAACTTATTCTGCATCAATCACTGTGCTAAATCCTTTTGTATGGCTTACCTCACAGTAACCCCATGTGGTTGGTACTATTATTATCTTAGTTTTGCAGGTGGGGACAGAGGTTTGGAGACATGAAATCATCTGCCCCGAGGCAGAGTTAGTGGCAGAGACAGAAGTGCACTGAAATGTGTCTGACACTCAAGCCTGGGCTATTCCCCACGAGATCCTACTGTCACCGTTATCTCCACACACCAGTGCCACACGTGGGAATCCCTGCTCTGGATGCTTCACTCTTTGCCTCAGTGTTTAACATCTATCGCATTCCCATTTGTCTCCAAACGTTTTCCTATGATCTTGATGCAGCCCACAGGTTTTTTATCAGCTGGTGCTGGGTTTTTAAGTGAGTCTCCCCTCAGTGGGGGGGCGGGGGGAACAACTGTTGGAAGTAGGGAAAGAGGGAGGGCTGATTTCCACTCCACGTCCTTAGGAGGACAAATGGGCCTGGGCGCCCAAAGGAAAGGCTGGGTTGACGGGGGCTTTGTGCCACACTCCAGCTCTATAAGGAAGTCCCACTGTTTCTGGAGGGAGCATTGACCTCTCTAATTCTGGAGTCCTGTGAATGCAGACGGAAAAAAGATTATAACTTGTTTTCACTTGCCTTACTGCAGTTTAGCATGCCATTCAATTACAGATGCAGACGACAAGTTACAGTAGTGTAAGCAGTACCTATGATTCTGTCACCAACAGAGTTTAGATATTTTCATAGCACACTGTAGATGTTGTAGATAGTGCAGAATATCATTTATGCTGAAAAGGTGAAACCAATGTGTACTGAGTGCCCATTGTGTGGATTCTTTACTGCCAGCTCAGTATTATTCTCTTCCCTCTCTGTGCTCCCTGTATCCCATGGAAAAAGCAGGCGAGTAATACATTCTCCCAAATCCCTTAAAAGGAGGATTCTAGGTAAGATCCTGCTAAAAGGAGGCACAGTATGAGATTTGGAAGGTGAACAAGAGGGGAAGCTATTATCTCCTTGTGATGGCTGTTGGCTGACTTGAGGTTTGCATCAGCTTTGGGGCAGTCTAATGTGATTCATCCACTTAGATGCTTCTGGGAGTTTTGGCTCCTGTTTTGTGAAATTTCTGTAGCACCCTGATCTTAGGAAAGCTAGCAAGGATTCTTCCTGACCTTCCTTCCCAAGTTCTTCTAAAGATTCTGCAAATCACTACACTGAATCCCTTCTAATTTGAAATACCCAGAGGGGTTTCTGTCCTGACTGACCTATACACATGCTATGGGCTGGGAAGAAATTAGTTAATAGCAGGAGATAAATAATAGTATATCAGTTAGGATTCTAAAGAAACAGATGGGGTAATGGAAGAGCGTTTAACAAAGGGACTGTTTACAAAGATATGAGAGAGTTTCAGGGAAACCAAGAATGAATAATAACAGGATGAACAGGAGCAGGTTCTTATCCCCTAACAGCCAGAAGGGGTAAGGGGAGGAAGCAGTTACAGGAGCACAGAGAGAGGTGTAGCTGTAGCAAAAGAGATGTTCCTTTCCACAGGCGTTGTGGCCCATGCAGGGAAGGAACCAGGGGACAAAACACCCCAGCATTTTTCAGTCTTCCAACTCTTTTACCTTCTGCTAATACCCACTGTCTTAGCCAATTGCATCTGAGGGCAGGGGAGTCTGGCTGCTGCGGTGAACAGGGATTTATTTTCTGGGGGCACAGAGTGGGGAAAGGGTAGAAGGGGATGTGGAAGGGAAAGCAGAGACTATCCTGAAAAGTGATGAGAACACACATCACTATAGGGAAACCTTTTTCATGGTTCAGGTTAAAGAAAGAGGAGAAGTAAACTCTGATTACATCATAATGCCATAAATGAACTTTTCCTAGGGTGACCAAAGTTATTCAACTCTTAGTCATATTTCAATTTGTCAATAAAGTAGCTTTATCAGTAAGAAATGAAGCAGAAGAACATGAAGATTTTGAAACAGCTCATGAAACTGTGCTGGTTGCTTGATGTACGTTTTCCCTCTGATGAGTTCTCAGTTTCACCCAAATAGACATTAGGGACATTGACTAGCTCTGTGATCTGTGAAATAAGGAGTTGTCCAAGGATATTCTCAAAGGATGTTTCAGACTCAAACATGTCATCACTCTATGTGCTCTAGAGCTGGTTGCACATGGCTTTATGTGAAGTTCATTGTGATGACCAGTAACCAGTTATTCATATTTTCCTATAGGAAATCAAACACTTTATCTGGTGGCTGTCCTGTTAATGACTGAGGCCCAAAACATTTGGATTTTCTGACTAAGACTGAATAGAATTAGACCAGAGGGGCATTGGAAATAGTCAGGTACTGTATTAAATGAAATATATATATACATATATATATTTTTTATTCTCTACCCAGATTCATGAATTCTCTTTGTAGGAGTATCTTTCCACTGACTTTATCTAGAAAAGAGCACGGAATTATAACATCTTGCCAGTTCTTTTAAAGAAGTCATTGGATGTACTATAATTGACCCTAATCAATTTTTTTCCAAAACAATCCTACTTACTCTCCCACCCATCAATCTCATCCTTGTTTGCTTCCAAGATCCCTAGTCCTTAATTTATACAATGCTATAAAGAGACAGGGCAAGAGTGAGATAGAAATGAGGGCCAGTGGGGAAGAGAGATAAACATCCAAACTTTACATTACATTTTAATGGAATGGAAACCTTATTATTTGGCACATGTGTGCGCATGTGTGTATTCACCTGGCACGCTGGTTTCACATACACATTTGGGAAGTGAAGCCTCTATTTGTTGCAGGTACACTCAAAATTCTCTAATCACAGAAATTTTCTAATCACAGCATTAACAGAAGAAGGAAAAGTCGGTTCTGTGATAACTTTTTAACATTCATTACCACATTTTCTTTATTGTTATAATTGAATCTTTGGCCCATTGGCCCATTTGAATACCTAATGAGAACAATGGGAAGAGATGAATAGTTGTAAAGCCATGTACTTTACAAGCCCCCAAACTGCAGAGGCACTCCCAGGTCTGATGACATCACAAGAGATTTCTGGGGAGAAATTATATGTAGGAAAAAGAGAACTATCAGTGCTACCTCCTTCAGCCCTCAAAGCATGCTGTTTCCTGTCCACCAAAGACCCCAGATCCAGGACCTGTCTTATCCTTTAGGTCTCTGCTTAAAAGTCTTTTCCTCAGAGGGGCCATTTTTGACCACAGTTTAAAGTAACCCCCAGGCACTGTTTAATCCTAATCTTGTTCCATTTTCTTTATAACACTATTTCTTGTGTCACTGGGAATTTGAGTATTATTGCTGTCACCCTGCAGTAGAAAATATACACAATAAGAACAAACATATCACTTGACTTGTAGCCCCATAGCCTAGAATAGTGCCTGGCACAGTTGAATGGATAAATGAGTGGTGGGGAAAATCAAGTCAAGAGGGGAAAGTTGTAAGCTAAAACAGTGTTATACTTGTTAATCTGCTTCTTCTAGAATGCTGAGTCTAAGCTCTTTGAGAAGATATCCTAAATCCAAAGGATATCTTAGTATATGCACATATCTCATTAAATCACGGAGCAACAGTGTTCCTTGAGATACAACAGCTATTTTATGTGAAATGAAAATGCTCTGGAGACACAGGATTTGAGGTTTTGGTCTCACTCCCTGTTACACATCTGCAGAAACCAAAGAAAGAAATCAAGCCATTTTCCTTCTTCTGTGGTTTCACATCTTTCCCTTCTTATCCTTTTTACTGGCGTTTAAATATGTAGATGATTTTCAAATAAATTTACTAAAATAAATTAAAACACTCTCAAATATATATAAAATCCCACATTCTGAATTTATTTTCCTGCTAACTCATACACTAAGATTCTTAAGTATTAATTTGGTTTCATTTCTCCCTTTTTGTTTCTTCCCTTTTTTATGACTCTTTGGTATGTATCCTCGTTATAAAACTGCAGCAGTGAAATTATACAGGCGGGAAGGACAATGAAGAGAGGGGATGCTATGACAGAAGAGGATGTGAGTGAACACATCCCAAAACTAGAAGTTACTACCCATGAGCACTGTATTGACTTAGCAATTCTTAAAAGCCCAAGTCCAATAGATCTACACTTGAAATCCAAATCTACCATTACTATCTATGCAAATTACTTAATCTTGTTGTGCCTCAGATAACTCTTTGTCAAATGGCAATAATAATACCTAGCAAGGCTGTTGTGAGGATTAAGTATTATGTCAAGCTCTTAGGACAGAGGCTGGTATATAATGAATGTTTAAAGAAATCCTCAAATTTGAAAATAAGCACAACATAGAGCTTGGGGTCTCCATTCAGAAAAATGTGGGTGTATCCACAAGGTTGCATGTAGACTGGAAAGAGAGAGTGAAACCAAGGGAAGCCTCGATTAATCTGAGTAAGAAAAACACAGGGCAGGATATTTGTCTTTTCTCCTAAGATGGAGGCAGGTTGGAGTCCAAACGGTGAAAATGAAGAATATTTTAAGAGCAACTGCTTATAGCTCTATAACATCAACATAGTTCACTTCCTGCCTCCATATCTTTGGCTACACACACAAAAGTCTTAGTGAGCTTTTTGTGTACAGGCATGTGCAAATCCAGACATGGAGTCTAGCTCCATGTCTAGATTGTCTAGCTGGGGTCAGCACTGAGGGAAAATAAAAAGCTTTTGCACAGCAAAGGAAACAAAATGAAAAGACAACCCACAGAATGGGAGAAGGTATTTGTAAATGATGGGACTGACAAGGGATTAATCTCGAAAATTTACAAGCAGCTCATGCAGCTCAATATCAAAAAAAACAAACAACCCAATCAAAAAATGGGCAGAAGACCTAAATAGACATTTCTCCAAAGAAGACATACAGATGGCCAAGAGGCACACAAAAAGATGCTCAACATCACTAATTATTAGAAAAATGCAAATCAAAACTACAATGAGGTACCACCTCACACCAGTCAGAATGGTCATAACCAAAAAGTCTACAAACAATAAATGCTGGAGAGGGTATGGAGAAAAGGGAAGCCTCCTACACTGTTGGTGGGAATGTAAATTGGTGCAGCCACTATGGAGAATAGTATGGAGGTTCTTTTAAAAACTAAAAACAGAGCTACCATATGATCTAGCAATCCCACTCCTGGGCATATACCCAGAGAAAACCATGGTTCGAAAGGATACATGCACCTCAATGTTCACTGCAGTGCTGTTTACAATAGCCAAGACATGGAAGCAACCTAATGTCCATCGACAGATGAATGGTTAAAGAAGATGTGGTCGTATATACAATGGAATACTACTCAACCATTAAAAAGAATGAAATAATGCCATTTGCAGCAACATGGATAGACATGGAGATTGTCATATTAAGTGAAGTAAGTCAGACAGAGAAAGACAAATATCATATGATATCACTTATATGTGGAATCTTAAAAAAAATGGTATACATGAACTTATTTACAAAACAGAAACAGACTTACAGACACAGAAAACAAACTATGATTACCAAAGGGGAAAGGCGGGTGGTGGAGGGATAAATTGGGAGTTTGGGATTGACATATACACATTCTATATTTAAAATAGATAACCAGCAAGGATCTACTGTATAGCATAGGGAACTCTACTCAATAGTCTGTAATAACCTAAATGGGAAAAGAATTTGAAAAAGAATAGATATATGTATATGTATAACTGAATCACTTTGCTGTACACCTGAAACTAACAAAACATTGTAAATCAACTATAGTCCAACATAAAATAAAAATTTTTAAAAAAAGAAATGAAAAAGTTTTGGTTTGAACGTAGCTATTTTTTTTTTTTTTTTTTTTTGTGGTACACGGGCCTCTCTCACTGTTGTGGCCTCTCCCATTGCGGAGCATAGGCTCCGGACATGCAGGCTCAGCGGCCATGGCTCATGGGATCCTTCCGGACTGGGGCACGAACCCGTGTCCCCTGCATCGGCAGGCAGACCCTCAACCACTGCGCCACCAGGGAAGCCCTGAATGTAGCTTTGTATGGTTCTAGACTCATGTTCTTAACTCCTAAACTCTGCTGCTTCACTTCCAGCCATGGCCCCTAAAGTCCTAGTTGTAAATTTGCCTCTTTGTAGGATATGATCCTTTGTGGTAAGCCAAAGTCGTATGTGATCAGAGTTAACTTACTAACACCTGAGAATGTAGAGCCAGTTTATCTAAATAATGTTTCTGGAATCTTTTAATTTAAAGGAAAAGGATTATTTCCAAAGAAACCCACCTCAGTACCAAAAAAGGTTAACATCAAAGCTCCTCCTCCCCCACCCCACCTAAAGGAGTGAACAGTTTCATCCTCGTTCAGGGCCAACATCATGCGACAGGACTTGTCTGTTGCATAGGGTCCCACACTAAGAAGGATGCACTTGGTTTAAAACTCTGCTGTCAGTTTTGAAATTCTTAATAACTTAAACTTCGAATTTGTTCTTTGTAAGTGAAGGTCAATGAGACAATGGAGTGTTATTGTGAGCAGAGGAGATAAGTGCAATATGCATGTCCACAATTCATTTTGCACTGGGTCCTGCAAATTTTGTAGCTGGTTCTACACTTTCCCACAATGAAAGGTAGGCTTTCATAAAAAAGAATGAAATCATGCCATTTGCAGCAATATGGATGGACCTAGAGATTATCATACTAACTGAAGTCAGAAAGAGAAAGACAAATACCATATATCACTTATATGTGGAATCTAAAATATGACACAAATGAACTTATCTACAAAACAGAAACAGACTCACAGACATAAAGAACAGACTTGCAGTTGCCAAGGATGGGGGTAAGGTGGGGAAGGGATGGATTAGAAGTTTGGGATTAGCAAGTGCAAACTATTATATATAGGATGTAAACAACAAGGTCCTACTGTACAGCACAGGGAACTATATTTAGTATCCTAGGATAAACCATATTAGAAAAGAATATGAAAAAGAATGTGTGTGTGTGTATATATATATATATATATATATATATATATATATATATAACTGAATCACTTTGCTGAACAGCAGAAATTAACACACCATTGTAAATCAACTATACTTCAATAAAATAAATTTTTTTTAAAAAGGTAGGCTTTAATGCATAACTAGCAACTAAGCATTCTTCTATCTACCTACGCAAATGATTAAAATGGTTTTCCCCTAACCAGGAACCAGAGAACCCTCTTTAAGCAGTATGTGACATGCTGTGGTCAACTGAATATAATGCAAGACCCTGTAGCCCATGTTCCAGAGGTTCTTTAAAACATGGATGATATGTCTTTGGCTCTGAGACAATGTCCTAATTTTTACTATTTGATATGGTTCAACTCAATAAATGTTTATGGTTTTGGCTTCCAAGCTTGTTGGGAAAAAAAAAGAATTAGATTTGAATGACCCTTAGGCCAATGGATGCTCCTACAAAGTTGCTGGACCTTCAGACCTCAAGGAAAGGAATGGCAAAGACCACAGGTATCCTTGGCTATTGATGATTTATACCTTGCTCTGGTTATGTGTGATTCCTTTCTAGTGCTTGTACCAACATTTGCATTTGTCTACAAGGGACAGTTTTAATGATCTGGACTGGACTGGATGTTTAAGGCCATGTTTTTTAATTCCTAGTATCTGCAATTAAAATGATAATCACTTAAAAGGAGAGAAAGCTGAGCTGAAAAATTAAACATATGTAGATGTTTGAGCTACAGGGAATCAATCTCCCATTAGGATGCTAATAAATGCAGAATATCCCCATCCTTAATTAATTAGTTAACTAAACAGAAAGGCTTGGGTGAAAGAGAAGCATGATTATTTAACATGGAAAATCAAGAAGCCTGGATGAATAACAATTACATAATTAACAAATAATAAAGAACATTTGAGTTACAATTAATCCTTATTGGCAGCTCAGTGACATCCACCAGAATCTGTTTCATTTCATTGCAAACTGGGCCTTTCAAGTTTAAACAATTTTAACACTTGGTCTCTAATATAAATCTACTTATTAAAAATGTTCAAGATTAACATGATACATTTAGCTACAAGAGCAAGGCCAATTAAGAAACTAATTTGGTCAAGTAAAGATGTATTATTCTCCATGCTTGAATATAAAAGATTCTATTGCTTGAATTCAGTATGTTACTTTGTAAAAATAGTTATTCTACTCATAAGTCATAATGAAGAAGACAGATGTAGCTGAAGATCAGGGAGGCTGTAGTCCTGTTAAAAGTAGGTAAGCAGCTTGAAAATGAGACTGTATTACTTAGGGTTCTTCAGAGAAAAAGGATCGATAGGATGTACATATATATATACATATGTACAGATAGAGAGTGTATGAGTATGTGTATGTGTGTGTGTGTGTGTGTGTGTGTGTATGTGTATGGTGTGTCTATATGTATCTATCTATATATCTCTATCTATCTATCTATCTATCTATCTATATATAAAGAGTTTGGTTTTAAGGAATTGGCTCATACGATTATGGGGGCTGTCTGAATTCTGCAGGCGAGCAGGTTGGAGAGTCAGGGAAGAGTTGCTATTGCCACTGCAGTCTGGAGGCAGAATCCCTTCTTCCTTGAGGGACCTCAGCCTTTTTTTTTTCAAAGGCCTCCAACTGATTGAATAAGGCCCACTCACATTATGGAGAGTAATCGGCTTTACTAAAAGTCTACTAATTTACACGTTACTCACATCTAAAAAACACCTTCACAACAACAACTACACTAGTGTTTGAACAAAAACTGAATATCGTGGCCTAGACAAGTTGACACATAAAACTAATCTCACAGTGTGTAGACACTAAACTGAAATCCCCAAACCCTGGGGTTCTGATGTAATTGGCCTGGGATCAGACTAGGTATCAGAAACTTTCAACCACCCTCCCCAACTACTCTCCCCAAGCTCCCTCCACACTCTATGCCTACCTGTGATTCTAATATATATCAAAGTTTGAAAACAAAGGACTGGAAGTCTGACAGAGATCCTAAAATTAGGTTTCCTAAAATTAGGAGAGGGAAAAGGAAAGGCAATTATAGAGAATTTTATAAAGTCAAAATAGAGAATTTTAGGGCAAAACTAAACAAAACCCTAGAATTGAAAACAAACAGGGACTTCCATGGGGGTGCAGTGGTTAAGAATCTGCCTGCCAATGCAGGGGACACGGGTTCAATCTCTGGTCCAGGAAGATCCCATATGCCATGAAGCAACTAAGCCCATGCACCACAACTACTGAGCCTGTGCTCTAGAGCCTGTGCGCCACAACTACTGAGCCCGCGTGCCAAAAATACTGAAGCCTGCGCACTTAGAGCCCGTGTTCCGCAACAAGAGAAGCCACCGCAATGAGAAGTCTGCACACCACAGCGAAGAATAGCCCCTGCTCACCACAAGTACAGAAAGCCTGCATGCAGCAGTGAATACCCAATGCAGCCAAAAATAAATAAATAAATTTATTTTTTTTAAAAAAGAAAATGAACAAAAAAATGTCCTATCTAAGCTGAGTCTGGAAATTAACTCCAAATCCAATGTTTTTTTTCCATAATCTTCCTAGATCTAGCTAGATTTTAAATTCTAATGTGCCTGAACCCCCCAAATTAAGTGTCTCTGTCCATCACACTGGGAGATCTAATTACTAGATTTTAAAGAAATTAAACTTTCAAAATGTCATTTGTTAAGATTCCACATTATGGTGATTGAAAAGAAATCTTATGACCTGTGTGCTGGTTCTCCACAAACTTGGAGGGAATGTTGCAGAAGCAATTCTGGAAGGCAACACTTTGGCCAACATTTTCCAGAGTGGATTCTGTGGAACATCAATCCTTGAAGAGTTGCATTTTGAAGGGGGTTTCTTGGACAATTATGTTTGAAAACATTGCACATTAGAGACTCCAATCCCTGGAGAATCATAATTTATTTTTGAAAATAAAATCTTCAGTAAATCCTACTGGAGAGAAACCTGTTCAACTGTGTTTGATTTAGCATTTCTCAAATCCAACATGTACTTCTCTTTCACTTATTAATTAATATTTCACCTATTAATTAATTTCACCTATTAATTAATATTTCATGTACTTCTATTTCACCTATTAATTGGCCATACTAATATCCCCAAAAGAACAATTTAGAAAGCACATTTAAACAATTAAATATGAAAACCAAAGATCTTTAGAATCAAGAAAAATAACTGCATGATTTGCATTGCATTTAGAGAACGGAATAAAACAGTCGTGGGTGGATGATTCCTTAAAGAAGCCTGGGCACATTCCCAACTTGCTGGGTCACTGAGCTAAATCCCTAGTGCTGAGGTCATTACTGCTCCCTTCATCCCACCCCTGGAATGGCACAAATCGGTCATGTAGGTGAACCCACAAACAAAAAGACAAATTGTTTGCTGCCTTTGCTAAAGCAGAAATGGTTTCTTTGGTAAAATTATCACTGGAAAACAATGCTGAGAAAATAATACTTTAACCCTTATACAAAACACTTAACTGGGACTGATTTAAATGTATTGAAAGAGTGAGGATTTGAATCCTTGCCCATATGCTCCATCGTCGTGGAAGACAGCGCTTGGTTTCCCAAGGCACCCCTTTCCCCTTTGCAAGTGGAGCCTAGGTACAGAACGTCACCATCCTTTGCCTGATTTCACCAAACAAGCCTTCTGACAGGTCTCCCATCCTCTAGCTTTCTCCTGGCTTCAGTCCATCTTCTCCAGGTTGACCCAGCCATGTGGCTGACAGGGTCTTGGTGCTGGCCAGATGTCAGGCCTGAGCCTCGGAGGTGGGAGAGCTGAGTTCAGGACATTGGTCCACCAGAGACCTCCCAGCCCCTCGTAATATCTGGGAGAGCGAGAGCTTCTCCCAGAGATCTCCATCTCAACGCTAAGACCTAGCTCCACTCAATGACCAGCAAGCTCCAGTGCTGGACACTCCATGCCAAACAACTAGCAAGACAGGAACACAACCCCACCTGTTAGCAGAGAAGCTGCCTAAAATCATACTAAGTTCACAGACATGTCAAAACACATCACCAGGGCTTCCCTGGTGGCGCAGTGGTTGAGAATCCGCCTGCCGATGCAGGAGACACGGGTTCGTGCCCTGGTCCGGGAAGATCCCACATGCCGCGGAGCGGCTGGGCCCGTGAGCCATGGCCGCTGAGCCTGCGCGTCCACAGCCTGTGCTCCGCAATGGGAGAGGCCACAACAGTGAGAGGCCCGCATAGCGAAAAAAAAAAAAAAACATCACCAGATGTGGTCCTGCCACCAGAAAGACAAGATCCAGCTTCATCAATCACAACACTGGCACCAGTCTCCTCCATCAGGAAGCCTACGCAACCCACTGAACTAACCTTACCCACTGGGGGCATATACCAAAAACAACTATGAACTATGAACCTGCAGGCTGTAAAAAGGAGACCCCAAACACAGTAAGTTAAGCAAAATGAGAAGACAGAGAAACACACAGCAGATGAAGGAGCAAGGTAAAAACTCACCAGACCTAACAAATGAAGAGGAAATAGGCAGTCTACCTGAAAAAGAATTCAGAATAATGATAGTAAAGATGATCCAAAACCTTAGAAATAGAATGGAGAAAATACAAGAAAGTTTTAACAAGGAACTAGAAGAACTAAAGAGCAAACAAACACTGATGAACAACACAATAAATGAAATTTAAAATTCTCTAGAAGGAATTAGCAGCAGAATAACTGAGGCAGAAGAATGGATAAGTGACCTGGAAGATAAAATAGTGGAAATAACTACCACAGAGCAGAATAAAGAAAAAAGAATGAAAAGAATTGAGGACAGCCTCAGAGACCTCTGGGACAACATTAAACAAAACAACATTCGAATTATAGGGGTCCCAGAAGAAGAAGAGAAAAAGAAAGGGACTGAGAAAATATTTGAAGAGAGTATAGTTGAAAACTTCCATAATATGGGAAAGGAAATAGTCAATCAAGTCCAGGAAGTGCAGAGTCCCATACAGAATAAATCCAAGGAGAAAAAACATGACAAGACACATATTAATCAAACAATCAAAAATTAAATACAAATAAAAAATATTAAAAGCAGCAAGTGAAAAACAACAAATAACATACAAGGGAACCCCATAATGTTAACAGCTGATCTTTCGGCAGAACCTTTGCAAGCCAGAAGGGAGTGGCAGGACATATTTAAAGTGATGAAAGGGAAAAACCTACAACCAAGATTACTCTACCTAGCAAGGATCTCATTCAGATTCGATGGAGAAATTAAAACCTTTACAGACATGCAAAAGCTAAGAGAATTCAGCACCACCAAACCAGCCTTACAACAAATGCTAAAGGAACTTCTCTAGGCAGGAAACACAAGAGAAGGAAAAGACATACAATAACAAACCCAAATCAATTAAGAAAATGGTAATAGGAAAATACATATCAATAATTACCTTATATGTAAATGGATTAAATACTTGAGCCAAAAGACATAGACTGGCTGAATGGATACAAAAACAAGACCCATATATATGCTGCCTACAAGAGACTCACTTCAGAACTAGGACACGTACAGACTGAAAGTGAGGGGATGGAAAAATATTCCGTGCAAGTGGAAATCAAAAGAAAGCTGGAGTAGCAATTATCATATAAGACAGAATAGACTTTAAAATAAAGGCTATTACAAGAGACAAAGAAGGACACTACATAATGATCAATGGATCAATCCAAGAAGAAGATATAACGACTGTAAATATTTATACACCCAACATAGGAGCACCTCAATACATAAGGCAAATGTTAACAGCCATAAAAGGGGAAATTGACAGTAACAAAATCATAGTAGGGGAATTTTTTTTTTTTTTTTTTCTTGTGGGATCTTCCCGGACCGGGGCACGAACCTGTGTCCCCTGCATCGGCAGGCGGACTCCCAACCACTGCGCCACCAGGGAAGCCCCCATAGTAGGGGAATTTAACACCCCACTTTCACCAATGGACAGATCATCCAAAATGAAAATAAATAAGGAAAAACAAGCTTTAAATGACACATTAATCAAGATGGACTTAACTGATATTTATAAGACATTCCATCCAAAAACAACAGGATACACTTTCTTCTCAAGTGCTCATGGAACATTCTCCAGGGTAGATCATATCTTGGGTCACAAATCAAGCCTGGGTAAATTTAATAAAATTGAAATTGTATCAAGTATCTTTTCCGACCACAAGGCTGTAAGACTACATATCAATTACAGGAAGAAAACTGTAAAATATACAAACACATGGAGGCTAAACAATACACTACTAAAATAACCAAGAGATCACTGAAGAAATCAAAGAGGAAATCAAAAAATTCCTAGAAACAAATGACAATGAAAACAAGATGACCCAAAACCAATGGAATGCAAAAAAGCAGTTCTAAGAGGGAAGTTTATAGCAATACAATCCTACCTCAAGAAACAAGAAAAATCTCAAATAAGTAACCGAAACTTACACCTAAAGCAATTAGAGAAAGAAGAACAAACCAAAAAAAAAAAACAAACCCACAAAGTTAGCAGAAGGAAATAAATCATAAAGATCAGATCAGAAATAAATGAAAAAGAAATGAAGGAAATGACAGCAAATATCAATAAAACTAAAAGGTGGTTCTTTGAGAAGATAAACAAAATTTATAAACCATTAGCCAGACTCATTATGAGAAAAAGCGAAAAGACTCAAATCAACAGAATTAGAAATAAAAAGGAGAAGTAACAACTGACACTGCAGAAATACAAAGGATAACAAGAGATTACTACAAGCAACTACATGCCAATAAAATGGACAACCTGGAAGAAATGGACAAACTCTTAGAAAAACACAACCTTCTGAGACTGAACCAGGGAGAAATATAAAATATAAACAGACTAATCACAAGCACTGACATTTGAAACCATGATTTAAAAACTTTCCAGCAAACAAAAGCCCAGGAACAGTTGGCTTCATAGGTGAATTCTATCAAACATTTAGAGAAGAGATAACACCTATCCTTCTCAAACTCTTCCAAAATATAGCAGAGGGAGGAACACTCCCAAACTCACTCTACAAGGCAACCATCACCCTGATACCAAAACCAGACAAAGATGTCACAAAAATGAAAACTACAGGACAATATCAGTGATGAACATAGATGCAAAAATCCTCCACAAAATACTAGCAAACAGAATCCAACAGCACATTAAAAGGATCATAAACCATGATCAAGGGGGATTTATCCCAGGAATGATTTAACATAGGAATGTAAGGATTCTTTAATATATGCAAATCATATTAACCATATTAACAAATTGAAGGATAAAAACCATATGATAATCTCAATAGATGCAGAAAAAGCTTTCAACAAAATTCAACACCCATTTATGATAAAAACTCTCCAGAAAGTGGGCATAGAGGGAATCTACCTCAACATAATAAAATCCATATATGAAAACCCACAGCCAACATCGTTCTCAATGGTGAAAAACTGAAACCATTTCCTCTAAGGTCAGGAAGAAGAAAAGGTTGCCCAAACTCACCATTATTATTCAACATAGTTTTGGAAGTTTTAGACACAGGAATCAGAGAATAAAAAGAAGTAAAAGGATTCCAAAGTAGAAGAGAAGAAGTAAGACTGTCACTGTATACAGATGACTTGATACTATACATAATCCAAAAGATGCTACCAGAAAACTACTAGAGCTAATCAAAGAATTTGGTAAAGTAGGAGGACACAATATTAATGCACAGAAATCTCTTGCATTCCTATACACTAATGATGAAATATCTGAGAGAGAAATTAAGGCAACACTCCCATTTACCACTGCACCAAAAAGAATAAAATACCTAGGAATAAACCTACCTAAGGAGACAGAAGACCTGTATGCAGAACATTGTAAGACACTGATGAAAGAAAGGAAAGACAATACAAACAGATGGAGAGTTATACCATGTTCTTGGATTGGAAGAATCAACATTGTGAAAATGACTATACTACCCAAAGCAATCTACAGATTCAATGCAATCCCTATCAAACTACCAATGGCATTTTTCACAGAACTAGAACAAAAAATTTCACAGTTTGTATGGAAACACAAAAGACACCAAATAGCCAAAGCAATCTTGAGAAAGAAAAACGGAGCTGGAGGAATCAGGCTCCCTGACTTCAAACTACACTACAAAGCTACAGTAATCAAGACAGTATGGTACTGGCACAAAAACAGAAATTAGATCAATGAAACAGGATAGAAAGCCCAGAGATAAACCCACACACATATGGTCACCTTATCTTTGATAAAGGAGGCAAGAATATATAATGGAGATAAGACAGCCTCTTCAATAAGTAGTGCTGGGAAAACTGGACAGCTACATGTAAAAGAATGAAATTAGAGCACTCCCTCACACCATACACAAAAATAAACTCAAAATGGCTTAAAGAGCTAAATGTAAGGCCAGACGCTATAAAACTCTTAGAGGAAAACACAGGCAGAACACTCTATGACATAAATCCCAGCAAGATCCTTTTTGACCCACCTCGTAGAGTAATGGAAATAAAAACAAAAATAAACAAATGGGACCTAATGAACTTAAAAGCTTTTGCACAGCAAAGGAAACCATAAACAAGACAAAAAGACAACCTTCATAATGAGAGAAAATATTTGCAAATGAAGCAACTGACAAAGGATTAATCTCGAAAATTTACAAGCAACACATGCAGCTCAGTATGAACAAAACAAACAACCTAATCCAAAAATGGGCAGAAGACCTAAATGGACATTTCTCCAAAGAAGATATACAGATTGCCAACAAACACATGAAAGGATGCTCAACATCACTACTCATTAGAGAAATGCAAATCAAAACTAAAATGCGGTATCACCTCACTCCGGTCAGAATGGCCATCATCAAAAAGTCTACAAACAATAAATGCTGGAATGGGTGTGCAGAAAAGGGAACCCTCTTGCACTGTTGGTGGGACTGTAAATTGATACAGCTACTATGGAGAACAGTATGGAGGTTCCTTAAAAAACTACAAATAGAACTACCATATGACCCAGCAATCCCACTACTAGGCATATACCCTGAGAAAACCGTTAATTCAAAAATAGTCATGTATCACAATGTTCATTGTAGAACTATTTACAATAGCCAGGACATGGAAGCAACCTAAGTGTCCATCAACAGATGAATGGATAAAGAAGATGTGGCACATATATACAATGGAATATTACTCGGCCATAAAATGAAACGAAACTGAGTTATTTGTAGTGAGGTGCATGGAGCTAGAGTCAGTCATACAGAATGAAGTAAGTCACAAAGAGAAATACAAATACTGTATTCTAACACATATATATGGAATCTTAAAAAAAAAAAGTGATTCTGAAGAACCTAGGGGCAGGATAGGAATAAAGACGCAGACGTAGAGAATAGACTTGAGGACACAGGTAGGGGGAAGGATAAGCTGGGATGAAGTGAGAGTGGCATGGACATATATACACTACCAAATGTAAAACAGATAGCTAGTGGGAAGCAGCTACATAGCACAGGGAGATCAGCTCGGTGCTTTGTGACCACCTAGAGGGGTGGGATAGGGAGTGTGGGAGGGAGACGCAAGAGGGAGGGGATATGGGGATATATATATATATATATATATATATATATATATATATATATATATATATATATCTGATTGACTTTGTGATACAGCAGAAAGTAACACACCATTGTAAAGCAATTATACTCCACTAAAGATGTTAAAAACAAAAACAGTAAGGCTTCTTAGTGGTGAACTAGGTCAATCATTTGGACTCTCTGAATTAGAAACTGGAATAGAAAAGCCTATTTAGAGATCACTGTTTTTGGCTATTTCCACGAATCAAGGTGAGCTTTGCACTGGGAGTTCAAGAAATTAGGGGCAAGCTGGCACATTGCCATCTGCTAACACTTTGGGTAGTCTCTGTGCAAACTGCAAAAATGTACTCCTTCTGAGAACACGAATTAGAAAAATGCATCCCTTCCTCTGGGTTCTCAGCAACCTTCTGCCACACCTAGGGCTTGAGACTGTTTTCCCTCTCACTGGCCCCCTGGCTGGGTGCCTTTGTGTGGAGCAGAGTAATGTACCAATATATGTGAGCGTTAGCGGGTAGGGGTGAGTCTAAGCAGAGAGATAAGATATTTAAGACAGAGAAGAAGAGTGTGAAATGTAGCTCAAGCTGGGACGTTCAAACTTGTTTCAGATCTCAAGGGCTTTTGTATAGTGTGGTATACACATGACTAGTAGCAGGTATGGAAACCTTATGGAATGTTTTTTTGAGCTTAAGATAATTCTGGACTTCAGTCTTCCCTGAAAATGGAAACATATTTCTATTATTTTATTTTAGTAGCAGAATGGCTAGGACCAAAAGCCACTGTTGCATGAGCAAATAGATTTCAGGACATTCATTTATTCATTCATTTACCCAGTATTAAACAAATTGAGCAGCTTCAATGAATAGAATGCTGTTCCAGTCTCAGAAGATACTGTGGAAAACAAGTTAAATATTTTTCTTGTCCTTTCTGAGCTTGTACTCTAGCAGAGGAGATGAGAATTAAATAATGACCATAAATGTGGGAGAGTCATGGCAGAGGGAATATGTGGAGGAGAGTAGGGAGACATCTCTCTCCACCCTGATTTGACTTCCTACAGTGAACAGGAGGTGCCCTGAAAAAAGGGACCCCAAGGACCAGTCATAGGCAAAAAAGTAGAGAGAAAAGCTATAGAGAGCTTAGAGAATCCCAGAACAGGGAGAACTACTAAATCATGTGATTGTTGAATAGAAGGCATACATTAAGGATAGATATTTAGACAAAGTAAAACATTTTAAAGGGCTTTTAAAGTTACACTATGGGTTGCAGTGTGATGAATTAGCCAGGAGCAAGACTGGAAACAAGAGAACTGTGAGAGTGGTAATAGGAGTGGAGAAAAGTGATTGGATTGGAGTTCTGTTTAGCAGGTAGAGGCAGCTGGGTTGAATGGACATCTATTAAGAAGGAAGAATTAGGATAGAAGAAGTTGAAGGCAAAGTTTTCAAGGGTGATTTTCAAGTTTCTGGACAAGGGAACTTGGGGAACAACGGTGCCATTCAATGAGATATGGAAGCAATTCTGGAAGAGAAGCTTTTTCGGTTAGAGTTCAGTTTGGTCATATTGGGTCTAAACAGTCTCTGAGACATTCCAGTGGATAGGAACAGTAGGTAGGAACATCTATGTCTGGAGCCATTGGCATGGATGATGAGACCACCCAGAGAGAGGGCACACAGAGAAAGAAGTCAAGGGGCTGCAATGGGCTTGAAAGAAGAGAAGAAGTCTACATAGGAACTATAAGCTGTCAGAGGGAAAAGAGTCAAAACAGGGTTTTGATGGTGCAGAATCCAAAGAAGGGCATAATTCCCTTTCAAGAGGGAATTATGGATTGGAGTCTAAGGTCATAGAGATACTAATAAGGACTGAGAAATGTCCATCATATTTGGCAATTCGGGGGTCATCGATGACTTGAGCAAATAGTGTGTTCAGTGAACATTAGTAGAATCCAGAGATAACTGAATGAGCAGGGGGAACTAGAGAAGTGAGAAGACAACCCCAAAAGAGTCTGGCAGTGAAAAGAAGAATAGGAAGAAAGTTTGGAAGTGTAGCATGGTCAGACCATTTCTTGGTTGGACAAAGGAAAAAAGAGTTGGAGAAAATGAATATGTTGGGGGACTTCCCTGGTGGTCCAATGGTTAAGACTCCATGCTTCCACTGCAGGAGGCACATGTCCAATCCCTGGTCATGGATCTAAGATTCCACATGCTGCGTGGTGCAGCCAAAAATTTAAAAAGAAAGAAAGAGAGAAAGAAAGAGAAAGAAAGGAAGGAAGGGAGGGAGGGAGGGAGGGAGGGAGGGAGGGAGGGGGGGGAGAGAGAGAGAGAGAGAGAGAGAGAGAGAGAGAGAGAGAGAGAGAGAGAGAGAAAGAGAGAAAGAGAGAAAGAGAGAAAGAGAGAAAGAGAGAAAGAAAGAAAAGAAAGAAAGAAAGAAAGAAAGAAAGAAAGAAAGAAAGAAAGAAAGAAAGAAAGAAAGAAAGAAAGAAAGGAAGGAAGGAAGGAAGGAAGGAAGGAAGGAAGGAAGGAAGGGAGTATGTTGGCATTGAATAGAAAAAAAAAAAAAAGGAGGCTAGAAATACAGGAGAATACAGGAAACTGATGGGGCAAAGTCCTTGAAGAAGCCAGAATAGAGTGGACCAAGGAGTTAGCCTTGAATAGAAGGATGGCATCATTTCCCATGGGGCAGAGGGGAAAGAACAAAGTCTGGGTGCGCGTATGAATTGAGACATACCAGTTAGGAAAGCTAAGGTAGTTTCATCCTTGACAGCTTTTATTTTTTCTATCAACAGGCAGGATAATCAGCTAAGACGGATGGGCTCATATATAGTTATTCACTGTACTTAATCTATACTCTTTACTATTCTTCCTTATCCTGATTCTCATTTGTGGTATTGGTTATTGTTTTTTTTTTTAATTTACTTATTTTATTTTCAGCTGCGTTGGGTCTTTGTTGCTGCGTGTGGGCTTTCTCTAGTTGCGGCGAGAGGGGGTTACTCTTCGTTGCAGTGCGTAGGCTTCTCATTGAAGTGGCTTCTCTTGCAGAGTACAGGCTCTAGGTGCATGGGCTGCAGTAGTTGTGGCTCAAGGGCTTAGTTGCTCCGCGGCATGTGGGATCTTCCCGGACCAGGGCTTGAATCCTTGTCCCCTGCATTGGCAGGCAGATTCTTAACCACTGCGCCACCAGGGAAGCCCCTGGTTATTGCTTCAATGTGTCCTCACGTTGAAAGCTAGAAATTTCGGCCAAAGTATGTGTGGCCTTGATGATTGGAGGAAAGTTTTCTATGGAAAAGAGGTATTTTAGATGATGTGATGCATTGTCGTGACCAGAAAGGACATTTTACCTCATGTTATATAGAATAAAATTTTAGAAAAAAAATATTCAAGCATTTCACTAAAAGAATATGAGAAAATTCCACTGCTAAGTGACTGAGCTTTCCTGCCACCACCTCTCCACACCTTTGTTTTTGTCTCATTTCTTTTTGAAGCTCCAGCAGTTGCCAAGTTTGCAATACTGTCTTTCATTCCTGAGCTCAAAAGGTTTTTCTGTTTGTTTTTTCCCTTTTTTTCCTCCAAACACACTTATACAGTAAAACGTATTTTCCCAGTAGTCTTAGGATATTGACAAAATGCCAACTGTTTTTTTTAACTATGCAAAAAACCTTTTTAAAACATGGTTTAAGATAGTAGTTTCTTTCTGCTTATATTTACACCTTCTTTCCCCAGTTAGGTTTATGGATGATGTCCAATATTGGGCCCGGGTGTGAGATCCCAGCTCATTCAGTTAAAGCTTTAAAGCTTCTTGTAGCTATAGAGGGCAGTTAGAAAGAGTGGTTAAGGAGAAGCTTCGGGCTTACCTCTGTACCACGCTCTTCGGAGGTGTCCCTCATTAAGATTACATGTAGGGGCTGCACGATAATACAAAACCAACTTAGATTAGAGTTCCAAATCTCACACCTGAAATGACACTTTGGCGTGAAGAAATCTATAAGTAGTACAAATGCAGCCTCCAGAATGACTTTTGTCAATGGAAGGAGTTTATTATATATCAGGTCTATTTTCTCTTTTCACCCTGCTCTTTCTTCTTCCCTGTCAGTGAAAAGACTTTTGGAGGAGAGCTACGGTTGTGGAATGATAAAATTTGAGTCAAATGTGAATAATTAAAAGATTTTTTTCAGTTTGGCTCCTTTTGTTTGATCACAAAATCTTGTGTCAAACGTTTATACTTACTAGCAAACTTCTTGGAAGTAGAGCCTATAATTGCTGTCTTTACTTTTTCATTTCTCATTCATTCTTTGATCTGGATCTTTTAAAATTATAAAACTAATATAGGGTCAAGTAACAAATAAGTTTTTTTAAAAAATTAATATTCTCTACTGCCTTCTTTTCCAGTACTCTCTTCCTGCCACCAAGGGAGCTGATAATAATATTTTGGGGTGTTTCTCTCTATACCTTTCTCTGCTCTCACGTCTAATCACTCTTCAGACTACTTACTGGTCACTAAAATCAAATATTCATTTCTTTTCAGTCCTTATATTATTTGACGTCTAAAGAACATTGGGCGTTGTTTATTAATCTTTCTCAAGACCCTCTCTTTTCTCGTTTTTCATGACCTTATACTTTTCTCATTTCTCTTCTACTTTTCTGGTCATTCCTTCACAATATTTGTTACTAGCTCTTATTCCTCTGCCTGCCTATTAATTTTAGTGTTCTATTCCATACAGGAATACCATTTCTCAGGAAACTCCATGCATGGACCTAAAGAAAATTTTGGACAAAACAAGAATTTGTCCTATGTCTTCATTTTATTGATAAGGGAATGAAGGCAGAGAGAGGAAAGAAGTAACATATCTAAGGTCATTTCAGAGCCTGAAACTCAAATAATAGCTTGCTGACTTAAAATCCAGATCTTGAAAAAGGTTGGCAACCTACCAGTTTCCTAGTATATTTCTTTTATTTCCTCTTCTTTCTTTCCCCTGCATGGTCATAGCAGAATTGCAAGGTAAACCTAGTCTTGAAAGATGGCCTTTTATGATGGCAGCCATAGTATACTACATAGGAATTCATTTGAGGAAGCCAACAGAAAAAAACTAAAGAGAACAGTTTGATTTGCTTTATTATCCTGAGAACAAAAAGGACTAAACATGCTCCTGTAAAGATTGGGATAAATTATAATTGGCACAGAAAGAGAGCTGACATTACCCGTAATGAGGCTCCTCTCAGAAGCATTTAGGAAGCTATAGGTACTCGAAGCAGCCATAAGTCAAACTCACCTAACAACTCAATTATAGCTTCTAAGGTAAAAGCCACTGAGTCAGCACCACGGGTTTCAGGGTACCATTTATGTGCCCAGACTTATGCTAAGCCCTCTGTATACACTGACCCTATTTTCCAAACTCTAAACCAGGGCATATCAAATGATCACAGAAAAGATCATTTGAAATTTGGGAGTTTCATAACTGTTATGCCATGGAGTATTATAGGATTCAAATCATGGCCTTTACCACCCAAATACTGCAATCCATTTAGTGTAACAAGTTACTGCGTGTAGCTGGATGGTAACATGGAACTCTGTGCATCAGTTTTTAGCTGAGGATCCAAAATCTAAAACAAAAATTATAAATTCACACAAGTTTTAATTAAAGCCCTTCCTCGGAGCAGGCCGAGAAATTCTAAAAACAACTCTAACAACCTTAGGGATCCCTCTCCTCTGGCTCTGAAAGCAGTTGAGGTAGGAGAGGCTGGTGGAAGGAAAGAGAATTTCTCTGAGTTGGTCTCAGCTGCTGAGAATGACCCCATCCAAGGATACCCCTTCCTGGGGCCTATATCCAATGGCTCACTGAGGTGGGGAATGAAGGATGGGCCATCTTTGGATGACTCTGGGGGCTGTTAGAGCTCTACAGCTCCCTGTGGGCTAGGCTGAGGATGCCTCTGGGCCCCATATTTGTTCTACTCCTCTGCTGTGCACCTGCTTCCATCTCTTCCCACCACAGGTATCGATCCCAAAAGCACCTCTTAAGAATCAACCTACACACTAAATTCTATCTCAGAGTCAACTTTCAGAAAATCTAGACCATGACAGGAAATGGGTGGGTGCTTCCCTCTCCCCTTAAGCCTAGACACTGGTGCTCGAGAGGACCACTGGAGAGCTTGATATGTATTTCCTGGATTTAGGAAACAGTATGGATTCAGGACCCTCAGGCCAGAGAAAGCAAAGAACTAGAGGCAGCAATGCTGAGAGAGAGAAAGGGATAAAGGAGGAGAGGGGCTGCTCTGGAATGAGTTGCCTTATGCTGAGGATAGGGCAAGTACAGGAGGAAGACAGATATCAAATGGCATATAGAGCAATGAGGCCCTGCAAGCAATAGGCCAGGAGTGGAGAACAAGACTCAATTCGATGCCAACTCCAAGTAGTTGATAATGAATGCTTGAATATTAGGGTTGAGAGAAGAGGTTTAGTCTGCATCTGAATTTAGCGAGAAAGATGTTAAAACTGATTAGCAATATCTCTCATGGCTTCAGGAAGAGGAGGAATTGTAGTGTATATTTGCCACCTCTAGGATAAATTAATACAGAAGAGAAGCTATATAAATTACTAATTATTTGACATAGAAAATAAGTATAATGTGACTTGCCATCCGTCATGCTAGAGCCAAAAGTAAATTTTCAGAAATACAGACTTGCTCAAATCACCCCTCTGATGGAAAGCCTTTAATGGCTCCACACTTAAGAATGAATGATTCAGAGGCCCTACATGTTTTGCCTCCTATCAAGCTTGCCCTGTGCTCCCTGTACTAGGTCCTCTCCAGCCACTTGGCGCTCACAGAGTGGGTCAGAATTAAATACGATGCTGAAACTCTTGGGCCAAGTGACAGAGAGGAATGTCCATTGGTTTCCATGAAAACTCAGAATCCGAATACCCAGAGGATACTGAATGGATTTCACTATAACTCAGCTTTTGCATAGCTGAGAACTCTTCTAGCATAGACACTAATCCACCGCACTTGGAATTCTTGCTATTTGAAGAAGGAAATCTCACCTGACAGATGGATTAATGTTCAGGCAAACTGTATTTGCACAGCTGCAGAGTCTTTCTCAAATAAGATGTTTGAGCTCTCCTCTCTTTATGTAGGAAATTTGATGACCAGATGAAAATATTAAACCATTTAGACAGAGCCTGGGGAACTGTGGGAAGTA
This sequence comes from Kogia breviceps, assembly GCF_026419965.1. Lineage (NCBI taxonomy): Eukaryota > Metazoa > Chordata > Mammalia > Artiodactyla > Physeteridae > Kogia > Kogia breviceps. The sequence continues at coordinate 120,587,943 of NC_081313.1, forward strand.
CCATGTCCATTAAGGAACATTATTTATAAAAATTCCTTGAAAGGTTTCCCTCTTCTTTCTGGAGTGTGTGTGTGTGTGTGTGTGTGTGTGTGTGTGTGTGTGTGTGTGTGAAAGTTTCTTTGGGTTATAAATAAAGACCTTCAGAATTGACCATTAATCAGGGAAAAATGGCAGCTTGGATGGCCAGGCATCTAGACAACCCATGAGAAGCCTGACCGCATGATGGACTCCATGGCAGTTCTTAAGCTGTCAAAACACTGTCTGGTGGGGTTTCTCCTGGAGTTGTTACTTCAGTTCAGCTTCTCTTTGCCTGCAACCACTTTTCTGAGTGAAGAACTGCAATAATGAAATTCAGGAGAAATAAATTTTGGCCACAACCGCCTAGAGTGCTTATTCAACACAGTGCTCATAGAGGAAATGAATTCACATGCGTAAGTCAGCCAGGGCCACGTGTGACCACAGGACAGACACCAGAAGTCTTCCCTATAAGTGGAAAGGAGCTGTATAATTTATAGAGGTTACCTTACATCCAAGTGAGATTTCTGGGGGCAGCTCTACTGGTTAAGCCTATGGCTTTGAGGCTTTGGGGTTATAGATCCCTCCCTTTGTAGATTCACACGGGAAGGTTCTTAGCTCTTTCAATTACCAAATATGAACTCTTTGAGGTTTAGGATAGTGGGGGAGAGGTCTTGAATAGGCAGGAAAACAGGGTTTTGGGAATTGATGGCACATTAAATTCATACCATCAAACATGCAAGGAGAGTGGAGGTAGCTATGGTGACAGCTAAGGGGTTCCAGTCTTGGGGTCGAAGCTATTTTAAATAACAATTACAACGGAAGGGTAAGTGGGGGAAAAAGGTTAAGCTGTGCTGTACAGTTCTACTTTTAAGGCTTTCCATGGTGTCTAGCACCCTTCTTTGGAACAAGTGAGCTGGTTGAAAAATCAAAGTCAACTGTTAACAAGTAAGATAAAAAGAAGAAAAGGTTGGGCACATGGAGAAAAACTGAAAACATGTCCAAATATTCTGGACAAAAAGTCCATGTGTCCCAGGATCTTTGGGTCTGGTTAAGAGAACAATCTTTGCTTCTAGGTAAACATACTGTCAATCTGTATTCAGTGGCAGAGAGAGAGAGAGAGAGAGAGAGAGAGAGAGAGAATCAAACTCCAGGTCAGAGACCCCAGTGCTCAACATCTGAATAATCCACTGCTGTTATCCTTCGGTAGAAATATCCCAAGAGTTCCAAATTGGTGCAGCTTTAAGAACCAAAAGCAGTATCCTGAAGAGTCCAAACCACACACAGCCCCTGCTAGTCTAGGTACAGAGGAAACCTCTTCCTAAAATATTTTTCTCCAAAGTATTTTTTCATTGTATCACCATAAAACTGTCTATGAAAATCAAGAACAAGAGGCAATATAAGAATGTAATAGAAGGCTTGGAATTCTAAAAAATGGGGAATGAAATAGCTTTAAAAGTCAAAAGAATTCAATCCATAATGAGAGCGACTGCAGATCCCTGATTGAGTTGACTGATCTGGAAATACTGGTTTTGCAGAAATAACCCCTTTCCCCTTCTATCTCCTTACCTTCTTCTCCCTGCTTCCTTCTTCCCTTAGAAAGCACTGTAGTGGATAAAAGTTTTTCTTGGCTCATCATTTTTTTGTGGAACCACCTCTTCCCAACTATCAGTTCATTAAGTTTGAGTATCATGGATCTTACCCAATGGCTTTCAGGCTATGCCCAGCCAGACATGACCAGTCAGAACACTCCATCCCCCTAGTCAATGGTCATGTGCCCAAGCCAAGGCAATGAAAATATCCTGGCAACTTCTGCAGGAACTACTGGCAAAAAAGTAACTCTCTTCGGGGGTTGCTAATCTGAAGAGCCTGCTTGAGAAAAAAGCCAACAGGGAAAAAAGCTGAACTGAACAATGAGGAGGGAGGGTGAGCATGTGGTTGTCTAGTTGGAGGCCCTAGATCTCCCTTAAACTAGAAACATCCTCGGATTTCCAATTAAGTGGGACAATCAATTCCCTTTTTTGCTTAATGTAGTTTGAGTAGGGTTCTGCCATTTGCCAAAAAGAAAAGTCTTACCTAATACAGAAGTACAGAACAGAGCTGGAAGATCTCAGCTTGGAATTCAGACAACCCTAGCTAAGTTAAATGTCAGAAAACAAGGAATACCCGCGACACTGCAGTTACAGTTGACAAAAGGGAAGAACATGATATCAATGATCTGATCAAAGCCCCTTCCAAACAACCCTCAAACTTTTTACAGTGTCATCTTTCATGTCTGCAGGCCTCTGGGTTCTTTCAAGACAGCATGGTGGCTTAGTAGATCGATAACCAGCATCTTTATCCAGTTTTCTCCTTTGCTTCCTCTGAGCCTCATGCCATTCCCTCAGGCACAGGCCACTGCTCCCATCTTTCTTGCTTGGCTTCTCCTTTTTGTTTGCCTTTCTCTAGTGTAATACCCAGGACATTTTCATAGTTTGATGCTTCCTAACCCATCTATCCCACCAGATAGACTGCTCCCCAGACAGCTAGGACTGCCCATATTCATGTGTAAATTCCTGGAACCCAGTACGGAGCCTGCCATACTAAATGTTGCATTGAACTGAATTTGAGGCTCAACTCAGACTTGCTCAGTGCCCAGCCTCTGCCTCCTTAAAACCCTTTAGAGACTTTCCTGCCTGTAATCTCAGTCTGATACTGCTTCCTGCTTGACCTTGTCAGTTATAAAAACTCATGTCTACAAACATGCTTACTTATCTATTGAACACTTAACAAATAAGTACTTTATGTACTTTAAACTCTTCAATCTTCACCATGGCCAGGCCTGAGAGGTTAAGTGACTTGCCCAAGGTCACACAGCTAGTAAGTAGAGTGGCCGGGGATTCAAAACAAGCAGCATGTTTTGAACTGGGGTATTACCAGCTCCTTACAGGCCAAACGTGCTTCATTTATATTGTCAAATTAGCCTCACAACAACCCTATTAGCTATGATTATTAGCCCCATTTTCCAGAAAAGACAATTGAGGCTCAATAAGGTTATTTGCCCAAGGTCGCCTGGCTGCTAAGTAGGAAAGCTGAGATTACATCACAGGGTGTCCAGAACCCACATCCAATAAGCATTGTGCCCAACAACTCTCTATTAACTGATTGTTGATTGTATCAGAAGAAGTTACCAGGTCATCTAAACTTTAATTAGCATTTGTTCTTCTTATTATTGTTTAATAGGTATAACAATATCTACTTTATAAGATTGTCATATGCCCTTCAATCTATGTTTGTAAAGTTCCAAGAGTGTTTGGCATATAGTAAGTGCTCAACAAATGGTAGTTATCATTATTGTTTACTGAGTGCTTCTTGCGCCAGACACTGTACTGAGCACCTTACTTGTAGTATTGTATTTAATTCTACATCAACTTCTTGAGGTAGGTACCAATATGATGCTCATTTTATAGATGCGGAAACTGAAATGGAAATTTCTCCTTGTGTTTCCTCACACTCAGTACAATGATCAAAAGATAAGTAGCCTATTTCCCTAAATTTCACTTTAGAAAAATGTTAAGTTGCAAATTACCTCACTCAGTATTGGCTGGCAAGGATATTGAGGAGTATGTTTATTCATTTACAGATAGTTATATAGGTATATTGTAGTCCTACAATTCAATGTAATTCTGACACTACTCGGAATTAGCACAAATCCCACAGGTTAAGGGCTTAGTCCACAAGACTGCTTTAGACTTCGGCCACAAATAGAGTCCCCAGGCTACTTGCATTCTGCTTGGCTGCCTACAAATTTGAAGGTTCCCATGACCCCCTAAGATTTAATAATTCACTAGAATGGCTCATAGAACTCAGAAAAACATTTAACTTAACACTTGCCATTTTTATCATAAAGGATACAACTCAGAAACAGCCAAATGAAAGAGATGCATAAGGCAAGGTATGGGGTGGGTGTATAGAACCCAGGATCAACCAAATGGAAGAGACGGGGGCAGGATGCAGAGATCCCAGGCCCTCTCCAGGCATGCCACCCTGCTAGGATGGTGATGTGTTCACCAACCCAGAAGCTCTCAGCTTGCTGGTACCCAAGGCTGTACAATTAGATAGTTGTTTGATAGAGTAGCATGGTACTAGCTGTGACTCTCTTACTTACAAAGTTTGGTGAAGAGATCAAGAGCCCAATGATCACTGGGTGGACTGGCCTCTTCTTGGATTCCATTAGCTCCTGGTCTTTTGCTGGTTCCTGAGGCATGGGCCTCGGCTTTGTAAATGAAGAGCTTGCACCTCTACAACTCTGTGGAGTCAAAGGAGAAAGAAAACATATGCCTATTGAGCTTCTACAGTATCTGGGCACCAAGGGCTGGACACATGAAGCTATCCCATCTGACACTGCTCTGCACCTGGCTAGCTGAACTGCTCAACAGCTAAAGGTGCAAACCTCTTCCTTGTCCCTGTTCTTCCTGATGCTGCTCGCGGGAGTGAACTGGCACAAAATGAAGAGAGAGCTGGAAATTTCCTGTTAATTCCAGCCTTGTAAATTATTCAGATTGAAAAAAAAATCTACACTGGGTCAAAAGTATATGGATGGACCAGTTGTCTGCACAGATTAAATAATCTAGTGGCTATGTGAGTTACTGTAGCAGAAAAGAAAGTGGTTTCATCATAGATAGAGTCAATCCAGAAAGTTCAGGGGACAATAGATTTCTTTACCTTGCATGACCCGATTTCTTTGCTTCTTCATTTGGCTGGCTTAATTTTACTGTGCAATTTGCCAAATCTTCACTTTGCTTGGCCTATTTAAATAGTCACAATGTTGCCTTGTTATATAAAAGATTAACAAATAAACAACCAAAATTTGATGGAGGAGAATGACATGTGGAATAAAGGATTAATCAGTTCTGTCACTCTCACTTGGGCAGCAAAATCAAGCCTCTTGTTTGGGGAAACACTGCTGGATGGGATAATTTCCACATTGCCAGGCTGTTTTTCGTTTTAATATCACAGTTGATTTGCTGTGGCAGAGCCTGCTACAAACAGCTGGCACCATCACTGGTTACAAAATGTGTCTGCCAAACCACTCAGGGTAGAGGGAGCCACACGGTATTCTTGGATGGTGGGCTTCTTTGCCAGAGAAAAGACCTGCACAGAAAGAGTCTCATTCATCTTCTCCCCTGCACCTCCTCATGGCCTGAACAAAGTGAATGTATCAGATTGTCTGTGTGGAAAACATTAGTAGGAATTTCTATGCTCCTCTCCATCCAATACTGCTGTTGGGCACTGTCAGCAGATGTTTTAGCCATCAGCTTCCTCTTATCCTTGTCCCTTGGTGCACATGGCAGCAGAACCTCGGGAAAACGCAGATGGCTCACCTCTTCCACCAACGTGTTTGAGAAACACAAATGACAGCAGGTACCAAATGCTTTGGAATCCATTTGGAATCCATCATGAATGGTCAAATGCTCCTGCTAGTTACCTTCTAAGGAGGAAAACTGTAAAATCAGAAGGACCTAGACCAAGTTATAAACTGTAATCCTAGCTCTCACCTGAAAAATCTCAGATCAGTTTACTGTACTCGGTGGGAGATGATTATACTATCTTTTTTTTCCTGTCTCCATTCACAGATGTCAATACATGGTGAGTGGTTTCCAGAAATTTACTTCATTTTCAACTGAAAACAAGAAGGGAAGGCAGTCCAAGCCACACTCTCATACTGACAGCTCAGCACTCTCCACTAAGAGCACAGCTCCATGCCAGTGGACTCCTGGGTGCCAAGGCAAGAAAGCAAGGGCACATGATCTAAGGACACATTTTAAAACAAGAATTAAACTGTCACAGTACTTACATCCTGTCTCTTTCTAAATCCTATTTCAAAGAATCAATCTCTCCCGTTAGGTGAAATAGACAGTGATTCAGAGTTAAAGGTGAATGAAAATGGAATATTTTAATTCACTTCAGACTTGTTTGGGTACTGATATTTTGTTGAGTGTAAAAAAAGAAGAATTTCCTTCTCAAAACTGGCTACTGACATTAGTGAATAACCAGATCAGAAAGGAGGAACTAAGAGTGGGCTGAGTGCTACGGCCGTCCTACATTTTCACTCGCAGTTCTGCAAGTAATTTGGCTCCACTTGTCATTCATTCACACATGCATTCAATGCTGAGAATTCACAGTGGCCTCAGAAATAAAAACCCTAGGCAATTTTTATTGTGCTCTTATCATGAACCAGATACTCTTCAAAATGCTTTACTTGAATTAACGTATTAAATCCTCACGAAATGCTATGAGATAGATACTGTTCTTAACCCCATTTTACAGAGAGAAAATGGAAACATTGAGAGGTTAAGAAATTTGCCCTGGGTAACACAGCTGGTGAGTATGGAGCAAGGGTATGGACTTAGTCTAATTTCAGAGCTGACATTCTAAACAGCCCTCTACTTGACGGCTAGTTGGTGGGCTAATATTAGAACAGGACTTTAGAGCAGCCAGGCAGCTACCCAGTGAGCCATTTCTGCTTCTGAAGGGTTTATTTTTATACCCTACTGCCTTCTTTACAGGGAAGTTTTGGGAATGAACACGGGAAGTGTCCTACTGGCAAGAAGAAACAGACGACTCATGCTGAACAGGGAGGAGGGGAAAAAAATGCTTTTGAGCCACAAGGATACTATTTTTCACACTGGAGGAGGTCACTGAACGCATCACAGTAGAGAAATGGATTTTGAGAAGTCACATGGATAATAGTCCCACCTTTGGGGAGGACACTCTGCTGCCAGAAAGATGATCTAAAAGAATTCTTGCTGCAGCAAGGGGATTGGGCTACTTGTGTTGAACTGTGCCCAGGAGCATATGCTTTATAAAGTTGATCAGATGTCCTGTTTGGTCAGGCCTTTCCAGGTATTTTAATGGCCCTGAAGGGTGTACTACACATCACCTGGAGCAGGCAGATGTAGTTCTGGGTCCCCTGTTGACAAGTTGTAAATGGCTTTAGGTTACTTTGTGTGTTACCAGTTTGTAAACTGTCCAGGTTGCCAAATAAGTCAGAAGCCTTGACAGCTGGCAATAACTCAAAGTTCTATATTCTGTCTTACATTTATTTATTCCAACAATTTTTCCTGAGCGTTTCTTTGGGCCAGTCATTAAGGGTACCCGCACAAACAAAGCATGATCCCTTGCCTCAAGGAGATCACATTGAGGAAATTGAAACCCCATGAGCTCTGAGAGAGAGCTTCCTGTCCTCTGCTCCTTGCCACTCAGGCTGGGCATGATGTGAAATAAATAGGTTTCCACTTTTCTCTTTCTCTGATGCTTTGTCTCCCAGGTCTCATCCCTCCCTCCTACTTGACTGGTTGATAACTTTATACTGATCCAGTGTAAGACAATTTCTAAATACTAATAAAAAATAATAATAGCTCACACTATAAAAGCTCTGCATGTGGCACACATTTCATCCTGTCACAATCCTTTGAAGTAGTTTCTGTTATTGTCCTTATTTTCTACATAAGAGAATTGAGGCACAAGAAGTTAAAAAATGAGCCCAAAGTTAAAATGTTAATCAGTAGTAGAACCAGGCAGTTTCCCTTCAAAGCACATTGTAACAACCACTGCTGTACATTGTCTGTTTGATAATACTGCCATTAAAAAGAATCTTGCAAGAAGAGATAAGAAGCTGATGCAGAGATGGGGAAAAGAGGCTAAGCGAAAAATCATAGCAATAGTCAGCACTCACTGAGTGTATAGAGATGATCTTGAATCCTCAGAGCCTCACTGCTGCATGGATATTATTTTACGTATGAGGAAATGGATATGGCAGAACCAGGATTTGAATCCAGATCAGCTTTCTCTTCTTGTGCTCCTTTTACTGCACCATCCTGCTTCCTGGTGATAAGCAGAATTGCACAGAGCATGAAGACAAATTCTGTCTCCAAATGAGAGACCATTGCTGAGATTCATAAGATGAAACTACAATTTCCTGGAGAATATCAGAATTAGACAATCTTAGAGATCACTCAGCTTAACCATTTGCCTGATCATTTATCCTCCGGCAACATTCCCATAAAGAAGGTGGAGACAAATTTGGGAATTAGAATGTCTGATGCCCTCCCTGCCCCATCAAGAAAACACAGCTAGAGAAAATTTTGCTTGAAAGCCTAGATGTTGATCCAAGCATTGGAAAGACTCTAGAGTATAGAGATGTAATATGTTTCTTCATTCAACGAGGCCTCTGCCTAGGAAATCACTTTGCTGGCTCGACAGTGGCATTTTGCATTGTTTGCCCATGTCAATCAGATCATAATTTTTTCCATCAGGGGAAATTTCTCAGACTCTTGGACCCAGAACTAGTATTGCTGGAGTCTTGCTGCCTCCTTGGTGATGCAAGCTTGTCAAAGTTGTCATTTATTGTCAGAGAGCTAGCTGTGGTTACTAGAAAATAATTTTTCTGGTTATACAGACACACACAGAAACACAAACACACATGCTGTGCGGGGAAACCACAAACTCTGCTCTTATTCTGAGGGTGTTCTATCTGTTCTAAATCTTGCACGGACCTGCCACCACCGTTACATATCATTATTTGAGTTGCTCAGTGTATCTCTTCACTTGTCAGTGAGTTCTTGTCATCCATAATTTTCTTTTTCATTTCTTTTGTGAAAAGTCTTGCCTTAAGAGGATCTGAATGCCTACAGCTCATTCTTTAAAGGCAAGGAAACAAAAGAATAAGAATAGATAATAATAACAATTGATTGCACACACTCCGGCAGACACTGAGCTAAATACTTTGCATGTATTAGCTCATTTAATCCACACAAAAATGCTAATGAGGTAGTTACTATTATTAACCCCATATTATAGGTGATGAAAGGCCTAGGTTATGCAACTTGCCCAAAGCACAGGGACTCAGCTGCGATCAAACTATAGCCTAATGGACGTCAGCCTGCATCCCTGTCTCCCTCTGCTTCTTCAAATTATGCCAGGCTCTGTTTAGTGGAGGGTAAATGCTTTTAATTCCCTTTGAGTTTAGTTATTTTGGAATGGATAAAGAAGGAAATATTTGGTATAATCCTTATTTCGCTATAATTGTAGCATGAGGACTTTGCAATATGATTTAATTTTCCCAGTTACTTAAATATCAGGTTCATAACCTGCCACTCACATTGCTTTGTGTACTTAATGGGAACATTTTGTTTAGAAAAGTATATGTGTAAAAAGAAATGTAGGCTTGAACAGAAGCAAGAAGAACTGCAATCCTGCAGCCTGTGGAATGAAAACCACCATGGAAAGATAAGACAAAATGAAAAGGCAGAGGACTATGCACCAGATGAAGGAAAAAGAAAAAACCCCAGTAAAACAACTAAATGAAGTGGAGATAGGCAACCTTCCAGAAAAAGAATTCAGAATAATGATAGTGAAGATGATCCAGGACCTCGGAAAAAAGAATGGAGGCAAAGATCGAGAAGGTGCAAGAAATGTTTAACAAAGACCTAGAAGAATTAAAGAACAAACAAACAGAGATGAACAATACAATAATTGAAATGAAAACTACACTAGAAGGAATCAATAGCAGAATAACTGAGGCAGAAGAATGGATAAATGACCTGGAAGACAGAATGGTGGAATTCACTGCCGAGAAACAGAATAAAGAAAAAAGAATGAAAAGAAATGAAGACAGCCTGAGACCTCTGGGACAACATTAAATGCAACAATATTCGCATTATAGGGGTCCCAGAAGGAGAAGAGAGAGAGAAAGGACCCGAGAAAATATTTGATGAGATTATAGTCAAAAAATTCCCTAACATGGGAAAGGAAATAGCCATCCAAGTCCAGAAAGCACACAGAATCCCAGGCAGGATAAACCCAAGGAGAAACAGGCCGAGACACATAGTAATCAAATTGACAAAAATTAAAGACAAAAAAAAAATTATTAAAAGCAACAAGGGGAAAAATGACAAATAACATACAAGGGAACTCCTGTAAGGTTAACAGCTGATTTCTCAGTAGAAACTCTACAAGCCAGAAGGGAGTGGCATGATATATCTAAAGTGATGAAAGAGAAAAACCTACAACCAAGATTACTCTACCTGGCAAGGCTCTCATTCAGATTTGATGGAGAAATCAAAAGCTGTTCAGACAAGCAAAAGTTAAGAGAATTCAGCACCACCAAATCAGCTCTACAACAAATGCTAAAGGAACTTCTCTAAGTAGGAAACACAAGAGAAGAAAAGGACCTACAAAAACAAACCAAAAACAATTAAGAAAATGGTAATAGGAACATACATATTGATAATTACCTTAAATGTGAATGGCTTAAATGCCCCAACCAAAAGACACAGGCTTGCTGAATGGATACAAAAATGAGACCCATATATATACTGTCTACAAGAGACCCACTTCAGACCTAGGGACACGTACAGACTGAAAGTGAAGGGATGGAAAAAGATATTCCATGCAAATGGAAATCAAAAGAAAGCTGGAGTAGCAATACTCATATCAGATAAAATAGACTTTAAAACAAAGACTGTTACAAGAGACAAGGAAGGTCACTACATAACGATCAAGGGATCAGTCCAAGAAGATATAACAATTATAAATATATATGCACCCAACATAGGAGCACCTCAATACATAAAGCAAATGCTAACAGCTATAAAAGAGAAAATCGACAGTAATACAATAATAGTGGGGGACTTTAACACCTCACTTACACCAACGGACAGATCATCCAGACAGAAAATTAATAAGGAAACACAAGCTTTAAATGACACAATGGACCAAATAGATTTAATTGATATTTATAGGACATTCCATCCAAAAACAGCAGACTACACTTTCTTCTCAAGTGCACACGGAACATTCTCTGGGATAGATCACATCTTGTGTCACAAATCAAGCCTCGGTAAATTTTTTTAAAATAGATCTTTATTGGAGTATAATTGCTTCACAATACTGTGTTCATTTCTGTTGTATAACAAAGTGAATCAGTCATAAGCATACACATATCTCCATATCCCCTCACTCCCACCCTCCCTATCCCACCACTCTAGGTCATCGCAAAGCACTGAACTTATCTCCCTGTGCTATGATGCTGCTTTCTACTAGCTAACTATTTTACATTTGGTAGTGTATATGAGTCAATGCTACTCTCACTTCGCTCCAGCTCCCCATTCCCTCCCCTCCATGTCCTCAAGTCCATTCTCTATGTCTACTCCTTTATTCCTGCCCTGCCACTAGGTTCTTCAGAATCATTTTTTTTTAAGATTCCATATATATGTGTTAGCATACAGTATTTGTTTTTCTCTTTCTGACTTAATTCACTCTGTATGATAGAACTTAGGTCCATCCACCTCACTAAAAATAGTTCAATTTCATTTCTTTTTATGGCTGAGTAATAGCCCATTGTATATATGTGCCACATCTTCTCTATCCATTCATCTGTCGATGGACATTTAGGTTGTTTCCATGTCCTGGCTATTGTAAATAGTGCTGCAATGAACATTAGGGTGCTGCATGTGTCTTTTTGAATTATGGTGTTCTAAGGGTATATGCCCAGTAGTGGGATTGCTGGGTCATATGGTAGTTCTACTTTTAGTTTTTTAAGGAACCTCCATACTGTTCTCCATAGTGGCTGTATCAATTTACATTCCCACCGACAGTGCAGGAGGGTTCCTTTTTCACCACACCCTTTCCAGCATTTATTGTTTCTAGATTTTTTGATAATGGCCATTCTGACCAGTGTGAGGTGATACCTCATTGTAGTTTTGATTTGCATTTCTCTAATAATTAGTGATGTTTAGGATCTTTTGATGTGCCTCTATGTCTTCTTTGTTGAAATGTCTATTTAGGTCTCCTTTTTTGATATTGAGCTCCATGAGCTCTTTGTATATTTTGGAGATTAATTCTTTGTCCGTTGTTTCATTGGCAAATATTTTCTGCCATTCTGAAGGTTGTCTTTTCAACTTGTTTATGGTTTCCTTTGCTGTGCAAAAGTTTTGAAGTTTAATTAGGTCCTATTTGTTTATTTTTGTTTTTATTTCCATTGCTCTAGGAGGTGGGTCAAAAAAGATCTTGCTCTGGTTTATGCCAAAGAGTGTTTTTCCTATGTTTTCCTCTAAGGGTTTTATAGTGTTTGGTCTTACATATAGCTCTTTAATCCATTTTGAGTTTATTTTTGTGTATGCTGTTAGGGAGTGTCCTAATTTCGTTCTTTTACATGTAGCTGTCCAGTTTTCCCAGCACCATTTATTGAAGAGGCTGTCTTTTCTCCATTATATGTTCTCACCTCCGTTGTTGTAAATTAGGTGACCATATGAGTGTGGATTTATCTCTGGGCTTTCTATCCTGTTCCATTGATCTATATTTCTGTTTTTATGCCAGTACCATGCTGTCTTGATTACTGTAGCTTTGTAGTATAGTTTGAAGTCAGGGAGCCTGATTCCTCCAGCTCTGTTTTACTTTCTCAAGATTGCTTTGGCTATTTGGGGTTTTTTGTGTTTCCATATGAATTGTAAAATTTTTTGTTCTAATTCTGTAAAGAATGCCATGGGTAGTTTGATAGGGATTGCATTGAATCTATAGATTGCTTTGGGTAGTATAGTCATTTCCACAATATTGATTCTTCCAATCCAAGAACATGGTATATTTATCCCTCTGTTTATGTCATCTTTGATTTCTTTCATCAGCGTCTTATAGCTTTCTGAGTACAAGTGTTTTGCCCCATTAGGTAGGTTTATACCTAGGTATTTTATGCTTTTTGTTGCAATGGTAAATGGGATTGTTTCCTTAATTTCTCTTTCAGATTTTTCACCATTAGTGTATAGGAATGCAAGACATTTCTGTGCATTAATTTTGTATCCTGCTACTCTACCAAAGTCACTGATTAGTTCTAGTAGTTTTCTGGTGGCATCTTTAGGATTTTCTATGTACAGTATCATGTCATCTTCAAGCAGTGACAGTTTTAATTCTTCTCTTCTGATTAGGATTCCTTTAATTTCTTTTTCTTTTCTGATCTCTGTAGCTAGGACTTCCAAAACTATGTTGAATAAGAGTGGCGAGAGGGGACATCCTTATCATCTTCCTGATCTTAGGGGAAACGCTTTCAGTTTTTCACCACTGAGAATGATGTCTGCTGTGGGTTTGTCATATATGGCCTTTATTATGTTGAGGCAGGATCCCTCTATGCCCATTTTCTATAGAGTTTTTATGATAAATTGGTGTTGAATTTTGTGAAAAGTTTTTTCTGCCTTTATTGAGATGATCATATGGTTTTTATTCCTTAATTTGTTGGTATGGTGTATCACACTGATTTGCAAATATTGAAGAATCCTTGCATCCCTGGGATAAACCCCACTAGATCATGGTGTATGATCCTTTTTGTATGTTGTTGGATTCTGTTTGCTAGTATTTTGTTCAGGATTTTTGCATCTTGTTCATCAGTGATATTAGTCTATTTTTTTCTTTTTTTATGATATCTTTTCCTGGTTTTGGTATCAGGGTGATGGAGGCTTCATAGAATGAATTTGGGAGTGTTCCTCCCTCTGCAATTTTTTGGAAGAGTTTGAGAAGGATCGGTGTTAACTCTTGTCTAAATATTTGAGAGAATTTGCCTGTGAAGCCAACTGATCCTGGACTTTTGTTTGTTGGAATATTTTTAATGACAGTTTCAATTTCATTACTTGTGATAGGTCTGTTTATATTTTCTAATTCTTCCTGCTTCAGTCTTGGTAAATTATACCTTTCCAAGAATTTGTCCATTTCTTTGTGGTTGTCCATTTTATTGGCATATAGTTGTTTGTAGTAGTCTCTTATAATCCTTTGTATCTCTGCCGTGTCAGTTGCAATTTCTCCTTTTTCATTTCTAATTTCATTGATTTGCATCCTCTCCCTTTTTTTCTTGATGAGTGTGGCTAAGGGTTTACCTATTTTGTTTGTCTTCTCAAAGAACCAGCTTTTAGTTTTATTGATATGTGCTATTGTTTTCTTCATTTCTATTTCATGTATTTCTGCTCTGATCTTTATGATTTCTTTCCTTCTACTGACTTTGGGTTTTGTTTGTTCTGCTTTCTCTAGTTGCTTAAGTGTAGGGTTAGATGGTTTATTTGAGATTTTTCTTGTTTCTTGAGGTGAGATTGATATAAACTTCCCTCTTAGAACTGCTTTTGCTGTGTCCCATAGGCTTCAGGTTGCTGTGTTTTTGTTGTCATTTGTTTCTATGTATTTTTAAATTTCTTCTTGGATTTCTTCAGTGATCTCTTGGTTACTTAGTAGCACACTGTTTAGCTTCTGTAAACAGTGATTTTTTTTCTGTAATTGATTTCCAATCTAATAGCATTTTGGTCAGACAAGATGCTTGATACAATTTCAATTTTCTTAAATTTTCTGAGACTTGATTTGTGACCCAAGATGTGATATATCCTGGAGAATGTTCCATGTGCACTTGAGAAGAAAGTGTATTCTGCCAGAGAAGAAAGTGTATTCTGCCAGCTTGGGTGGAATGATCTCTATCTGGTCTACTGTGTCATTTAATGCTTATGTTTCCTTATTTATTTTCCCTTTGGATGATCTGTCCATTGGTGTAAGTGCGATGTTAAAGTCCCCTACTCTTATTGTGTTACTGTCAATTTCCCCTTTCATGGTTGTTAGCATTTGCCTTATGTATTGAGGTGCTCCTATGTTGCATGAATAAACATTTATAATTGATATATCTTCTTCTTGGATTGATCCCTTGATTGTTATGTAGTGTCCTTCCTTGTCTCTTGTAACATTTTTATATTAAAGTCTATATTATCTGATACAAGTATTGCTACTCTAGCTTTCTTTTGATTTCCATCTGCATGGAATATGTTTTTCCATCCCTTCACTGTGTGTGAATGGATCTGTCCCTTCTGAATGTGTCCCTCGGTCTGAAGTGGGTCTCTTGTAGACAGTATATATGTGAGTCTTGTTTTTGTATCCATTCAGCCAGTCTGTGTCTTTTGGTTGGGGCATTTAATCCATTTACATTCAAGGTTATTATTGATATGTATGTTCCTATTACCATTTTCTTAATTGTTTTGGGTTTGTTTTTGTGCGTCTTTTTCTTCTCTTGTGTTTCCCACCTAGAGAAGTTTCTTTTGCATTTGTTGTACAGCTGGTTTGGTGGTGCTGAATTCTCTTAGCTTTTGCTTGTCTGAAAAGCTTTTGATTTCTCCATCAAATCTGAATGAGATCCTTGCTGGGTAGAATAATTTTGGTTGTAGGTTTCTCTCTTTCATCACTTTAAGTATATCCTGCCACCCACTTCTGGCCTGCAGAGTTTCTGCTGAAAAATCAGGTGATAACCTTATAGGGATTCCCTTTTATGTTATTTTTTGTTTTGCTGCTTTTAATATTTTTTCTTTGAATTTAATTTTTGTTAGTTTGATTAATATGTGTCTTGCTGTGTTTCTCTTAGGGTTTATCTTGTATGGGACTATCTGTGCTTCCTAGACATCTGTGGCTATTTCCTTTCCCATGTTAGGGAAGTTTTCCTCTATATTCTCTTCAAATATTTTCTCAGACCCTTTCTTTTTCTCTTCTTCTTATGGGACCCTTATAATTCAAATGTTGGTGCATTTAGTGTTGTCCCAGAGGTCTCTGAGATTGTCTTCAATTCTTTTCATTCTTTTTTCTTTCTTCTGCTCCTCGGCAGATATTTCCACCATTTTGTCTTCCAGCTCACTTATTCATTCTTCTGCCTCAGTTATTCTGTTATTGATTCCTTCTAGTGTATTTTTCATTTCAGTTGTTGTGCTGTTCATCTCTGTTTGTTTGTTCTTTACTTCTTCTAGATCTTTGTTAAACATTTCTTGTATTTTCTCAATCCGTGCATCCACTGTATTTCCGAGATTCTGGATCATCTTTACTATCATTACTCTGAATTCTTTTTCAGGTAGATTGCTTATTTCCTCTTCATTTATTTGGTTTTGTAGGTTCTTACCTTGCTTCTTCAGCTGTGACATATTTGTTTGCCATCTCATTTTTTTTTTCCTTTTTTTTATGAGTGGTATTGTGTACCTGTCTTACTGGTTGTTTGGCCTGAGGCTTCCAACACTGCAGTTTGTAGGCTGTTGTGTAGAGCTGGGTCTTGGTGCTGAAATGAGGACCTCTGGGAGACCTCACTCTGATGAATATTCCTTGGGGTCTGAGGTTCTCTGTTAGTCCAGTGGTTTGGACTTGGAGCTCCCACCACAGGAGCTTCAGCCCAACCCCCAGCTCATGAACCAAGATCCTGCAAGCCACATAGGGTGGCAAAAATTTTAAAAAGGAGTACAATAACAAAGTAAAAAAATAAAATTAGACTAGGAAACTAACAGCTATGTTAGAAAAAATATATAAGTAAAAATATAGAGGAAACAACAACTGGAAGGTAAAACGGAACCACAATAGAAAAAAAGAGGAAGAGAAAAAACAAAAAGGTGGAAAAGGCCTTGGCTGTGGATGGCAGAGCATAAGCAGGGATAAGTTTTGGGTGGTGGGTGGGGCTTATGCTTAGTACCCACAGGGCTGGAAAAGGTTGGGAAATGGGAGTGTGGGGAGTGGAGTTTAGACTCAACAGAACAGAAGGGGCCCAGGTGTGCCTCCCACCTCTGGTCTCAGAGAGCAGGGCACACCACCTGGGAGCCCAGCAGGCTTCCCTTGGTTCAAGTGAGTGGGCAAACTCCCTCCAACTCTCTCCCAGAGGGCCCCTTCTGTCTGCCTCTCCTGATCTCCCCAGCCTCCCTCCTATGTCCCCAGCACACACAAGGCCCAGAGGGGGCTTTGGAGGGCTTTAGAGTTCAGCAGGCTCCCCAAGCCCGAGTGGGCAGGGCTAACGCCCTCAGCTCCTCTCCCACTCTTCTGGTCCCAGTGGGCCCTTCCAGCTTGCCACTCCTAACCTCCCTGATCTCTATCCTATATCCCCAGGATCCATGCGGCCTGGAGTGGGCTTTGGCAGGAGGAAGAACCACCTGGGAGCTCAGCAGGCTCCCTGGGCCCCAGTGGGCAGGGCAAATGCCCTCTGCTCCTTTCCAGCTCCTCTGGTCCTGTAGGGCTCCTCTGCCTGCCTCTCCTGTTCTCTCCCATCCTCCCTTCTATGCCCCCAGGACCAACCCAGCCTGGTGGGGACCTCTGAGGGCATAGCCCCTGGCCCGAGAAGCAGGCAGACTTCCCTGGCTAATTAGGCAGGGGAAACGCTGGGCCCACTCCCCCTGATCTGAGCCCTTGAGGGTCCCTCCAGGTGTGGAAAACCCTCCCCCCTCTCATCCACCCCTCAGGGGTGCCTGTCCTGTCTGGCCTCCACTTCTCCTCCCACTCAGTCCCCCCACATCCTACCGGTTCGCTTAGGGGTTCTTCCCATCTCCTTGGGCATTGGGGTCCCCAACCAACGTCCGGCAGGCACCCTAGTTGTGGGGAGATGCGAACTCTGCGTCTTCCCACATGGCCATCTTGACTCCTCCCAGAAGCCTTGGTAAATTTAAGAAAATTGAGATCATATCAAGCATCTTTTCCAACCACAACGCTATGAGATTAGAAATCAGTTACAGGGAAAAAATGTAAAAAACACAAACACATGGAGGATAAACAATATGCTACTAACTAACCAAGAGATTCCTGAAGAAATCAAAGAGGAAATCAAAATATACCTAGAGACAAATGACAATGAACACACGATGATCCCAAACCTATGGGATATAGCAAAAGCAGTTCTAAGAGGGAAGTTCATAGCAATACAATCCTACCTCAAGAAACAAGAAAAATCTCAAATAAACAATCTAAACTTACACCTAAAGGAACTAAAGAAAGAACAAACAAAACCCAAAGTTAGTAGAAGGAAAGAAATCATAAAGATCAGAGCACAAATAAATGAAATAGAAATAAAACAATAGCAAATATCAATAAAACGAAAAGCTGGTTCTTTGAGAAGATAAACAAAATTGATAAACCTTTAGCCAGACTCGTCAAGAAAAAGAGGGAGAGGACTCAAATCAATAAAATTAGAAATGAAAAAGGAGAAGTTACAACAGACACTGCAGGAATACAAAGCATCATAAGCAACTACTATAAGCAACTCTATGCCAATAAAATGGACAACCTGGAAAGAATGGACAAATTCTTAGAAAGATATAACCTTCCAAGACTGAACCAGAAAGAAATAGAAAATATGAACAGACCAATCACAAGTAATGAAATTGATTAAAAATTTCCAACAAACAAAAGTCCAGGACCAGATGACTTCACGGGTGAATTCTATCAAACATTTAGGGAAGAGCTAACACCCATCCTTCTCAAACTCTTCCAAAAATTGCAGAGGAAGAAACACTCCCAAAGCCATTCTACAAGGCCACCAGCACCCTGATACCAAAACCAGATAAAAATACTACTAAAAAAGAAAATTACAGACCAATATCACTGATGAACATAAATACAAGAATCCTCAACAAAATACTAGCAAACAGAATCCGAGAACACATTAAAAAGATCATACACCACAATCAAGTGGGATTTATCGCAGGGATGCAAGGATTCTTCAATATACGCAAATCAATCAATGTGAGACACCATATTAACAAATTGAAGAATAAAATCCATATAATCATCTCAATAGATGCTGAAAAAGCTTTTGACAAAATTCAACACCCATTTATGATAAAAACTCTCCAGAAAGTGGACATAGAGGGAACCTACCTCAACATAATAAAGGCCATATACAACACACCCACAGCAGACATCATTTTCAACGGTGAAAAACTGAAACCATTTCCTCTAAGATCAGGAACAAGACAAGGATGTCCACTCTCACCAGTATTATTCAACATAGTTTTGGAAGTCCTAGCCATGGCAATCAGAGAAGAAAAAGAAATAAGAGGAATCCAAATTGGAAAAAAAGAAGTAAAACTGTCACTGTTTGCAGATGACATGATACTATACATAGAAAATCCTAAAGATGCCACCAGAAAACTACTAGAGCCAATCAATGAATTTGGTAAAGTTGGATTGGAAGAATCAATGTTGTGAAAATTACTATTCTTCCCGAAGCAATCTACAGATTCAATGCAATCCCTATCAAATTACCAATGGCATTTTTTTTACAGGACTAGAACAAAAAAATCTTAAACTTTATATATATGGAGACACAAAAGACCCGGAATAGCCAAAGCAATCTTGAGAGAAAAAAACAGAGCTGGAAGAATCAGACTCTCTGACTTCAGACTATACTACAAGGCTACAGTAATCAAGACAGTATGGTACTAGCACAAAAACAGAAATATAGATCAATGGAACAGGATAGAAAGCCCAGAGGTAAACCCACACACCTATGATCAACTAATCTATGACAAAGGAGGCAAGGATATACAATGGAGAAAAGACAGTCTCTTCAATAAGTGATGCTGGGAAAACTGGACAGCTACATGAAATTAGAACACTTCCTAACACCATACACAAGAATAAACTCAAAATGGATTAAAGACCTAAATGTAAGACTGGACACTATAAAACTCTTAGAGGAAAACATAGGAAGAACACTCTGACATAAATCACAGCAAGATCTTTTTTGACCCACCTCCTAGAGCAATGGAAGTAAAAACAAAAATAAACAAATAGGACCTAGTTAAACAAAAGCTTTTGCACAGCAAAGGAAACTATAAACAAGTTGAAAAGAAAACCCTCAGAATAGGAGAAAATATTTGCAAATGAATCAATGGACAAAGGGCTAATCTCCCAAATATATACACAGCTAACGCAGCTCAATATTAAAAAAACAAAAAGCACAATCAAAAAATGGGCAGAAGACCTAAATGGACATTTCTCCAAAGAAGACATACAGTGGGCCAAGAGGCATATGAAAACCTGCTCAATATCACTAATTATTAGAGAAATGCAAATCAAAACTACAATGAGGTATCACCTCACACCAGTTAGAATGGGCATCATCAGAAAATCTACAAACAACAAATGCTGGAGAGGGTGTGGAGAAAAGGGAACCCTCTTGCACTGTTGGAGGGAGTGTAAATTGATACAGCCACTATGGAGAACAGTATGGCGCGGTTCCTTAAGAAACTAAAAATAGAATTATCATATGACCCAGCAATCCCACTACTGGGCATATACCCTGAGAAAACCATAATTCGAAAAGACACATGCAGCACCCCAGTGTTTATTGCAGCACTATGTACAATAGCCAGGTCATGGAAACAACCTAAATGCCCACTGACAGATGAATGGATAAAGAAGATGTGGTACATACATACAATGGAATATTACTCAGCCATAAAAAGGAAGGAAATTGGGTCATTTGTAGAGATGTGGATGGACCTAGAGACTGTCATATAGAGTGAAGTGAGTCAGAAAGAGAAAAACAAGTAACATATATTAACGCATATATGTGGAATCTAGAAAATGGTACAGATGAACCAGTTTGCAAGGCAGAAATAGAGACACAGATGTAGAGAACAAACGTATGGACACCAAGGGGGGAGAGCTGGGGGGCTTGGGGGGTGGGATGAATTGGGACATTGAGATTGATATATATACACTAATATGTATAAAATAGATAACTAATAAGAACCTGCTGTATTAAGAAAAAAAAAGAAAAAAGAAATGTAGGCTCTGTGAGAGAGGGGTATTAACTACTATATCCTCAGAACCAAGAACATGTGCCTGCTCCATGGTAAGTGGTCAGTAAATATTTATTGATTAAATGGATGAATAAGAGGTTTAAAGAGTCACAAAGGTGTCTGTCTCCCTAAAAAGATCACAATAAACTACTTGAGGTCACCACCACTGAAATCTGGAAATAGTGTTATATTTATTGAAAGATCCCCTGACCTTTGGCTGAGAAAAAGTCACATGTGTTTGTGCTTCTGTGTGAAGTATCTATGTCTTTTTGGAAATAATTAGAGGGCCTGATAGAGAGGAAAGGAGGGGGTAGACAGGCAATATTATTTACAGTTGTAACCCTATTAAAGCCATGATCCATGTGGTTCAGTCCATGAGAAACTTGAAATTCAAAGTGCTATCATTCAAATAGGAGTCCTAATAAGGTGTGCATCTTTCAAGTAACATAAATGGGACTAGTATTAAAATCCTCTGTTCTCTCCTATGGGCTCAGAAATATCTGGAACATCTCTTCCTCTCTCCAGAGCCATCTCCCTCATCACCTACTCCACTCAGCCTCTGTAATCCCTCTTGACTGACAACTCTTCCTCATCTCCATGCTTTGCTTTCCCACACAAAGGACTCCCAGTAGGTTATTTCCCTACTGCTTAGGGTCCTCTACAGAATGAGATGTCCTCTGTGCTTTTTTGCTTTTTTCCTTCATCTAGTCTCCTAATTCAGCATCACCAGTGGAAGAGCCCTCTGTGGAGGATGAGGGAGGGGAAGAGTAGGCGAAGTCCAAACCGTTCTGCACACAGACAGGAGGGGAAAGGCTGTGGACATGTATAGAAAGATACTTTCATCCTTTCAGTCATAACTTGACTGTCGCGCCTAACTAGAGTGTTGCTCCCAATTCTACAGTAGTTTTAAGAGTCCACTAAACTCCTATTTTTCAAATAGCATATATCTATCTACAAAAGAACTTTTACTTTCCAGAGAGGAATGGCATTTATAAATCCATAGGCCAAGATTAGAGCAATGTTTCATCACAGCTTAGCTTTCTACATTATTTTTTAGCTTATTTTCTAATTCAAACCAGCATTTAGTCACTTTGTGCAAAATAGATTTAGGACCTAAATCCTTATCTCCAAATAGATTTAGGATCTATGGTCCTTTTTTCCCAGCACAGCCTAATTAGCTGGTACTATATTAAACTGAAAATGCTCACTTGCTGTAGCCACCCTCCTTGTGCACATCAAAACTTCTCATTGTCACACTTCTGCCCAGATATTAATAACATGAGTGGGAAGGAGAATAAATGCATGACGTGCTACTGCTGGGTCTTTTTAAGCCTTTGGAGCTTTCCTCTCCTGCTCTGGCTGAAGATGAGGTGAAGATTAGGCACATTGGAAGCCCAGCTGTCTTAGGGAAAAACCCTAAAGGGAGAACCCATCAATTGAAACAAGTTTTTGGACCCCAAGATGGAAACCTAGATGGAACCAATTTTTACGCTACAGCACTGCCATCAGGACTGGTCACAACAGGATAACAAGAGGCAGATGGTTTTCAGCAAAATGAAAAGTTCGAGGGCACCACACATACAGTCAGTTTCCAAACTTTGAAGGAATTCTGCCCCTGAAAGTATATCTGTTTAATCTCTCCCAAGGCAAAAGGCAAGGAACCCTCAAGGGCATCATATATTTCTTTTAATAAAAAGTTGGCCCTTGTACTTTGTAGATGCAAACATTTATCAGTCTTATGGCCAGAGCAGTGGAAGTTTGCTCCTGGGAAGAGAGAGTTCAGGGAATGATGTTCCATTTATTCAAGGAAGAGGAAGATGCAGATCTAAAAAATGATAGTCCTGGAAATAGATATTCGCAGAGATGACCTAAGGAGACATTGGAACTGCAGGAGTCCAAGGGCTAAGGGCATGTGCTCTAGATCAGAGGTGGCATCAGAAAGGCTGAGACAACCCTCAGCCCACAGATATGATTATTGGGTACTTGAAATGTTTAAAGAAACACATTTGAAATAAATAGATGCTGACATTTTAAAATTAGGAGATTTCACATAAAAAATATTCACATTACTGACTTGAAAAAAAATCGGAAGGCGCACACTTCTACACAGCCTCAAAATAGTGGAACTGAGTAGCCACCCCTGCATGTGCTCTGGCATTTGCCATGACCCCTTCATGGCTTGTTTTACTCATTTGTGTTACCCTCCTTGCCTACAAAGCCATGAACCCCTTTTTCCTGGCCCAGTTCTGGTTTGGCCACTTAAAGTTGTGAATCTCTGTTCATATCACTTAAGGCTTTTGAATCTTTATCTACTTATCTTTACAGTAGAGATAATACTTTACCACAGTGTTGGGAAAGTTAAATAAGATATTGTATGTAAAGTGCTTAGCTCAAGGCCTGGCACATATGTACTTCATACATATTAACCACTATTATCGTGAACGTTGTTCTTATTGAACAAGCCCGTCCAGACCCTTTTATCACTTCTCTTTTTAATATAAATGAGGAAATATGAAAGTGATGGCCATAGATACAAGCTTCCTATTGCTCAAATCTTTTGGGTCACTAGAAGTACTTTGAACAATTAGATTATGTAATTTGCCTAAAGCCATGTATAAACTGGGCAACTGTCTATTTCAATTAATCATCATAGGGAGACAGAGCTGAAAACTAAGGGTTCCATGGAAAAGTGTCATGGTGTGGGTCAGGACAGAAGTGATGCAGAGGTCCATGGCCCCATCTGTTAGTTAGGTAAGGACACTCACTAATCACCCCTGAGAGTGTAGTATAGTGAAAGGACATCACAGCTGGGAGACATTCAAATCACATCTCTATCACCACTAGGTCACTTTGATCATAGAAATACTCTGAGTTTTGAGTTTCATTTTATAATTTGTAAGATGGAGATGGTGACAACCTATCTTGTAGAATTATTGTGAATGTTAATTAAAATAATGAGCATTTAAATGCTTAGCGTACAGTAGCTCAAAACATAGTAATTATAAATAAGAGCCAAAGTATATTATAATAGGTCATCTATTGAAAATAGTTAAAATCTTTATTGAAAAATAATAATCTTCAAGAGTTTAAGAAAATTAAGTGGTGAACTATTGCAAAATGTGATACACACAACCTCAAATTAGTGTCATGTACTTTTTGAGCCCATTATAATTATCATTATTTACTGATCACTACTTCCATTAAGGCCTCATCATTACTGCCAATGCCATTCTTGATAATGCTTCAGGGGGTTTGTTTGGT
The DNA here is from genome assembly GCF_026419965.1 of Kogia breviceps. Lineage (NCBI taxonomy): Eukaryota > Metazoa > Chordata > Mammalia > Artiodactyla > Physeteridae > Kogia > Kogia breviceps. The sequence continues at coordinate 120,611,816 of NC_081313.1, forward strand.
TTGTATTTAAAATTTGTCTCTTCCTAGTATGTGTAGTATTATGCCTCCTTTTAATTTTAATTTGGATATGAAAATTCTGCTTTAGCCCTCTTCTCTACTTCAGTCTAGTCTTAGCTGATTAGAACTGAGAGTTATGAATTCTATGTGTACATTCTAGTAAAAATACTCTGGCACTCTGATGTTTTGAAGTGACTTGGTCACTGCTTGCGAATGCGTGTGTCTTGGTCCTCAAAGTGGCCAGTGTGTTTGCTCAATCCAGTCTCTTTTCTCTTGAGCAGTCTTACTTCTAAAGCCTCTCTCTCTTTTTAACTTTTGCTATAATGGAGGCTTACGATAGCATTTTATCCACCTGGAATACTACCTGTAGTAACTTAATCAGTCATGGACTCTCCAGCATCACCTGATGGCAGTGAGAAAGTGAATTAACTTATGCAAGGCTGACATTTATATATTTGTATAATGAAGGTGGCAGGGGCCAAATTGCAAGTGTGATTCCCCACACAACCAATTAAGTCTGTGATGAAAACATCCTCCTCTAGTGATCTATGTCATGAATGAGTGCCCTTTATCCTGGGAAGTTGGGTTGGCTATTTCTCTGCTCCTCAGAAAACAGCTCTGAGAATCCTGCTTGTGAGGCTGGTGACTCACCGGCGTCATCTTTGTGTACAAAGGCTCAGCTTTTCCTTTCCTGTACCATTCCCCAGTGTGACCAAGAACACTGTTTAAATGAAAATGATGTATTAAGACAAAGACAAAACTGCTTCAGCATTGGGGGGAGGGGGAGTCGTGGAAATAGAAGTCTTAAAAAAAGAGAAAAGAAAACCTCAAGAAGGAAAATGTAAACCCTGGACACAACATAATCATACTACTATTTCATGAACTGATTTCTTTGTTTTTTCTCTTAAATGTAAGTTGGTCAAAGCTTAATAAGAAGGGGAAAACAAGTTAACATGTTCTCCTCTTGTCTTTCTGAGCTCTTGTAGTTTTTATTAGGTTCCTAAAAGACTGAAAAGAATATATTTTAACTGCTTGTTAAAGCCAAAGTCCCTCTGACGTTTCTTCCCATATCCATAAAGTTTTATGAGATTCCTTATTTTGAAGCCCCGCAAAGTAAGAATACTTGTCTTAAAACAAGACAGTTTTTTATTGCTCCTCTGCAGAGCAAGAACTCCCCAAGGACACTGCCCTACAGACCTCAGGCTTCATTCTCCGGTTTCCTGCAAGGCTGCCAATTGGTCAGACTTAGCCCTGGGCTCCTTTCTGTCGCCTCTTCTCCCCATCCTTCATTTATTCATTCCTTCCTACTTCCCCTCTCCCTTGCTCTTGGTGAATTCCCAAACCCTCTCTTCTTCAGGGGTAATAATACTTACAGCTGGAGTGGGTATCTTTTGATTTTGCTTGTCTATCCTCTCTGTGCTCTGGTAGCAGGACCTCTCTTGTTCCATTTGGTGATCCATCCATGTGATTTTGGTAAAGCTATCAATCAAATGGAAGTGGAGACATGACCCAATCAGGATACCCATGCTTTGGACCTAATAACAGTTCCAGGAGTGGGCACTGATGGAGGCAGGACCAAGAGGGACCTGGGGAAAGAGTTTCAAGCTACTTGGAATCACTAGCTATGGAGATTCATGTGACTGCTGGGGAAGCAGCTCACCTCTTTCACTGGAAACTCGGTGTGAGAATGATAAACCAAAGTTGCTATGACCATATTTATGGTCAGAGTCAAAGTTGCGAGAGGGAAACCTCACTTCATTGGCGTTCTGGACTCAGCCATATCTGGGGCCAACTGCTCATCTTCAACTTCCATGTTCTGGGAACCAACAAAATATCTTTTACTGTAAGCTTGTTTGAGCTGAGTTTCTGTTCCTTACAACCAGAAGAGCTCAGATTCTTTTACTGCTTTAAGAATTTAGCCATCTAGTAAGGAAATGCATCACTACAGAGAAAGGCAGACTGTGAAAAGTGAATGGGAGGGACCTGCAGAAATCACGCAGGGGGCATACAACTCAGAGGATTAATTCCGACTGAGGACACTGAGGAAAAGCTGCAGTGAAGGAAGAGCTGGCCATTGTGGAGTAAGTAGAATTTCCAGTGGTGGCGAGGAGGTGAGCGTGGAAGGAAATAGTAGTGAGAAAGGGCATCATGCTCAGAAGGGACAGTGTGAGTAAAGGCCTGGCATGCTAGAGGATTGATGAGTGGTTCAATGGGGCAGGACCTAATGTATGTGGATGTATGTCTGGACAGGTAGTCAGTAGGCTGGAGTCAGATATTGGTGCCCTTTGGAAACCATTCTAAGGAGTAAAGCTATTATTCTATAAGCAGGGAGGAGCTGCTGATGTTTTCCCTAATAGGATTAACATGATCAGATCTATGTTTCAAGAAGAAAACTCTGCCTCCTTCCCTGGGCTCAGTCATAATTTTCTGGAGGATGGCCTCCCCGGCCTCCCCAATTCAATTTATTGCCTCTATTATCTGTTCCTGGCATCCCCTCCCACTCACGCAAAAGGTGCAAAACCTGAGCAATGCATTTCTGAAACAATTCTGAGACTTAATCAGAGGACAAGGTTAGGGAAGGTGACATACCCTGGTCATCAAGCTTAAGGGCATTGCCACCAGTTGCGTGACTTAGGCACATCACTTGATGTACGGGGCCCTGTTGATGCCTCACCCAGATTCCCTATCTGGTGCATGCATTCCCCCGCTAATGTTGATGAGAATGATGTGGATGATGTGGATGATATTGATGATGACTCTTGGCTGCTACAGCTCACAGCTGCTCTTTTACCAGAGAACTGCCTGAACCCCAACCCCTGCCTGCAACCAATGACTGACTGATGTAGAGTATAAATGTCAAGCCCCCATGCCTTATATCAGTTAAAACTGTGGTATTTATTATTCATGCTCTAGGAATCTCCCAAGATTCCTTGCTTCTATCACTTCCTCAGTAAATCAGTTGCACAAGAAAACCCATCTCAGGTTCTGCTTCTAGGGAACCTGACCTAAGACATTTGACTTGATTTGAAAAATGGGGTTGTTGTAAGGCTTAGACCTTAATGTAAGTAACAAATAAGTAAAAATCAGCTGATATAATTAAGTAAGTAAAATTGAATACATGTCAATATAAGTGAAACACTTAACAATAGTGCCTGACATATATATAGCAGGTGTTAAGTATTTGTTTTTATTAATGTTATAATATTACTTCTCCAAACATCTCATGAAATTCTTTGCTCCTCTTTGATCCCACCACTGCTCTAGGCTAGACTTTCGTTACTTGTTATTTTGATTACAATAGACCTCTTACCATATTTCTCCTCCCTCCCTCCCTCCCTCCCTCTTTTCTTCTCTTCTACAAATATTTGAGTGTTTATTATATACCAGGCACTGTTCTAGGGATAAATTTGGACAAGTTACTGAACTCAGCCTCAGTTTACTCATTTGTAAAATAGGGTTACTGTAAATCTACTATACAGGGTATTGGTGGAATTGAATGAGAAAATGTTCATAAAGCACTTAGCTCATGCCTAGTAAGCACTCTATAACCTTTCTCGTTTTGCTTCTTTCCTGCTTATCATTTTCTGGCATGTAGACAGCAGAGACACCCAAAGGGGTATTGTTTACTGGTTGTGGACTCTATTTGACAGATGTTATTCCTCTATTTAAAGGACCAGTAATAGAACTTCTCTAATAATGATAACCTTGCTTTTCCCAGTTAAAGCACTGTGATCCCTGCATATATTATTGTAGCGTGCATGCTGCAATATATGTCTTGTCAAACCACGAATTGATGTTAAGTGCCATGCTGTGAATTTCCATCAAGGGGTCATCTTGAGCAGGTTAGTGCTCTCCTGCATGTCAAAAGTCCACACCTGGCCCTCTGCAGGCACCGCTCACAGTAATGAGAACATCGCTATGATGAAAGCCTGCATGCTGAAAGCAAGCCCAGATAGCAGGGATGAACTTGAGAGTAAAGCAGAATTTGAACCCTGTTATGTAAATGGCGCTTTCAGTTCCCTTGATCTTTGTGAAAAAATGTTTTTTTCATTCTGCCTCTTTTCAGTGCAAGTTCAGGGTTTCACAGTCTCCTGGGATCCTTTTGAGGTCTGCCATAACTTAAGTGAATAAAACAGAAAAGGAGAGAAATTTTGCCTGGATTCCAGCAGAAAGCAGATAGAAATTAGCACAGGACTGGGTGAATTTGATGTGTTGAGGTTGGGGATCGTATCTTACCCATGGTGAGAGCAGTGTGTGTGTGTGTGTGTGTGTGTGTGTGTGTGTGTGTGTGTGAACTCACACTGAATCACTTCTACACTTTCATTTTATTTTTGCATTTTTCCCCCTCCACATTTAGCTCATTTTATTACTCTTCATTTTGGAAAATGACCACATAGGAGTTACGCCTTATAACATATGTCCTATGACGTTTTTTTAAATGTCAAATACAAGATAGTCAATGGAGTCTAAAATGCACTGTTTTTTTTTTTCTCTTTTAGCCACGACTTTTCAAAGTGATAATGTTAAGACAGCACGTATTTCTTTTGATTTATACAATCCCAAGTAAATGCTATCATCACAGTTATTATGGTGTTTAAATAGTTGGGAAAAAATATGTTTTAACCTGAATTTCTTTCTTAATATTAGAGCTTCTAGCAGTTTTCGATTTTTTCATGTAATTAGGTGGCTTAGTTGAGAACAGGATGCCACCAACTGAACTAAAAAATAAATATGAATACAAGATGGAATGGTTCGAAATTAATAAGGAATTGTCTTGAAATTGTAATAAGTTTTGAAATTCATATTTAATTACTTATAGTATCTGCTCTAAGAACCTATATCTGAGGAGAGTTGAAAGAAAGATCCTAATACTCATTACAATCATGTTTTTATATATTGTCCCTTTCTTCCCAAGCATTACATGTGCTTCAGAGACATTGTAGCTGAATCGATAGGAGGAAAGGAGTGGGTCTGTTTAATGCCTGACTTGAAAGGAAAAAGGGTTAACAGGTTAGTAATGGGGACACAAAAACATGAATAGCACAGGGCCAAGAAGGTGAATTTCTATTATAGCCTTTACAGAAAAATAACTGTCTATTTAATTACATATTCATTAAACATTTTATATATTCATTAAACATACTATAGCATCTGATATGTGCAAATCTCTGAGCCAGGTGCAATGGAGGAAAAAAAATCAGAATCTTTCATGGTCCTTGGTCTTGGGGAGATGAGGGTCTCGTGGTGCTCACACACATCAGACCACAGCCGAGGGCGTGGATGGGCTCTGTGAGAAAAGCTCTGAGGGTGTCTGAATGTGAAATTACCAGCTTCCAGGCTCCACCTATAACTGCTGCATCACAATGCAAATTTAGCCCAGTAACCAAGTCCATGTAAGAGAGTCCTACCTGCTGAGTCTCCATCTGGGAGAGCAGACAGAGGCTCCTCTCAGTATACATTGTTCATCCTTTCATCCCTTCACTAATTCACACGTCCACTTAGCAAATTCTTGTTGGGCATGGTGAGAAGTCGTGTAGTGGGTGTTGGAACTAAATAGGAGTTGTGTGAGGAGCTGAGAACAGAGCAGTGGACCAGAAAGAGTCATGACACTTACATTCTCATGGGGGAAATGGACATTTAGCAACTATCACACAACTCATAAATTGTATCTGTGATAAGGAAGAACAAATCTGACTCCATGTTAGATCTGTTCCTTTTACTTGAACCTTCCTGCTTTGTTGCCAGCGCTTAGTCATGCTGGCTCTGCACTTTTGTAAAAGAATGTTGCCTACAGCCTGAAATATACAGGATATCCTATTCACAGGGCTCTGACCTTTAAGAGTCCATTCGTATAGAGATTAAAAGTTGCAGAACAGAGAATAACATTTGTCTTGTTGGAGGTTTACAGGAACATGGTGACCTGACCTACCTGGACAGCTACAAGAACAAAGAATTCCAAAACCAAGAAGTTTGCAACAATTAACCATGACCCTACCTCACCTTGCCTTTAAAAATGCTTTGCTAAACCCTTCAGGGAGTTGGGGGTTTTTTGGCCATGAGCCACCTGTCTCCTTGCATGGCCCTGCAATAAACCTGTCTCTGCTCTAGACCCTGACATTTAGGTCTGTTTGTGCATCGGGCACACGAACTTGCATTCAGTAAGGTACCTGTGATATCTAGAGCGTCAAAGAAGTATAGATTACAAAGGGGATGGGGGGTGGGGAGGACACTGAATCTGGCCTGAGAGAATCATGAAAACTTTAAAAGGAAGTAAAAATGGCCAAATTGAGGCCTGTAGGAGCTAGCTAGTGAAGAAAAAGTTGAGGTTCAGGGAAGTGGAGGGGATGGACTGTTGAATGCCCTAATGGGGTTTGAGGACCGAAAATATGGGCAGTGTGCCTGTGCCACGTGGGTGAGTGGAGACTCTAGGTGGAAAGGCCTCAGATGAGGAAGGGTCTGGAGGGCCACTTGTGGGAGTTTGAACTTGATCCTTAGAGTAATAAGAGGCCCCTGAGGGGTTTTAAGTCAGGCATTGATTGGATACTCTTTGCATTTTAAATGTTCCCATGGGCTGCACTGTGGAGAATGGATAGAAGGGGTCTGGATCAGGGAGGTGATTGAGATGTAGAGAAGAGGCCTTAGGACACAGACCTGGGAGAGGTTTAGAAAGTAGGATTGCTCGCAGCAGTGAGCACTGCCTCCCCTCCCTCCTCCCACTGTTAGGACAGAGCTCCTGTGCTGCTCTCGCGAACCACTGGCTCAAAGAGGGAGGCAGGGGAGAAAGCCGTTGTGCTTGGGTCCACCCAGCAAAGAAGGTACCCAAACCCCTGGACCAGTTTGGGGGATGCAGAAGCTGGTGTTATTATTACTTATATTTCCATGTAGTGTGAGACCCAGCCATTAAACCGACTTCCTCCCAGATACTCCAAACCAAGAGGCAGGAATAAGTTCATGCATTACATAGTGTGGTTACAACCCATGATGTAGGGATGGATGCATTTTGATGGAGGTTTGATATAGACCACAGAATCAATAAATCCCACAAAATTTGACAATGGAATATAAACGCAGTGTATTTTAGATAACCAGACTGGTCTGTCAAAAGCAGAGGCAGAAAAGATGAGTTTCTACTTCAGGTATCAGATAAAATAAAATATTGTGTGGTCTTTTTCAGTCTAGGACTTCAGGACTGCTGAGACAAAGTTTACTGTTTAAGTTCAGTTCCAAAGTTGGTTTTGAAGTGAAATCACCATTTGGATGATCAAATTCACTAATTTGAGTAGCTGTTTTGGTGCTATTTTGACACAAGTTCTCTAACATTTAAAGACTCATGGGGTTTTCTTTGTTTAAAGACAAGATTCAAAATGGTACAGGGTAGAAGGGGAAAATCCGGGTAAATGATTAACTGACTGGTTTGGTGACCTTGAAATGTGCCCTTGGATCATGGAATTGCATCCCATATTCTGTAACTAAGGAGATTTTGGAAGGTTTGGAGTCTGTGGCATAATAAAAATAATAGCTACCATGGACTGAAGACAGACACTATGCTGTGTACATTATAAGATCCAACTTATTTAATCTTTATATAAAATTTATAACATATATGCTTTTATTACACTAATTTTACCAAGACAAAATGAGAACTAGAAAGAATAACTGATTTGCCTAAGATCACAGCTAATAATTGGCAGGGTCTAGACCTGATTTGGCCTCAGGTCTAGGTCCAGGGTCTGCACCTAAATAACTACCTTTGCCCTGTGCATCTGTGAAAGGCAAAACAAAAATTCAACAAATCATTCCTTAGTATTACCGCCAAAAGTTTTCCTCATTAGTAAAGTGGGGCCAGTTACAGGCAGCAGCTCATATTATTATTTAAATTTTTCCGTTTTATTATACCAGTGGATTTCTTAATGATTTTTTAATTTTAAAAATTTTATATTTTTTAGTTTGTACACTCTTAGGTTAAATAAAAGGTATTTAAACACACTTGGCTTAGTTAAGGACTAACATGTTCTCATAACCATTATGATACAAACAGAAGATACTTGGAGATAGCCTTAACAAAACCCAGAGCCTTTGAGAGACATTAACATGCATCATGTTAGTAGAAGAAATGGGGAGAATTAAAAATTCTGGAGAAATATGTTAATTTAGATGATGCTCTTAAAAGCTCAATTTTCCATTGAAACTTTTAATAAATTATTATTTTACCCCAAATGTTTCTATTATGCCTGAAAAAAAAAGTGACAGGAATAAAAGGAAGAGGAAGCTGATTGACAGGTTCCCTGGAAACAAGTAGAAGGTGTATGTAGGGAGGGAGGGTGACATGCTGAGGAGAGAGAGGTTGACATATTGGAAAAGGCATAGACTTTGGAAGCGACTTAGGTCCCAGATCAAATCTCAGCTCAGCCACTTAAGAATCTTGATCTTGGGCAAGTTTCTTACACTCTCCAAGCTTTAATCTTCTCATGTATAAAATGGGAAAACGATACCTATTTAACAGGACACATGTGAAGGCTTTATGAGATAGCAGTAACATTATTGCTATTTGGTGATATGTTATTACTTATATCAATCATAAAATAAAATGAAAACTGTAAAGTATCTTTATCCCCATTCTATAGATGAGTGAAATGAGGCTTAAAGAGGCTACATTATTTGTTTAAGGTCACAGAGCTATTGAAGAAGGGACCTGTGGTTCACGTATCTGTTGTGACTGCCAAGGCCAGGCTCCTCAATACTGTGTGATAAATTGCTTCAGTGTCACAGTCTGAGCTACCATTTAACAAACATTTTGTATGAGCCTGAGCTGAATGCTCTATGCATATTATTTCTATTAATGACAACTTGACAAGATAGGCTTTATCATCCCCACTTCACAGATTAGTCAGTTTTGAGGCTAGGAAACATCAGTCATTTGCCCAAGGTCACAGTGGTAGGTGGTGAACCTGAGCCTGAATCCAGACTTGTCTGATTTTAAAACTATGCCATTCTGTCTTCCATGACATGTCATTTAGAGCTAGGTAACTGTGGCCATATTGTAGGTGGTACTGGCAGTTTTTATTGAAATTCTTTTGTTATCTCATCAACTTCCAACTCTACAGAATAGCTTGACACTAGTTGCAGTAGAACTGAGAGGGTGAGAAGATTCCTCTGGCTATTCTAGGCCAAAATATCTCAGTTCTATCCTTCATTATTTAGACCCAAAGATTTTCCTTCTGTATCCTTTAAAGGTAGCCCAGCGTTAGGATTAGAATATCTGATTATAAAGAAGCATAAAATGCTGAAAAATCTGGTCAACATTTAGCATTCACAAAGTGTGGAATGAGTGTCAATTTATACATTTTATGATTCTAGGCCCTTGTGGTGGAACCCAAAGGGAAGACCTGATCCTTGCCTTGAAGAAACTTACATGCATTATATTTATTGTCTGCTTGGGCATTCTCCAAAATGATCACCTACGGTGGTACAGGAAAACATTGTTTTCAATAGGATTGATGTGCTAAAGGCCAGGGAGTGACTGTTGTAGAGGTATTTTGATACTTTATGTTATATCATAAAGATGATCTTCTGTTCTGCTGGCTCATTGTATGAGCCTTCATAGGCACCAGGGGTTTAGGAAAGAAAAGCTCCACAGTATGTCATATGCTAAGGGCCATTGTCCTTACCAGGTCACTGTGAAGTGGAAGAGGTGTTGGATTGAGAGAGTGGAGGATTGGGTCTTAGTCCCAGCCTGTCTCTAACCAGCTATGGGAACCTGGACAAATTACTTCCCCTCCTTGGGCTTTCGTTTTGCTGACAGCAAAATCAACTGATGACCCAGATGACTTCTAAGCTCACTTCAGAACTAATAAGGAATGTGAACTTGCTCCTTTCTTTTGTGAAGAGGCTCTTCCTGCCATTCATGTGAGGCTGGATCCCTGCAGAGAGTTGATAGTGAAAATGTTCACATAACCTGAATCTCCTAGCTCTTCCCTCCTACCCAAGTACACCCTCAGTTATTGTCTGCACCAACGTCAATGTGAGTAGGACTCTGCCTGACGTACTTAGTCACATGGGCAGCCTGCTTCAAAAGCAAAGTATATTTGTCTAAATTAAAGTTTATCGGAAATTATGTTCCTCCTCTCTTTCACATAAGGGTCACTGCTCATTTGTGACAAGCAGCAATTGCAAATAGAAGTGAATTTAAGAAGAGAATCGAAGTAGGAATAAGCGAAGTAAAATAACAGAAGCTCTTCTGTATTATCTCTCAAATGAAACCGATATTTTAGAGGTGAGGTAATACAAGCTAATTTAAAATATTACTCGGAAAGAACAGGGAGTGTATAGCAAATCAAAAGCAAAATGAGAAGTTCTTTGGCATTCATAATAATCAAGCTTTGAGTAAGGGAAACAAAAGCCATTCAACAATTTTAAAAGAAGTGTTAAAAAACAGTTTCTTATCACTGAAACATCTTTTTCATAACTCAAAATAACTATAAATACTTTGTATTTTTGACAAATTATTTCCTAAAATCATTTTGATTATCAGTGCCAAACAGGTGGAAGTTCACTGCTGGTCAGGCTCTTTGTCCTGTCATCAGACCCAGAATTCCTTCCATGCAGTATTCCCCATGCTTAATTATTTCTCAAGGACTAATCTACAAAGAGGTCAGACTCCCAACACAAAAGCTCATTTTATTCCCCATTTCCTGTGTCTGGGTTTTGAAATTATGTCATTTCAGCACAGATAGTGTCTATAAGCACTATCTGAGTGGAGTTTGATTTGACCAGCCCACTTAATTGAGAGCATCTTAATAGTTGCTGATGACCACAGGCTTTGATGGATTCAATAATGGATCAATTGATTATACCATGTTAGAGTTTGTTCAAATTGACCTAGATAAGAATATACCACCAATTCAAGCAGCTGAGAGAAGTTCAGCAGATCCTGGTGGGTGACTTGGTTCTGATTCTGCCAGTATTGTAAATGATTTGTAGAGAAGAATCAATGTCTGTTTAAAAAGCCTACAGACACTGTATTGTTAAGATGTCATCAATACTAATGAAGTCAGAGAATAAAATAAAACATGATTTGGAGAGATTGAGAGTACATTGAAACTAAATAAGATTCACCATAGAAAGAAAATGAAAGCTCATAAGCTTGTGGAAAAGAATCACAAACATAAATATTATTGTTTGGAAAAGCTAAGATTCACCAGTATAAATACTACTTTTTAGGAAATATGAGAAGGACTGAATTAAACAAAGATGTTTGGTGTACCAGGATAGGAAACAGAGATAGAGTCTTTTGGTGAGACCAATAGAAGAGAATCGGGCTTCCCTTGTGGCACAGTGGTTAAGAATCCGCCTGCCAATGCAGGGGACACGGGTTCGAGCCCTGGTCCAGGAAGATCCCACATGCTGCAGAGCAACTAAGCCCGTGCACCACAACTACTGAGCCTGCGCTCTAGAGCCCACGAGCCACAACTGCTGAACCCACATGCCACAACTACTGAAGCTCACGTGCCTAAAGCCCCTGCTCCGCAACAAGAGAAGCCACCACAATGAGAAGCCTGCGCAGCTCAACAAAGAGTAGCTCCCACTTGCTGCAAGTAGAGAAAGCCCACACGTAGCAACGAAGACCCAACACAGCCAAAAATAAAAAAAAAAAAAAGAGAGAGAGAGAGAGAATCATATTACCATAGCAAAGACCCTTTTCACACTTGTCTACCTTTAATTGCTAGTTACAATCAAATGAGGCATTTGCAAATAAATGCCTTTACACTGGAATTCTCTGTCCTCTTTGAAGATTAATCTTTGAGACATAATGAAGCATGGGAAATACCACATGGAAAGACTTCTAGGTCCAATACTCTGTGTGTGTGAGTATGAAGTCTAAGAGAGTGAGTTCTAAAGGTTGAGAGAGTATGTTAACATAGCATTTCCTAAAACCTAGATTCAAAGTGGCCATGCCACGCAGCTTGTGGGAACTTAGTTCCCTTACCAGGGATCGAACCTGCACCGTTGGCAGTGAAAGCGCTAAGTCCTAACAACTGGACTGCCGGGGAATTCCTAATAAAATTTTTTTGATCTGATCAACTTAGTTCAGTACAAGCATGTGATAGTCAACAGATGGTAGGTAGACAAAACCTATCCTGAATCATATACCAATGCAGGGATATCATTTCAGATGAAAACATGAATCGTTTAGACTAAAAACCTCACTTTACTGTGGCCAAAGACTCATTTGAATGCAAATATTTTCCTAGGAATTTTGTAAGGTGGATTTAATTTTTTCTTTGAGAAACTAACTCCTAAGTCATATGTGGTTCATTATTTATTCCCCAAGCATTTGTTTTAATCATGCGCATACTCTATGGTCACATCAACCATGAGAAGTTAATAGAAGAACTAAACCCACTGAGACCACATGAGAAGGAGTGGAGTACCCAGAGCCTTTCATAAATATTTATTGAGCATTCAACTGTGAGGCCTGCTTTCAATGATAATACTGATGTGAAGATAAGTACCTCAGTACTCTGTATTAGTCAAATCACATATGGAGAAATGTATACAATGTTATGTTTCTTGCTTTATATGTCTGACCTGGGGGTAAGAGATAAATGTTACCTGGGGGGAAATGAAAGCAATCAGTGATAGTGAGCCTGAAAAAGAAGAGGTGGTGAAAATAAGGTAGTAACCTCAAACCCCATGAGGTCAGGGACCATCTCTGTCTTATTCTCCTATGCATCCTAGCATAAAATAAATATTCAGCAATTACCTGTGGTTTGGAGTTTTGGGGGGAAATGAAGTTAGAAAGGGGTTATCTATATTAAGTACAGCTCAGAAGAGCAGAGGGAGAGGTAAAGACAGAATTATTTAGCTACAAATTCTGTCTTAATATAAGGAAGAACTTTCCAACACTAGTTCATAAGAGTAGAGGCAGCTTATAAAGTTTATTAAAAGTAGAAATAAAGTTCAAATAAATCCTGGTTAGTTATTATAGAGATAATTTCTATTTTGGATGGAAGATTTAACTAAATAAGTGCCAATATTCTATAATAGTCTAATTTAGCTACCTGACAAGTTTTACATCAATTACCTTGATGGTTTATGAGAAAACATATCTGCACCTTTCTTTCAAATTTTCTTTTCAATATATCTATGAAAGTCAAGCCTGAGCACACACACAAAGAATCATGACTAAGACACTTGATTTGTATTTCAGCTGGTTCTCATTCTTAAGGGTGAAAATATGTCTTTGACAAATCCACAACGGAAATCCAGCCTCTACACCTAGCCATAAATACATGGGGTTAGGATGTTTATGCCATGTGGGTAGAAATACCCCTCAAAATTTAGCTAGTGCAGGGAGCTGACTCCCCTCCAAATGTGATTCACTTTTCAATGTTAACCCTCATTCTTATTTTCCACTGCAAGCCTGTATAGATTGACATTCAGAAGGCAAGCCAGGCTATGATGCCTTTTCTGCAACCCCAAGCCAACAGCCGAGTACCTTATGCTGCTCTCAGCCACTTCTGGAGAAGTAAAAAAGGTCCAGTGATGCCACAAGTCAACAAACAAAGGTGCAATTGCCAGCTGGACCTTGAAGAGTGGTGGGTGCAAAACAAGGAAGGAATTTGGTGAAGTGACCAAATTCTACAGTCCTAAATCTGATTGGTTAAGATTATACGGAATCCACCTTATTTTCATGACAGAAAAAAAGAAAAACCAGACCAGTTAATAAACTCACAGTTTCAATACACAGCAATCGAACACCTGCATGTAAGTTATAAAGGCTAAGAAAATCTTTCTTAGAATTATTTTATGATTGTTTTATATCATCAAAAAATTTAAACTAATGACCTAATATTTTTTTTCCATTATGTTTACCTTAATAACTTTAAGCACCAGGAGTTCTTAGTTATATGCTTGGTTATTTTTCTGTTTGAACTTAACATACAGGAATACATACTGGTTCAACCCATATCAATTATTGATATATAGGTAAAAACTCTCTGACTCTAGCCTAAAATATTCTAAGTGGTCCACATTTGAAGGAAACCTCTGACCCCGCAAAGTGAGAATAATAACAATGACAACAACCACCACTGCAAACATATGAGCAATTATTATGAGTTAATGTGTTTTAGTTACCTCAACAGGGTTGGTTTTATTCTTATGCCTGCTCTTAAAATAAGAGAATGAAGACATTGGGAGGTTAAGCAATTGACCTAGGTCCCACAGCTACTAAGTGGGAGAGATGGGCTTTGAACCAACATCATCTGACTCCAGACTCCTTGCTCTTATCCTCTACCATCTCCCACCTGCCTATACTCAGAGAATGAAAGCACCAAGAAGATAATTTAGCATAGCCCTTGAATTATCGAAACAAGGGCCAGACTAAGCCCCAGAGAAAGAATCAGATCACAAACACCCAATGACTACCAATGACAGATCACTTTCAACCTCCTCTAGGAGGAGGCTACTAAGGCCTGGCTACGTGATGTCAAGTATTTAGATGTGTGGGTGCAATGATGGGTGCCTCTTTCCTGCTGTCTCTGACTCTCTGCTCACTAAGACTGGAAATCATCTATACAGCTTACTGTCTATAATGATTAACCTGACTTTACTATTCCACTGTCTTTATCAACATAGTTTTACTATTCCACAAGACTCTTCCCCAGAAGAAAAAGTTGCAACACACTTTGTTGTTCACACCAAGAACTGAAAGACTGATCCATTTTTGAATAGAGAGCATCAAACAACAATTTACATCCCAAAGACTCTTTGAAATCCTTGTCTCAAATTTTTCACCCTGCTGTTTCTTTGGAAACGTGATACTCACCCAATCCTCCCTGTTTCAGAACACCTACCTTCACCCAGACTTGAAACTCTCAGTAAATATCTCATCTTGGTCCATCTCCCTCTGAGATGCTATTAAAGTTCTGTTGAGGGGTGTTTTCCCTCATTGCACCAAGCACTAAACTCCACTTTGTCAACAAGTTGTGTTTTGTGTATTTCATGGGGCCAGCATTCAACACCTTCAAGGAGAAGTTGGTCACTCATTCCAGGAAAATTTCTTTGACACCCCTTCCCCACTCCAAAAGAAACCAGAAGCACTTAGGACTTATTCAGCTGCTGCATATTCACAACATTTTGACATTGTTAGAATACTCACGATTTATCTTGTCATCGCCTAAGTTCAAGCAAAATATTCTTAATACATAAATATCAGAGGATTCATGATGTGTCAACTCATTTTAATGTTAAATGTTTGCTTTTTGTTTAAAATTTCCAGGAGACTTCATTAAAGATCATAGCTTGTTCGCTTAAATGACTTATTGTGGGTAGAAATAGCATATTTGGTGGGGAAAGAAGGGAGAAAAAATTAACATTCTTACCCAGATGTCATCAAGAAGGTTTGATATACAAGGTAAATTGGTATGTTACAGAAAGGTTAACTTCTCAAAAATAATTCACTTTTTTGTTGTTTCCTTTTTCATATGCATGATGCGACAAAGAATATCTGCAATGTGTATGCATAGTTTTAGAAATAATAATACAAGAAGCACCCACGTATTCACTACCCTGGTTAAAATACAGAATGTTACCAGGACAACAAATGGCCCTATTTTATGTTTTTACAATTATCAACGTTTCTAGATATATTTTTAAAAAGCATGTTTCTTAAACTTATCGTGTAATGACTATGTCAACTTTTTCTTCTAGTGGCATCCCTACAGTCTGACTTAGGGTAACATGTTATCTGCTCAGAAAGGAGGTTGACGATAAATGTTCCAGATAAAAAAATCCTAGTAAAAACTAGGCAAAGTCTTGGCAGTTTACTCAATATAAATTTTTCCTTCTTCTTTTCTCCCTTCGCCCACAATGAAATTGTTCTTGAGTGCTTCCTAGCTCCCATGACAATTTGGACTAGTGCCCCCATCCCATTCAGAGTCCTATCTCCTCACTATCATTTACAGACTGGGGGGGAGGGAGGGGTGCTGTGTGTTTGTCCCCAGCACCCCATAGCGCCTTGTACCAAGTATGTGCTCACCACATGTTAATTAAATGTAGGGCTGGCATTCTCAGCAGACAGTAAACCTTGGAGAAATCTTTATTGCTCTTTAACATTCTCTTTCACATCTTCCCTCTCCCCTTAGCTTTTCCTACCCTCTCATTGCCTGTGTCTTACGTCTCTTCCCCGGCATGCACCACAGGCTCTCCTTTCCCCTACTGATAGAGTACAGAATAACAGATGGATAGCCCTGATTTATCATGGCTTCTCTTCATTTTACTCTTCTTTTTTGATCATTTATTTTCTGTCAGGAATTTTCATTAGATTTTTTTAGTTCAAAAAGAAATCATATTATTTGTAAGAAATGAAACGGTTTAAACATATATAAATATCCCTCCTCCAATCCTACCTTCTGAATAACCAATGTTAATAGCTTAGGATATTCCAATCTTTTATCAATGTCCTCAAAACTACATACACATCTCTCTCTCTCTCTCTCTCTCTCTCTCTCTCTCCATAGACACAGAAAAATTTCCCCCAACTTCCCATGCTGCCCTCAGAAGGAACTGTATTATACACGATTCTGAAGAGTTATTTTTTCACTTAACAATAAATCATGAATTGTGGATATGAGTCGAACTTGATTTCTTTAATGGCTACTATTAATAGTCTATAGTATAGATATGCTATAATATATTCAACCATTTTCTAAGTGGACACTGGTTTTCAGTTCTTTGCCATTTCAAATAATGCTGCAATAAATATTCTTGTGCGTGTGCAAACTTGCACACGCAGGCACGTGTATCTGTAAATTTTCTATCATTTGCTCCATAAACTTCCCGAGATAACAGAACTAAGAAATTGTTGGGACACCTTTTCATTGAAGTTCTTTATTCAGGACAAAATAAGATCCCTAATATGGAGATAAGGCATTTCAACTCATTTCTAAGAGAACATGAAAATTTGCTATAATATAAGCTGAAATGAGACTTTAAAGTTTCTAATTTCACCTTGTGGTACTGGGCACACCATAAAAGAAAAGTAATCAAAATAAAAACAAAAGCTTTCTTTTCAAGGAAAATATAAATAGAGACACAGAATGAGTTGGATGGCAACTGTTCCTTGTTGAAAAATATTGTTTTACTACAAAATAAATGAAACATTTAATGTTCCAATTCCATTTGGGAATGATGTATGTTTTAAGGCACAATTCCTCTTGCTAATCACAAACTCAGACTCCTTGGATCTTCATGACATAGGAGGAGAGATTTCAAACTTCCAGCTGCCTAGCAGAAAGTCTATAACTGGAGTGGAAAGAGGGCAGATAATGTATAGCTTTTACTCCATATAAGGAAAGCCCACAGGGAATGCAGAAATTGTTTGTCCTATATTCAAAACGTTTGTGTGACAGAAAGGATTCTTAAAACTTGTTTGGGAACTAAAATTTGAAGCAGCATAATGTATGCTTATGAAAAATACTCATAATGGGAACATTTCCTTTTAGACTATTATAGAATTACACCATTCTATTCCCCCCCCCCATCTTACTTACTCACCATATAAAAACAACGACCTGCACATTTTAACAATTCATTCCTTCAAGTTTCAAAGATGAAGCCTTCTTATAACCCCCATGCTACGGTATATAGCATATATGCAAATATAGTTTCTTCCTACCCTCCGCCTTACCCTGACTTCAGTGAGGAAATAAGGGATTATAATGGAGTGTGGTGAGTGCTGTAATGGGGGAAGTCCAGGGGCCCTGAAAAGAGCTATCTGGCCTTGACTTGGAGTCAGGGAAGACCTTGTGGGCCAGAGACGTCTAAGTGAGGGACAAGTTATAGTTGGATGAAAAATGTTCCAGGCAGAGGATACAGCCTCAAAAATCAAGGAGTAATAAAGAACACAAAGTCATTAAGGCATTAGAAGATGCTTAAATGATGGAGCATGGTAAATGAGGGGTGACGAGGATGAGGGAGATCAGGCTAGGAAGAAAGGACAGGATGGGATTGTTGCTTCTGTAAGACCATGCCTGGTACAGTAAGAGTTGGGCAAGAACAGGAACCTGGAGAAAATTAGGAGGCTGTTGCCAATTTTTCAGGTGAGATGATAATGACCTGCACTAGGGAAATGGTAGTGGAGATGGGGAATAAGAGATGGAATCAATTTTCCAAGCTTAAGCTGGGAGTCTCATTTATTTGGAAGTAGATCACCTGATAGTCTTGGACTTGGTTTGATGACAATTTCTTTTCTGAAAAAGTAGAGGAAGCAAGAAAGGACACTGATTTTTGGATTTAATTTTAACCAACATGGAAGAAACATTTGATGCTATGGTGGCTACTCCTATGCAAAAGTCTAGTGGTTTAGCTGACTAACCAGCCAGCCAAAAAAGCTAGCTGAGACTTAATAAGCATGATTAGAAAACTAACCAGAAATATAGGATTTCCTGTATTATGAAGTAACTTCAGTTCCAGAAGTTTGTGTATATAAGTGTGTTTCTTTTTCTTATGTTCAAAATAAAACTATACATTGCTATTTGTTGTTGGAGCTCAGAAATGAAATTTTTTGTGTGACCTTTTTTCTATACAGGAAGATTAATAAATGCCATTTTGAGGTGCCATTTTTTTTAAAAAAAGGGAAATTGGCCAAATGAAGTGTGTCTGGAACACAGCAATCGTGAACATAAAGCATGCCATCCATTAAAATATTTCTGAGCAAGGCACTATTTTAGGAGATGAAGACATGATGGTAAACAGAGCCAGTTCTGTCCTCAAGGAACCATATGGGGATCAGTTAAAGAAAGTGGAGCCTGGAGAAGAGACAAGCATAGGAGTTGGCTTCATGGAGCTAAAATGCTGTCAGTAGGAACAGGGACCCAATTTATGTTCTTTTTTTTTTTTTTTTTTTTTTTTTTTTTTTCGGTATGCGGGCCTCTCACTGCTGTGGCCTCTCCCGTTGCGGAGCACAGGCTCCGGACGCGCAGGCTCAGCGGCCATGGCTCACGGGCCCAGCCGCTCCGCGGCATGTGGGATCTTCCCGGACCGGGGCACGAACCCGTGTCCCCTGCATCGGCAGGCGGACTCTCAACCACTGCGCCACCAGGGAAGCCCAGGGACCCAATTTATTCTGTAGTACTTAAAAATTAATGCTCTGTAAGTACAAATATTAACCCCATTTTACGTATAAGGCAGCTGAAGGTCAGAAATCCTGCATTTAGAACACAGAAGAACAGCAATATGACTTACTATGCTCCTGTTTATTATGAAGCCCACCACCTCCACATTAATAGAAAGGCTGAAGAGATGGTTGTCAAAAGATTTCTCTAAGACAGGGTGAACTACAGGGATGTAAGGGTCCTCCTAAGCCTCACATTCAAGTATTCTAGATATCTCTAGAATATGAGATAAGGTACGAAAAATATGCTTCAGATGACAAAATTATCGAGAAAGAGAACAGATTAGTAGTTGCCATGGGTCAGGGGATGTGTGGTAGGTGGGTGTGGTTATAAAAAGGATCCTTGTGGGGATGGAACACTTCCGTATCTTGATTATAGTGGTGGTCACAAGCATCTACACATGTGATGAAACTACATAGAACTAAATACACACACAAACACGCATGTGAAACTGACAAATCAAAATGAGGTTGATGGATGTTAATTTCCTAGTTGTGATATTGGGTAATTAAGCAAGAGTTACTATTGAGGGAGACTACACAAGGGGACAGGTGATCACTGTATTATTTCCTGCATGTGAATCTATAATTATCTCAAAATAAAAAGTTAAAAACATATGTGATTCAGTCACATGAAAATGACTATGCCAACGCTGACTGTTGTCCTTCCCCTCCACTCCCTCTCTACCCCATGCTCCTCCAGTGGGGGCAAACCTGGAGTTACTACAGAATGCACTCCCTCTGTATTCCTGGGATCAAGTCTGACTTAAGATATCTATCCCCAAGTTTCTGTGTCCTGAAGACATTAATAATTCCTCATAGTGCTTTTATTTGCATTCCTCCACAACACTCAGGAAAGTGTTCTCTGGAAAATGCATGCTGGAGGATAACAAAAGTTCCCATATTTGTTGATTTTAGTTCATAGAAACAGTGAGGGTAATGGAACTCAGGAGAAAAAATCTGCACGATCAAATGATTAAATTAGATCATTTCAGCATTTTATAACTACAGAATTTGGGTGTATCTTGAATATTATCTCCAAGTAAGATTGACTCTTTCCAAAAAGCATTTGGAGGAATGCTACCTTGTAATTTTAACCCTCTTATTGAAAAGCAATACATCTACATTATTTTTTTAAAAAACAGAAAGTATAAAATCACCTATAATGCCACCACTCAAATATACATATCAATTTTTCTTCAGTGCTCTTGTTCTTCTTAATCAGGACACTTGACTATAAATGGCACTCGCTGAGACCTTGCAAGCTTCAGGTACAACCAGAAATGGGGACTCCAGTGCTGTACTTAGGGCTCATCCTGAGGTTTTCCAACTCTTGGCCCTGTTTGCTTTTATGCTGCTTCCATCTTTAGGCAGGTTTTTCCCTCTTGGTGGCAAAAACAGCTGCAGCAGGTCCTGATTTCTATCTCATGTTTAGGCAATCTTAGATGGAAAGAGAACTTCTCCTTCCTCATGACTCTAATAAAGGTCCCCAAATGGGGTCTAATTAACCTGACTGGGCTAAGAGGCTATTTCTGAACCAATGGCTAACCAAAGAGGTAGATTGTGCTCAGTGCCAGGTCTGGGTCATGGGCATGAAATCAGGGCAGGTGATTAGGGTATGGGATCAGAGTGCATTTACCATTTTAATTCTGTTTTAGTAATCACTAAATCACAGTAATCACTAAATCACCTGTAGATCAAGAGGTATACCCCATTTTCTCGTCTTTTTTGCTCTAATTCCAGTGTGGTAAGAATATCACATTAAATAAAAAGAAAAAAATGCAAATAAATCTAAGATAACTATTGTCAAGCTAATATCTACTTAGTACAATCAATCATTACAGTTGTGGGGATAATATAGCTTCTCACATGCTAAGACTAAGAAACAGCACTGGCTGTTAGTTCTGAGAGTACATAAGACATTAACAAAAAAGGAGATTGAAAAAGACTATATATAAGAGATATGACTGTGCAGCTTCATGTTTTACAAACTTTGCCTCATGATTTATTTGTGGGTCATGAAATCAATTTCAAGCGTCATGACAAATTTAAGAAAAGGAAAGAGGATAGAACATATGAAAGTGCAACACATAAGGTGAAGTTAACTGCTTCGTAAAACTTTGGTTACAACGTATGTGTGTGTGTGCACAGGCATGGACACACTCTGGGTCACAAATCAAAATGTATTTCACCATAGGTCGAGTTAATTGAAATCACCTTGTGACTGGTATAATTGGAGCTGGTATCTAAAATGTTCAAGAGGAAAGTCCATTTAATATCTTTTGCACTGAGCATGAGTCACCACTGAACAAGCATCTCTTCAACATTCAAATCCCATATAGCTTAAGAGGGTCAATGATTTGCATTGTGCTGGGATCACCTGGTTTAGATTAGAACAATTCTCACCGGGCTTAGAATGAATCGTACAGACCTACATGAGTCTTCATTGCCATTTTTGCTAACTGTCCTCGGTAAATATTAGAGTCTCCAAAGAACATTGATCAAGGTATGTCACCTTTCCTTTAAAATAAACACATCTCTATGTCCCTACTAAAAGTAATGTCAACATAACTGAAAAATTCAAGGAAATTTTGAATTGTTCTTATCAAATATTTTACATATTATCTAATATCGTTATGCTCTGATAATTTCTTTCAATGACTTGTTAATTTTATGTCTTTACACAGAAATGTTTATAATTCTAGTGGAGCCTGAGTAGTTTGAACTGTTTAAAAGGACCTCCTTTCTACCCGATCAACGCATATGAAAGTGGCAGCTCCTTAGGAGCCCTCACATAATCATTTCCCCCCCCACTCTAAAAATAAACATCTGTTTTTTCAATCTGTTGTAAACTTCTAAATACACAAGCTTATGACATCACCTTACAACCAGATTCCCATTTGTAACTTGCCTCCCCTTCCTCATAAGGAAACTCTGTAGCAGCCACTCTCATATTTCTTCAGAATCCCAGTGACTCAGCACAGGGTCAGATCTGCCTTTTCTCAATTTCTGGCACCCTTCGAAAGATCTTTCAGGTAACAAATGAAGTTGAAATGGGTCAACATTTCTTCCCCCCATCTGCTCAAGGACAGTGATTTCAAAATCCTTATCGCTAGGTTTTCAAAGGCCAGGCCTGTAACACCAAATTCTCACAAGAGGGTCTCCATTTGAAGTCCCTTAAGTCAAACAAGTCTAAATATAAACTTTTTCTGTCCTCTAGAACTGCAATTTTCTCCTCCTGACTTCCTGTGTCTATTAGAATCCACTGTTTTCCCAATGTACCTGGACTCAAAACTTCAAGATCATCTTGGATTCCTTCTTTAGTCCTCATCGTACATATGCAATCACCATGAAGGTTTAATATCATTCAACCATGTGTAAATCTGCCTTGCTGGGCTCTAACCCTACTCCACAGTTTCATTCTGTCCAGGAAGGCATCCAGAGAGTGTCACTTAATTGACCAATTGATGAGGCCAGAAATAAATGCAGCGTGGCATCATGTTAGGAATAGTATTCTATTTCTAGCTTAAAAGAAACCTAAAATATAATAGGAGGGCTTCCCTGGTGGCGCAGTGGTTGAGAGTCAGCCTGCTGATGCAGGGGACACGGGTTTGTGCCCCGGTCCAGGAGGATCCCACATGCCGCGGAGTGGCTGGGCCCGTGAGCCATGGCTGCTGAGCCTGCGCGTCCGGAGCCTGTGCTCCGCAACGGGAGAGGCCACAGCGGTGAGAGGCCCGCGTACCACAACAAACAAACAAACATAATAGGAGCTTATTGGGAAAGGCAAATGGTTTTATCATTTTCTATTATTTTTTTAAACAAAAATAATCCTCCTTCTTTTCTTACTACCCTAATCATTAAACAGCCATTCCAACATTATATATATATGTGTGTGTATGTATGTATGTGTGTATATATATATAAACTTGTGTATGACTATATTATTTCATTTCACATTTAAGCTCCTTTTGCAATCCTGAATGTTTGGGGGTACTGGATAAAACCAAAGCAGAACCCATAAGTTCCCTTCTATTTCTTTTTGGCCATGCCACGCAGCTTGTGGGGTCTTAGTTTCTTGATCAGGGATCGAACCCGGGTCCTCGGCAGTGAAAGCACGGAGTTCTAACCACTGGACCACCGGGGAATTTCCTATTTTTTTTTTCTAATTCTTCTTTAAATCAGCCACCTTTCATTTCCCTTTTCTACAACTGGAAAAACAACAAATATATTTTATGTCAGTGAGGGCAAACAGGTTTCATTTTCCTCATCAGCTAAGATTGCTAATTGCTACCTGGAGTGTGCTCTGTCAGGAAGGATTGTTGGTCACAACCAGGTTCTGCCAGACAGTGCTGTGGTCAATTAGTGAGGTCTGCTTTTGCTTTGAGAAGGACAGGTGATGACTTGCATGTCATCCTGGATCGAAACAAGAATCAAGGTCAATCTTAAAGCAGACAGAAGAGTTTGGCATCTACATGATATCATTTGAATGGTGGGTTATTAGGGCTTTGGGCACAAAAGTAGCTATTTTGCCATCTTGTCACAATACTGAAATTCCAGGATTAGAAATTCATGAAGACTTTTTGAGAACTTTCACTATTAAAAAAATTGGGGCGAAGGTTGCACTTTCTACTTACTATGTACACACTACATACTACAATTGTTTTCCTTATTCTGGGAAAGAGAATGAGCTTAAGCCATTATCAGTAAACATCTAAGAGGGAATAGTCTATCAGACTGCTTTTCAATAGCAGTGAATGAAAGAAATGGTCTTTTGTATTGAAATATGGGATAAATTTATTAGAAGGAGAGAGAGTCAGGAGGATGAACTGAGTGGGCAGAGAGAAATGAAGGGGAAATCAATTGGTAACAATACTCTTTTCTTGCTTCTTAAAACATAACCCACCACCCCCCAAAAAAGCTTTTTAAAAGTACAAGAAAAAAGGCAAACTAAACAAAATTTTTTGAAGAGAAAGAAAAAAATAACAATCCTGGTAAGACTCATCCCTAATATTCTCTGCAAAGGCTACAACTCCCTCTGCCCTTTTTCCCTTATAGGCAGCAACAGGCGTATCCAAGAAGCACAAACTTGTTGAATTCTATTCTAAGTAGAAATGGTTTTGCATCAGCTAAAAGGCAGCAGGGATTTAGGCCCTTTAGACTGTGGTGGTGACAGCAATAAACATAACGCAACCACCCGTCATGTGTGCCATGTCTCAGCTCTGCACGAACTGTGCACACAGGATCTCGTTTTAGTCCTCACCCAATCCTTGAGGGGTCACTCTTATTATCCCTGATGCACAGCTGGACTTCAGTAAGTCCACTTATAGTCACACAAGGAGTAAATGACAGTGACAGGGCCAGAATTTGAACCCAAGTCTGTCTAAGGTCAAAGCTTATTCCTCCTCCTTCCCTTCCCCATGTCCTTTTCTAGCTCTTTGCAGGGTCTAGGTAACAGTCCATATCAGTTCTGGGGCTCAGACAAGATGATTTACACATGTCTGACATATGAGAAAGAGAGAGAGTTAAAACTCCACAGCATGAAAAGTGATTTTCTTATTGTTTATACTTAAATGAGACCCTCTGGACTAAAATTCTCTCATTTCCGTACTTTGTGTGGCTACATAAATTGTTCCAAAATGGAATTCATGTGACATTTACATAGCAACATTAACTCTGAATCTCTCAGTGGGAAAAACCCTGTAAAGTGATGCTAATATTCACATTGGAAAAGGAAAACATGGACAAACCAAAGAAAATGCTTTCTGGTTTGTATACCTTGTATAAACAGTTGTTTAAAACTTTAGTTTGCCTACCTCTACCACGCATATAAGTGAGAATTAATTAAACTGAAATTCCATAGAAAGCTTCTCAAAGCTCCTAGTTTACTCATGAACTAGGATAAAAACTGTAAATGAATAAAATACAGTGTATTAAACAATTTAAATATAGAGTCTTGGTTCCTTAAATTCAAGAAATACAGTATTCCAGTTGCACCAAGTGACTGAAGTTTTGTTTTTTTTAATTGAAAAAGCAATTAATTAATACAGAAAAGCACATGGTATAAAAACACCCCTGTGTCCTCAAACCAGAATTAACTAATAGTAACATTTAGCCATATGTGCTTCTAAAACTGTTTTTAATAAAGGACAAATAAAGCAATACAGGGAAAGCTGAAGTATGTTGTTGTATCTTTCCACGATTCCACAACCTTCCTTCCTTCTCTGCCTCTCCAGAAACAGCTTCTTTTTGAAACTTTGTGGGTATCCTTCTAACTCACGTTTTTATATTTTACTAGGGAGCCAGAAACCAAATATTATATTACTATTGTTTGTGATTTTAAATTTTACAAAAATGGTCTATTTTACATTGTGTATTCTATTACTTTCATTTTTTAACGTGGTATCTGTCCAGCTTAGTACAAGAAGATCTATTTATGCTAACTGCTATACTATATTCCATCATTTAACTATACCAGAGTTTATGCACTGCTTTATCAATGACATTTACTGCTCCCCACCCCTATTTTTTCTATTACAAATGTGACTTCTTGTGTACATGTACGGGTGTTTTTCTAGTGTATACACCTAGAAGTGAAATTGCTGCATTGTAGGCGTTTGCATTTTCAACCTTACTGGGTAATCGCCAAATTGCTCTCCCAAGTGATTGTACCATTTTACACTCCCACCAGCCGTGTACTAGAGTTCCCATTTCTAATAGACTTACAAACACTTCAAATTGTCTGAGTTTTGAATTAGGAATCCTGATTTTAATTTCTTATTTTGCCAGTCTTTAGGTTGTGTATGGGGTATATCATAGCAGCTGATGGCAGGCATTTTCATTTTTATTAACAAAGAGCACAACATAAGAGCACAGCACTGATGTCTTAAAGTCATATTTGTAGCCGATATGTATTAAATGCATTTGGTTATGACACCATATAATAGAACAAAACAAGTACTTCTTTTTGTAGAGTTTGACTGAATCAAGCAATCACTAGGCAATACGCACAGACTTGGAAAAGTATAATTGGTGTTTTACATTACTATCCTTTGCTTGCAATATCAACCACTTATTTTTTTATCAGCACTTGGCACCACACTGACATTGCCTTATTCCCTTCTATTTGTATTCAGACCATCTTGCTTGGTACAGAGGCATAGCAACTGTTTTATCTAACTACCCCTGAGGGATTGTATTAATGGTATAGTAGTTACTATGTACACAGTCTGGCGAAACTTTTTCTCATGAAGATAAATTGTCAAGCCCACAGAAAGAAAAAGAGGGTAAAAGGATGGGATAGGAAAAGGATGCTATAAAATAGACCTTCCCTCTTTAAATGTAGCATTTCAAATTAATATTTTCCATTACATCTAGTTGTAATGATGAAATATGTAACAACTCAGCTGATAACCAGTGAGTGGCTGATCCATACAAATGTGCTTCTGTGATTTGATACCGGTTCTACCATCCCTTCTCTTTTAGATCTATGAATGGGTCGACAAGTTCATAAAAAGGGGCAAAAACAACTACATAGTGTTTACAGATGTCATTTAAAAGATGAATGCAACACTTAGAAGCTGAAGAAGGAAAAAGAAATATGACTTTTGCTTCCTAACTTTTTCCTTTTTGTGGGTATAAGGATGATGGTAGGCCAAAAAAAACCAAGAATTCATGCACAACAGAATTTTAGAGATTCATGGGCCATTTTCATTTTACAGTTGGAAAATTTGAGGCATTAAAATAACTCATTTAAGGCACACTCTGCACTTCATTACTCTGACTCTTCCTGTTTTCTCCATGGAAGGGAAGATGTCCCTTCTCCTTTCCTAATGAAATGACTGAACTTTGTTAGCTTCGATTACCTGATCTTTGGAGCGTCACACTCAGACTCACCACATCGTTAAATTTTCCTCTGAAATAGCATTAATGGCAGAGGAAAGTGAACATTCTCACGGAGAAGTTTTCAATTCTATCTTAAATTTTGCTCTTCATTTCATGATGCAACTATGCTTGTTTTAACTTAAAAACACATGAATTGGAATTTCATTTCATGATACAATTATGCCTGTTTTAATTTAAAAACACCCCAAATCATTGAGTACAACGTGTGTTCCAGAAAGACACGCCATGTCTGTCCTGTTCTTTTATTTAACAAATATTTATTGAGAACCATTTATCTGCTGAGAAAACAACAGAGGTCACTGCTCCTCTTGGCACATACCGTAGAATCACAAAGCATGTGACTATAAATAATTATACAAAGAATCAGTGGAAGGTGTTGTGGTGTGTCTAAAAAGGAGAACTAACTCAGACCAGGGGATTAGGAAAAGTAATGTTTAAGGTGAAAATTGAGTAGGAGGTAGCTTTCAAGACTGCCTGCCACATAATCATTAAATTAAGAGAATCATCACATAATTTTTCACATTGATCTTTTCTAAAAGATGAGTTATAATACTTTTGTAATACATTAGACTTTGGGGGGTTTTCTGCATATAATTTTACTTCAAACAAAGATCACATTTTTAAAATTATTTGTTGTTCTGGATTTTTTGTACCTTTTCCTCCTCATCAGCCTATTAGTTGCTTAAGTGTGAGCTCAGCAGTCCTGGTGTATGTAAATGTTGAGGGTGATCCTGGATTCTAAGATGGTCAGGGAAATAATCTAGAAGAAAGAATTTCAAAGATGCCCTTGAAAAATTGAATTTAATTGACTAAACAACAAGCTCAAATCTTTGGAATATTGACCTCTGGTTCTAATTCCATTAGGTCCTTTAAAATCCATACTCTGCCCCTGCCCCTCCTTTCCCTCTCTGTAAAATGGGAATGATACAATGAAGTTGACTAGCAATTAATTTTCTTAGGTATATGTTTGGCTGGGCTCTTTTGTCCTGTTCTATTATATAATTAAGGAGGTCAATCTTTCAACTAGTGGTGAAAATTTTTTGTTTACTGAAGGTCCTAGATTTTCATTATTTATAAGAAATGAGTTAAGCGTGATGAATAAACATGGGTGACAATTAGTTGATTCTGTGTTGGGTCCTCACCCAACCAGATGGTCTAGTGATGCATGTAAATAGATCATTTATTTCATTTGGAAATCTGATAGTTGAATAAAAAATTAGACATTTGTTATTAAAGTACATTTACCAATGTTCTAATTTAATATATTGTTAAAACAAATGCAAAGTGAAGTTAAGGGACTTAAATTACTTTGGTCAACTGGGAATAAATTCAAAAGCTGGAATTTACAGCCTGCAATCTAGCTGCTATATACTGAACATTTGTTTCCCCCAAGAATTCATATGTTGAAGCCCTAATTCACATGTGATGGTATTTGGAGGTGGAGCTTTTGGGAAGGTTTTGATAAACTCATGAAAGTGGAGACTCTTTGACTGGATTAGTGTCCTTATACGAACAGGAAGAGAGACCAGAGTTTCTCTCTCTCTCTGCCAGTTGAGGACACAGTGAGAAGGAAGCCATCTTTAAGCCAAGAAGAGAGCTCTTACCAGGAACAAATCTGCTGATACCTTGATCTGGAATTTCCCAGCACCCAGAAAAGTAAGAAAATAAATTTCTGTTGTTTTAAGCCACCCAGTCCATGGTATTTTGTTATAGCAGCCTGAGCTGATTAAAATACTAGCTTATTTATTTATTTTATTTAAAAATTACATTTAAAATACTAATTATAATTAGTAAATATTGATTTGACTTGGCTTTCTGAAAATTTTTGCATGTACAACTGGGGGAAGCAGCATATATTTTATAGGGTTACTTCATGCTTTATGAGAAGTTATAGATTGATTTTACCATTGAAAATGACAGATTTATGCCCCATTGAACATTAAACAGCACTTCCTGATTTTTATACTAACATACTTTGACTTTCTGCATGCTTGGTAAATATGCATAATAATGGTAGAAAGATTTAAACAGGTAATAAAGAGGGAGGATTATCCAACCATGTTCTTCAACAATGGATGATACGGTGCCATGCCAGTGCATTCATTAGAATATTGGATTTGGTACAACAAAGAGAGTTAGAGTTCTTATAAATGATTTTATATTTAAAAAATCTCCCTGAAAACTCTAAGGGTGGGAGTAAATCTCTTATCTCATAGATAGAAGAAATATTTGCACATAAACTATTCAATGTAATGAAGATGAAAATTACAATACCTCAGTGATCTTAGATAAATAATGAAGCACCTCAGCTTTAAATGAGTTGTTCAGAATGCTTTCATAATAACAATAATGCTATTAAAGCAATGATAAAAGGTTTGGAGACACTGTACTTTTGCCATCTTGTTCCTAGGCAAAATCATGGCTCTGATGATACCACTTCCAGATCTAACTTCCTCTAAAGGATGTGAAAAGTCATTATTTAAATATATGAGTAATAATGAAACTCACTTTGCCCATAAGATTGGCAAAAATTTGAAAGATGCTATTTGTTGTTTTTTTTGTGACTCGATCACAGTTCTTAGTTGCACACAATAGAATCTACTATAGCTAATTTAAACAGAAATAAAACATTAAAAATTATTAGATGTTCAGAAAATTAGCATACTTGCAGAAACAGGCTCTAAGCTGTGTTACAGAATAGGTCTCACTGCAAGGCTTCAGAACCGTCCTAATGAAGGAGCTGCTGCCATCCTGGACCTTGAATCACAAGGTCTGCCACCTCCAGCACCAGCAAAAACGATGTCCTGTGCCTAACCACTTCTCTTATGTAATTCTTTTCTGATCCAAGTTTCATGTGACTGACTCTAATTGGTGGTTTCCTAACTGCAGAAGAAACTGGGAAATGTAGTTTTTAAATTCTTTGGAAAGGAAGGATTCAAATATATACATTATCAAAGCACAGAAAAGGTGTCCAAAATTTTTCAATAGCCCCAATTAACTAACGTCCTTCTTGATAAAGATACTGGAATCCTGAGATTAGTATCAACTAGAAAAGGATTTTTGAAAGGCAATTTGGTGTTACCAAAGACAACTTAAAATTCATATTCAGTATGATTAGCTGTTTCATTTCTAGGAATCTATCCTGCAAAAATAATTACATATGTATCAAAAATATGTATAAAGATGTTTGCTAGGGCATTGTTTGTAACATTAAAAATAGTCAACATTTACTAAAGGTCCTGTAACCACTAAGGTTCTGAACTGTAGCCTGTCCTTTGTTGAGAATTGCCCATACTGCCATATAACATGGATGACCAGCAATGGTGACCATGGGGGGATTTCTGATTATACACAGGGTCACTATATTCCACAAGGACCATGGCCTTGGTAAGGAGTGGAACCAGATGCTCACTCATTCCCTTTCATCACCATCTATTTTCATCAGCAAGCCAATGTAGCACATAAGAATCACCTAAGGGGCTTGTGTATAAAACATATTCTTGGACACCCTTCCCTAGAGACTCTAACTCAGTAAGTCTGGGGTGAAGCCCAGGATTTTGCATTATTGATAGGCTTCCACAATGCTGTAGGCAGAATAATGTCCCCCAATCAAAAAGAGGTCTGCATTCTCATTGTAATTTCTTCCAATCTCATGATTGTAAGTACCATCTTTATGCCAAAAATCTGCAAATTTAAACTCTTTGCCAAACCTCTCTTCTGAACTCCAGCCTCACGTATCCAACTGCCTACTCTACATTTCCAATTGGAAGTCTAATATAAACACCTCAAGCTTGACGTGTCCAAAACCAAACTACTAATGTCTCCCCTGCCCCCAAAATCTTCTCCACTCACAAACTTCCCCATCTCAAATGAAGGCATCTAGGTTTTACTCTTTCAGGACAAAAACCATGGAATCATCCTTGGTGACTCTCCCCCCTTTTTTCTCATATCCCGTATTTAATCCAACACCAAATTGTATTGATAAGATTTCCAAAATATCCTGAGAGTCCAACCATTTAAAATCACCCATCCACCACCCTAGCTGAGTCATAAATTGGAATACTGGACCACTGCAACAGCCTCTCCACTGGTCTCCCAGATTCCATTTCACTCTTCATATTCTATTCTCAACTCATAAACCAGAGTAATATACCGAAATACATCAGATCTCTCAACCCTGCTCAAAACTCACCAGTAGCTCCTCATTCCACCTGCAAGTCTACAAGTCCTAAATGATCTGCCCCCATCCTGCCATTACCTCACTGACCTCATCGCCTCCTACTCTCACCTTATTCTCTTTGTATCAGCCACACTGCTCCTGACTTAGGACTGTCCCCTCTCCCTGGAATGCTCTTTCTACAGACATCTACACCTCTGTCATTTCCTGTGTTCAAAGGCCACCCTCTCCATAAAGCCTATCCCAATTAACGTATTGAAAATGCAGCCCTCACCCAGTGCCCATGGCACCCTTCATTCCCTTTTCCTGCTCCATTTCTAATAAACACTACTGTTTACTTATTTATTATCTCTACCCTTTATTATTTATTTCTCCCCACTAGAGTATTAGCTCCATGAGGGCAAGAGTTTTGTCTATTTGGCTTGTTGATATATCTCATGTTCCTATTACAATGCCTACAAGGTTCTAAATAAATAGTTGTTACATTTGTTGAAATAGGACCACAGACCACACTCTGAGAAACAGAATTAAACATCTTCTGAAGAATGTATTTATCACATCATCATGGTGGCATTAGAATAAAATTCATATTAACTTGTTTTATTGAATATCAGAATTGTATTTCTTGAATAATTTGTGACTTTGGGATCACAAAGTCTCCAACCCTTGTACAAATATTCTTTCCTGCTGAAAGGTCTCCTTACTTTTCATGGCTTAATGAAGCATTTTAATGTGTAGCCCACATGGAGCTCTCTCAAGTACTGTCATCAGAACATTTTGTTTCCTGGACCCTGAAACTAGGTTGTGAATATAGGGAAATAAGATGGACTTTATTTTTTTTACTTCGTTTGGAAGAATGACAATGGTATAGAGTTTTACACTGTTTGTTCTTCTACTCACTGAAAGGAACCAAGTGGCAAAGTAATTATTGATCACACAATATTTCTAGGATTACGCTAACGCTAAAGAAAAATGTCCAATTGAGGGAAACTTCCCAGAAAATAGTTTCGAGTATTTTGGTATTCAGTCACCTTGTGTTCCAAATATGTAACTGAATATGTATCTTGATCAATAGAATAACCAAATTATTATTATTTACCAGTTGGGTTTTCTTTTCTAAATAGTCCAGCTCAGTTTTTTCTGACTAAATAAACTAGCAAGATAAAAACAAACTTCCACTTACCCTTGTTCTAGATCTGATTCTTCCTGGGATATTTTAGAGAGTGGCAATTACAAGATAGCAGGAATATTCTGCAGAAAGGGTGATTGAACTTTGCATTCAAGCTTTGCAAAACTACTACTCTGGCATATATTTATTGGGGTCTGTCTTTCCTCAGTATCTTCTTGCACATTCCCTTTTTTTTTCTTTTTGAGTCTGAGCTCAAGAGCCAACATCCTCTACCTTCATCCTCTTATTCTCATCACTTCCTTATCATCCCATATTGTACTCATCTTGGCCTTTACCACTCTATGTTGTAATCCTATGTTGCAATCATCTGTTTTTCCTTGGCTATTCTCTATTAGACCATATCGTTCCTTTCTCTGTCCATTTCTACTAGGGTGTATGGCACACAGTTCTAAATGAGCACTTGGCAGTGAAGTTTTTGGAAGGAATGTGAGCACTGGGAGTTAGGCCATCAGGAGGTAGAGAAATTTTTACAGATACTGATACCTGGACATTAGGTAAGAGAGAGATCCTTGTAAAACTTTATAATAACCAGTGCCTTTTCCATTTCCTTGTCTACCCTCAAATGAGAAATGAGAGAAAAATTAGGCTCAGTGAGATCTTTATTCAAAGAATAATTCATTTTCGCTGGCTTCAAGATGGCGGAGGAGTAAGACGTGGAGATCACCTTCCTCCCCACAAATACATCAAAAATACATCTACATGTGGAACAACCCCTACAGAACACCTACTGAACACTGGCAGAAGACCTCAGACCTCCCAAAAGGCAAGAAACTCCCCACGTACCTGGGTAGGACAAAAGAGAAAAGAAAAACAGAGACAAAAGAATAGGGACAGGACCTGTACCTCTGGGAGGGAGCTGTGAAGGAGGAAAGGTTTCCACACACTAGGAAGCCTCTTCACTGGAGGAGATGGGGGGTCGTGGCGGGGAAGCTTCAGAGCCACGGAGGAGAGCGCAGCAACAGAGGTGCAGAGGGCAAAGCGGAGAGACTCCCACACAGAGGATTGGTGCTGACTAGCACTTACCAGCCTGAGAGGCTTGTCTACTCACCCACCAGGGTGGGGGCTGGGAGCTGAGGCTCAGGCTGTGGAGGTCAGATCCCAGGGAGAGGACTGGGGCTGGCTGCGTGAACACAGCCTGAAGGGGGCTAGTGCACCACAGCTAGCCGTGAGAGAGACCAGGAAAATGTCTGGACCTGATGAAGAGGAAAGAGCTCATTGTTTTGGGGTGCATGAGGAGAGGCGATTCCTTCCCCGTGTGCTCGCATAAGGCAGAATACTGCCTAAGTGAGCTCCAGAGATGGGCGTGAGCCATGACTATCAGCTTGGACCCCACAGACAGGCATGAAATGCTAACGATTCTGCTGCTGCCAACAAGAATCCTGTCTGCAAGCACAGATCACTACTCACACACCGCCACTCACACCCTGGGAGTCTGTGCAGGATGCCACTGCCAGTGTCCCATGATCCAGGGACTACTTCCCCAGGAGAACACATGGTGCACCTCAGCTGTTGCAATGGACTCTGCTGCTGCAGGCTCACCCCACATTCCAATTATGACCAGTGTACCTCTCCCTCCCCCCAGCCTGAGTGAGCAAGAGCCCCTAGTCAGCTGCTGCTTTAACCCCTTCCTGTCTGGGCAGGCAACAGATGCCTGAGGGTGACCTTTATGCAGAGGTGGGGCCAAAACCAAAGCTGAACCCCAGGAGCTGTGCGAACAAAGAAGAGAAAGGGAAATTTCTCCCTGCAGCCTCAGGAGCAGCAGATTAAATCCCCACAATCAACGTGATGTACCCTGCATCTGTGGAATACCTGAATAGACAATGAATCATCCCAAAATTGAGGTGATAGACTTCTGGAGAAACTGTAGACTTGGGGTTTGCTATCGGCAACTGATTTGTTTCTGATTTTTATGTTTATCTTAGTATCGTTTTTAACACTTGTTATCATTGGTGGATTTGTTTATTGGTTTGGTTGCTCTCTTTTTTTATTATTTATTTATTTTTAAATTTTAATAATTTTAAACTTTTTTTCTTAATTTTTATTATTAGTAGCCTTTCTTTCTTTTTTTTTTTTTCTCCTTTTCTTTTGAGCCGT
Organism: Kogia breviceps; assembly: GCF_026419965.1. Classification (NCBI taxonomy): domain Eukaryota; kingdom Metazoa; phylum Chordata; class Mammalia; order Artiodactyla; family Physeteridae; genus Kogia; species Kogia breviceps. The sequence goes on from NC_081313.1 coordinate 120,646,352, forward strand.
GCGGCTGACAGGGTCTTGGTGCTCTGGCCTGGTGTCAGGCATGAGCCTCCAAGGTGGAAGAGACGAGTTCAGGACATTGGACCACCACAGACCTCCTGGGCCCATGTAATATTAATCAGTAAGAGCTCTCCCAGAGATCTCCTTCTCAATGCTAAGACCCAGTTCCACCCAACGGCCAGCAAGCTCCAGTGCTGGACGCTCCATGCCAAACAACTAGCAAGACAGGAACGCAACCCCATTAGCAGACAGGCTGCCTAAAATCATGCTAAGTTTACAGACACTCCAAAACACACCAGTGGATTCAGCCCTGCCCACCAGAAACACAAGATCCAGCCCCACCTACCAGAGAACAGGCACTAGTCCCTTCCACCAGGAAGCCTACACAAGCCACTGAGCCAACCGCACCCACTGGGGGCGGACACCAAAAACAACAGGAATAACGAACCTGCAGCCTGCTCAAAGGAGACCCCAAACACAGTAAGTTTAAAAAATGAGAAGACAGAGAAATATGCAGCAGATGAAGGAGCAAGGTAAAGACCCACCAGACCATACAAATGAAGAAGAAATAGGCATTCTACCCGAAAATGAATGCACAGTAATGATAGTAAAGATGATACAAAATCTTGGAAAAATAATGGAGAAAATACAAGAAACATTTAACAAGGACCTAGAAGAACTAAAGAGCAAACAATGATGAACAACACAATAAATGAAATTTAAAATTCTCTAGAAGGAATCAGCAGCAGAATAACTGAGGCAGAAGAACGGAAAAGCGACCTGGAAGATAAAACAGTGGAAATAACTACCGCAGAGCAGAATAAAGAAAAAAGAATGAAACGAATTGAGGATAGTCTCAGAGACCTCAGGGACAACATTAAACGCACTGACATTCGAATTATAGGGGTCCCAGAAGAGAAAAAGAAAGGGTCTGAGAAACTATTTGAAGAGATTATAGTTGAAAACTTCCCTAACATGGGAAAGGAAATAGTCAATCAAGTCCAGGAAACGCAGAGAGTCCTATACAGGATAAATCTAAGGAGAAACAAACCAAGACACATATTAATCAAACTATCAAAAATTAAATACAAAGAAAAAATATTAAAAGCCACAAGGGAAAAGCAACAAATAACATACAAGGGAATACCCATAAGGTTAACAGCAGGTCTTTCAGCAGAAACTCTGCAAGGCAGAAGGGAGTGGCAGGACATATTTTAAGTGATGAAAGGGAAAAACCTACAACTAAGATTACTCTATGCAGCAGGAATCTCATTCAGATTCAATGGAGAAATTAAAATCTTTACAGACAGGCAAGTGTGTAGAGAAATCAGCACCACCAAATCAGCTCTGCAACAAATGCTAAAGGAACTTCTCTAGGCAGGAAACACAAGAGAAGGAAAATACCTTCAAAAACAAACCCAAAACAATTAAGAAAATGGTAATAGGAACATACATATCAATAATTACCTTGAATGTAACTTGATTAAATGCTCCAACCAAAAGACACAGACTGGCTGAATGGATACAAAAACAAGACTCACATATATGCTGTCTACAAGAGACCCACTTCAGACCTAGGGACAGATGCACACTGAAAGTGAAGGGATGGAAAAAGATATTTCATGCAAATGTAAATCAAAAGAAGGCTGGAGTAGCAATTCTCATATCCTACAAAATACACTTTACAATAAAGACAATTACAAGAGACAAAGCAGGACAGTATATAATGATCAAGGGATCAATCCAAGAAGAAGATATAACAACTGTAAATATTTATGCACCCAACATAGGAGCACCTCAATACATAAGGCAAATGCTAACAGCCATAAAAGGGGAAATCGACAGTAACACAATCATAGTAGGGGACTTTAACACCCCACTTTCACCAATGGACAGATCATCCAAAAAGAAAATAAATAAGGATATACAAGCTTTAAATGACACATTAGACAAGATGGACTTATAGGACATTCCATCCAAAAACAACAGGATACACATTTTTCTCAAGCGCTCATGGAACATTCACCAGGATAGATCATATACTGGGTCATAAATCAAGCCTTGGTAAATTTAAGAACATTGAAATCATATTAAGTATCTTTTCCAACCACAACACTATGAGACTAGATATCAATTACAGGAAAAAAACTGTAAAAAATACAAACACATGGAGGCTAAACAATACACTACTAAATAACCAAAAGATCACTGAAGAAATCAAAGAGGAAATCAAAAACTAACTAGAAACAAATGACAATGAAAATATGATGACCCAAAACCTATGGGATGCAGAAAATGCAGTTCAAAGAGGGAAGTTTATAGCAATACAATCCTACCTCAAGAAACAAGGCTGTGGAGGTCAGATCCCAGGGAGAGGACTGGGGCTGGCTGCGTGAACACAGCCTGAAGGGGGCTAGTGCACCACAGCTAGCCGTGAGAGAGACCAGGAAAATGTCTGGACCTGCTGAAGAGGCAAGAGCCCATTGTTTTGGGGTGCACGAGGAGAGGGGATTCCTTCCCCGTGTGCTCACATAAGTCAGAGTACTGCCTAAGTGAGCTCCAGAGATGGGAGCTCAGTGCTTTGTGACCACCTAGAGGGGTGGGATAGGGAGGGTGGGAGGGAGACACAAGAGGGAGGGGCTGTTTACAATAGCCAAGACATGGAAGCAACCTAAGTGTCCATCAACAGATGAATGGATAAAGAAGATATGCACACATATACAATGGAATATTACTCAGCCATAAAAGGAAATGAAATTGAGTTATCTGTAGTGAGGTGGATGGACCTAGAGACTGTCATACAGAGTGAAGTAAGTCAGAAAGAGGACAACAAATACTGTATGCTAACACATATATATGGAATCTAAAAAAAAAAAAAAAGTTCTGAAGAACTTAGGGGCAGAACAGGAATAAAGACACAGATGTAGAGAACGGACTTGAGGACATGAGGAGGGGGAAGGGTAAGCAGGGACAAAGAGACAGCAGCAAATGACATACACATACTACCAAATGTAAAATAGAGAGCTAGTGGGAAGCAGCTGCATAGCACAGGGAGATCAGCTCGGTGCTTTGTGACCACCTAGAGGGGTGGGAGAGGGAGGGTGGGAGGGAGACACAAGAGGGAGGGGATATGAGGATATATGTATACATACATAACTGTTTTACTTTGTTATAAAGCAGAAACTAACACAACATTGTAAAGCAATTATACTCCAGTAAAGATGTTATAAAAAAAACTAAAACATGAACAAATAAACAAAATAATAAGGACTGAAAAGAAAAAACAAAGAATAATTCATTTTCTACAAGTAACAACAGAAGCTTAAAGGATTTAGAAATTTTTCGTCACGTACAACTATCAAAGCCCTGGCAAAAGGAGAACAAGACAAGTTTTGACCTAGCAGGCAAGTTTTGACTCCATGCAGGTTGTTCTGCCTTAGGCAGCATTTTTATGGGAAGGTATACCCCAAGAGGGGAATTAGATAGCCCCCACTAATACCCCACCCCAGTCATCTGCTATTGTATGCCAGCCACTCTATCTCCATCATTTCACCTCACTCTGCCAATCCCTTGAAGGAGACCAATGTTCAGAGAGGCAAAGAAATGTACCCTAGGTCACACAGCTACCAACTGGTAGACTTTGAATTTGACCTCAGGTTTTTCTGACTCAAACCTGGGAGAATTCCATAATAACATGCTGCTTCCAATAAATAGAGGAATCACCAAAGTCTTGGCCATAATGTGAATAGCCAGCCTTAAAACACAAGTAGTTTTCTACTAGACGTGAAAAACAAGTGAGGTATGGTACGATCGTGCTAGAAAGCTCAGGATATGGTGACTGCAAAGACCATTGGTTACTTTAGGTTGTAACAATTCCAGCTTATCCATAGAAGTGCTTCTTGTTTCGGAGGGAAAAGTCTCTTTCAGCCTGGGAGGGAATTAATTGAATCTATTTTTCCCTTCACAAGCTCATCACCACTCTTTGTCAATGATATGAAAAGGAGAACCTTCTAGAAGAATAATGATATAACTTTCACTAACTGAGCCCTTACTATGTGTCTGACACAGATTGCTTCATAGCTAGTACCTCACTCAATCCATCCAAAAACTCTTTGAAGTAAATATCTCCATTTTATGAGTGAGGAAACTGAGGGTAAGTTTATTTGCCTAACGTTGCACAGACAGGGAAGACCGATCCTGGGTTTGAATGACCTCACGTGATCCTGAAAAGTGCATCCTTTAAACCACTACACTTTATTGCCTCTACCCTGAAGTAGGCAGCTAATAAACACAGCCGAAAATGAGTGCCCCTTTTAGACAACTGCTGTATTTAAACCAGAGTCTATTAATCTTTAGATAATGTCTTTCTCGAGTGCTTCAGAGAAAAGGTGTATAGGTTGTATGGAGTGTACAGTGGACTTTGTTTTGCAAATTTTGGCAAGAGGAGAAAGTCTTAGCTTCTGTATGTATCTCTCCTGCAAGCCAGAAGTACTCTTCTAGGAAAAGCCATCTTTTTAAGGAGGGAAACACTTAAAAAGAGATCAATCCCCAAACGACAATCAATTGATTTCAGGGTTAGACAAGGCGCAATGGATCATTTCTGGAATTAATGATTTCCCACCCCTCTGGGAACTCAGTGATTTCTCTGGGATGGCCTGGCTTGATTGAATAAACTGATGAGTTCAGTCTATAATCCCAATAGATGGCATCCACTGTTCTCATGCTCCATTGACTCAACCAGAATTTACTGAGCATGTACTTTGTGTCAACACCCTATATTGGGTGCTTAAGAGAAAGGAAAAGAAACCAACAAAATCCCATGGATCCTGCTCTCCTGAAGCTTATAGTCAAGTGAGGGGGGTCCATTATTCATCAAAGAATCACAGTGGTAGGAGTATATTAACAAATTGTGTTGCAGAACTCTGAAGGAAAGGAGCAGAGTGATACGATACCATGTAGGATCATAAATAGGCCTTGACTGGGGTTAGGAAGGCTTTGCAGACGGAGTAAAATTGAGCTGAGATCTGAATGTGATGGAGGTGAGATAACTCCACGCAGAGAGAATGGCACAGGCAAAGACCACATGGCAGGCGGCAGCATGACACATCTAAGGAACACACAGTATGCCATAAGAGGGAGTCAGGCCACCTGGGAAGGCTTGAAGCCTCATCAGGGACCCTGGTCACTGTCCCCACAGCCCTGCATAGGCCTTGATTAAACATAGAGGTCAGGGAGGAATGATATATCTATATCTATATCCATACCTATATCCATCTCTCTCTCTCTCTATCTATCTATCTATCTATCTATATATGTATATATATATATATATATATATATATATATATATATATATACTCCCCCTTATTCTGCAGCCCTCTGGGATTTCATCTCTAAGATGATGGGTAACCTCTGGGTTTTAGCTTGGCCCAGGGAGGGGGCCCTAGAGAAGCTCTCTTTCCATATGATTTAGCTCTCCCTATCCTTTTGGATCTTTTGGGGGCCTAAAGCCAGGGATTTTTTTAAACCACATTCATCAAACCACTTGGGATTCCAGAAATAAAATCAAACAACAATAATAAAAATAAAAACTAACACTTATTGGGGCTTTATTATATTCTGACTGTGCTGTGCTGAGCATTTTGCATGAATTATCTTATTGAATCTGCTCAATAAATTGTAATATAGGAACCCTCAAGGCAGTGTGGGTCTAGGATTCAGAAAGCTGGAACTGTGGCTTGTGGAAACTGACACAAGCAAATTTACATTGTGGGCATTTGAGAAGAGCCCTTAAAGTGTCTGAGCAGTTACTGCAGGAATACTGAGCAGCAGTTGGCTGTTGATGTTAATTATGCTTGTGGAAAGGGATTTCTGAAGCCATTGGAACATCCACCCACAGACCTTTCTCTCTTTGATGTCAGGGGCAGATCCTATCCGACCTCTGGTCTGCACATCCGGGATAATCACAGTGCTCCACATTTGTACAGAACAGGTTGTTTCCAAATGGCTCTGCATTCAGTGGTGAGGTCACCCCCAGGGCCTTCCTCTCCTTGGCAGCATGATTTGCCGCCTCCCTACCATTAGTCAGCCCTCTTAATTCAAAGATAGAAACCCAGCTCAAACTGGCACCGGGTGAAGGGAATTTATTTGGCTATATAACTGAAAAGTTCAAGGGTAGTCAGGTTCCAGGTTCAGCCTGTTCCCAGCTCACTCTCCAGTCTCATCCATAACCCTCCTCCTCTCTCTCTGTGCTCCAGCCCAGCTGAACTTCTCCCAGGTCCTTCAAAAATACTTACTTGTACCTGCCTTTCTACCATCAGAGATGCTGCTTATGCCTCTCCCTCCACATTGATTCCTACTCATTTCTTCCCCCATTACTAAAAATAAAATTATTGAGCACCTAGAGGGACACCTAGACTCTAAAGATGACCTCCCCCAATGAACCACACCTCCAGAGAGTCATACCTTTGTGTGATCCTCTCCCTCACTGAGTCCGGGCTGGCCCTGGGACTCACTCCAACCACCATGATACAGCAATAGTGGCTCCATTCCAGAGTCACACCAAAGCTTTACAAAGTCATGGCAGCTTCTACTTTTGCACTTAGGGGATATCTTAGCTGTTATGTAAGAAGTCCAGTGACCAAGCTGGAAAAATTACATGGAGAGGCCATATGGAGCAGGAGAGCCCCTGGAACTGCACAGACAGAGAGGCCCAGTGGTTCCAACCATCCCTGCTGAGCTCAAGCCTTCCAGCCATCTCTCCCAAGGTACCAAACATTAGAGTGAGCCACCCTGGACATGCCTGCCCATTTGAGCCCCTAGATGACTGCAGCCCAAGCCAATGGCATGTGGAGCAAAATAATCCTCAGTGGAGTCCCACCAACCCATAGAATTATGAAAGAAGAATAAGTTGTTGTCATTTTAGGCTACTAACTTTCAGGGTGGATTGTTACATAGCCATGAAAACCCAAACTGAGTATCTGCCAGGGCCTGTGCTAGTTTGGGGTTTATAATTAAAAATCCAATAGGCATGGTCCACAGCCTCCCACATCTTTCCAGGCTCATCCTTCTCAGAGGGATATCCTGACTTTGTTTACCAAATAAGCTTCCCCTCTAACAAGCTCTAACAAGACTCTTTACTTCTCCACCACAGCCCTTTGTGTACTCAGAAGTAACTCATTTATTTATTTCATATCTGTTTCCCCTGGTAGGATGTAAGCCCTATGAGGGTAGGGTCCACAATGTTGAGCTCAGCACTACATGCTCTGTACCCTGTGCTCCACAGGGACCATGACAGATGCTCAACAGGCATTTGGTGGTTGGCTGACCGGAAGCAGCCTCCCACTAGTCTGCTTTTTTTTTTTATGTTGGAGAAGACACTGGGATGATGACTCCTTCACTTCCTATGGGGCAACCAAGAGAAGACAAGTCACTTTTTAATGGTTTAGAAGCTCAAGTCCTACCAGAGCAGTTTGAACCTGAAAAATATGTTTCCTTTACAATGGGGACCTTTTGCTTATTTTCATTTAGAAATTGTATGCACAGTAGTTGCTTGGAGTTTTTTTTTCTAAATGATTTTCTTCATCTATTTCCCTCAAAAGACATGAACCTACTAGCACATTTTTCTTACCACCCCATGTCTCCAGAGCCTAGCTGTTATGGAGGAGAAAAAAAGAGGAGAAAAGAGTATTTCTGGTAGGTTTTAGAAGAGTAAGAAGGTAAAGTGTTTGATTTTCAGAGGAACATGGTTCATGGTCCTCAGAGTTAGCTAGTGTGGCGCAAAACAAGGACTAGATCCCTTGCTTTCCGTTGTGGGAACTGGGTCCCTCTCTGCCTTACATCAGCAAACTCCTCCAGGGTTGAAAGCACTTCCTGCTAGCTGGCTGTGAATCTGCATTCCTCTAGCCCAGGCTCCCATCTCTCATCTGACTGGAGACTTAAAACAACTTTGCTGAAGCAGTTCTAGCGGTATGCTCAAGAAACAGCCTTATCAGTCAAGGCCATTTACATATGGTTTGGATTTAATGTACTTGCTAGATTTAAAATATATTCTCGGGCTTTCCTGGTGGCGCAGTGGTTGAGAATCCGCCTGCCGATGCAGGAGACACGGGTTCGTGCCCTGGTCCGGGAGGATCCCACATGCCGCGGAGCGGCTGAGCCCGTGAACCATGGCCGCTGGGCCTGCGCGTCCGGAGCCTGTGCTCCGCAACGGGAGAGGCCACAACAGTGAGAGGCCCGCATACAAAAAAAAAAAAAAAAAAAAAAACAAATAAAATATATTCTCTTTACTCACTGATGGATCAGTAAGCCTTCTACTGTATGCTAAAAGCTAAGGTATTTCTCTGTGGATATTTAACTACCGTGGCAACTGACTAATTCACAAACTATGTGACATAATCCAATACCATGGAACCAAGATAAAATTAACAACTTTTCATTTAATAGCAATATGAAAGATATTACATAATTTAATGAAAAAAAATGCAAGGCAGTGATGCAAATACAGCACATTCCAATCAGTATTGTCTTGTACCAGCTGCATGATCTTAGGCAAGTTACTTCTTTTTGATCCTTGATTTCCTTATTTGCAAAATGGAGACAATAATTCCTATCTCATGAACTTCTTGTGAGAATAAGAAAGAGAACACATTCATTCATTATCTATCCATCAACAAATTTATCAATTGCCTACTATGTGACAGGTATTCTAGTCACAAAATCCCTACTCTTGAGGAATCATACATTTGTGTGTGTGTGTGTGTAGAGGCAGACACAGCCAATAAACAAGTAAACAAATTGAGGTGTCCACAGGAAACACATGGCTCAGTCAAGCAGGGTAATTAGATTGGGGAGAGTTTAAGGAAGGGACTGATTGTAAAGGTGCTACAGGATTAAGGGAAACCAACAAGGCATGGTGAAGAACCCTGGGGCTAGCAATAGTAGAGAGCTGCTACCCCTCTAGGCCTCAAGGGTTAAGAGAAGGGAGCAGTCAGTCACAAGAACCGAGACCTGTAGCTGTGGGAGTCCACTGTTCTATAGTAGAAGAAACAGACGCTCCAAAAAGCAGTATGGCAGGAAGGGAGATGGGTGCTACCACTCCAACCTCACCCTCCTCCCATGATGCAGTCTGTGCCAGTGCCCACCATGGGTTGAACCTAACTGGAATCTAGAAGGCCGGGGGCCAGAATGCCCATGTGATGCAGTCCATACTGGTGAGCCTCCCAGGGAACAGAATGGGTGTGGAAGACAAGAGAGTGAATCTGGAGGGGCAAAAAGAAAATCCAGGATAGAAAGTTAGTATGTAATGTCTCAGATGGTGAGAAGTAACATGGAGAAAAGTAAAGCAGGGTAAGAGCGATGGGGGACATGGAGCTGATAGGCATTAACTATGCTATTTTACATAGGACAGTCAGGGAAGAGCTCCCTGAGGAGGTGACATCTGATTGGAGGAAACCTACAGGAAGTAAGAGATTGAGCTGCTGAACAAGAGGAAGAACTTTTCAGGCTGAGGAGACAGCAGGTGCAAAGACCTTGAGATGGGAGCATACTCAACATTTTCAAGGAATTATAAAGAAGCCAGTATGACTGGAGTAGAGTAAGCGAGGGTGGAAGAGAATGTAATCAGAGTCAGATCATATATGGCATTTTGGGCTTTTATGTGCTTTTGATGGAAAATCACTGGAAGGATGATAGGGTAAGCATAGTGTCCCATAAGCCATTGTAAGGACTCTGGCTTTTAATCTGAATGATAATCGTGATCTTGAACAGAGGGATGACATGGTCTGACTTAGGTTCTTAGAGCATCGCATCACTGATGAACTGAGAATAGACCATGAAATTGGGGACAAGGCTGAAAACAGGAAGACCTGTTAAGTACCTATTGTAACCCAGTAATCCAGATGATAATCGCTCAGACCTTAGTGGTAACAATGTAAATAATTAAAAGTGGTCAGCTTCTGGATGAATTTTTAAGGTAAATACAACAGGATTTATGACAAATTATTTGGGGAATCTGAAGAAAGAGTGGAATAAACAAAAACTCCAAACTTTTTGGTCCTAGTAACTAGAAAGATGTAGTTACTGTTAACTAAGAGGGTGAGGTGCCCGTGGGATAGGATTTTGTTGTGGGTGATGAGGATGGCTGAGTTGGGGGGGGGGAATTAGTGATTTAGTTATGACTAAAATCCATGTCAGATTTGAGAAATCTATTAGATCTCTTAATGAAGATCTCTAGAAGGCATCTGGGCATATGAATCTGCGGTTTAGGAGAGAGGTCTAGATGGAGATGTAAGTTTGGAAGTCATTGGCATATAGTTGGAATTTAAAGACATAAGACTAGATGAGCTCACCAAAGCTGTGAGTGTGGATAAAGAAGAAAAAAAAGCAAAACCAAAAGCTGGGCTCTGAGCATTCCAATTGGTAAGAGGTCAGATTGAACAGGAGGAAGCAGCATGCCATATATTTTCCTTCTATTCCCTCAAAGATTTAGCAGGACGCTCAACACACAGCAAGTGCGCAGTACTATATGCTGCTTAATGAGAATTTACTACAGTAGAGATGAGTTCTCCAATAGCCAGACAGAGGAGCTGTACATTTCAAATGACTGACAAAGGGTTCGAATACCAATTTCAACATGTATGTGTGGTGGGTGGTTTTCCCAAGCAATTCCCCGACACTAGCTTGGTATCACACAATTCAACTCAATTCTGACACTATCTACCTGGAGAACAGAAGCAGATCCCATAGGTTAAGGGCTCACTCAGTCTCACAAAACTCCTCGCCAGCTTTCAGATACCAGTCACAAATTGAGGTTGTTACCTGTACTTCTGACTGACTGGCTGTATAAATCAGTGGTTCCTACAATGCCCTCCTTAGGTTCAACTAATTTGACAGAGTGGCTCACAAAACTCAGAGAAACATTTAACTTACAACATAACCAGGAACAGCCAGATGGAAGAGATGCACAGGGCAAGGTATATGGGGAAAGGGGCACAGAGCTCCCATGCTCTCTCTGAGTGTGCCACTCTCCCCAGGTCTCTTCATGTTCACCAACCCAAGAAGCTCTCTGAACCCAGTCCTTTTGAGTTTTTATGGAGGCTTCATTACATAGACATGATTGCTTAAATCATTCACCATTGGAGACTGGTTCAACCTCCAGCCCCTCTCCCCACCTCAGAGGTCAGAGGGTGGGACTAAAACTTCCAACTCACTAATCACATGGTTGGTTCTCTTGGCAACAAGCCCCCATCCTTAGGTGAGGTCCAAAAATCACCTCATTAACATAACAAAATACACCTTATGGCTCTCATCACAGGAAATTCCAACATTTTTTGGAGCTGTATGCCAGAAATGGAGATGAAGATCAAAAATATATTTCTTATTATAAATCACACTATCACAACTGCCTGTCCCTTCATTGCCTTTCTCCACCCTTTCTGGCTCCACCTTAACAAAGAGCATGTTCTTTCAAGGGGTTAGTGAGGATGACACTGATTCCACACTCCTCTTGAACAATATGTACAGATGACCCTTGGACAACACAGTCTGAACTGTGTAGGTTCACTTATACACAGATTTTTTTTCAATAAATACGCACTACAGTACTACATGATACATGGGTAGTTGAATCTTTACTTGAATGTGGAACCGCAGATACAGAGGACATGCTGTAAAGTTGCATGTGGATTTTTGACTGTGTGTGGGTTGACCCCCTACCCCCAAGGTTGCTCAAGGGTCAACTTTACTTCCTAATATTAAAAATATCATGTCTCCCATTCTGCTTCCTATTCCCCATTGGTCATGGTAAGACTTGGGGGAAATCCAAAGTAGTTCCACCTGTAAAAGATTTGGATGGCTTACTCAAAATCACTCCACTTAATTTCCCCACTGGAGGAAAAAAAAGTAATGTGCAAAAGCTCAAATAATAACGCCAGCTATGATTTAATGAGCACTTATCCTATGTCCAGTACCACGCTAAATGCTTTACACGTATTATCTCATTTAATCCTTTCCTCTACCAAATGAAGTAGGAAATATTAGAACAGGAATAGACTTCAGGAATATCTAAAGGAAAATGACCTATCTAATATCACAACAAACACTTAGGAATAGGCTGTGGTTGCCTTACACCCATGATTTGCAACTAGCAGGCAGGCAGACACTATCAAAGCAGAAGAGTCAAGTGGAAGACGTATAAACTTTCATGAGAATGGTAAGAGTATGTGTCATAATTTGCAAAATCTTTTCACTGTGGGGGTGAAATCTTTGGCAACTTTTACAACGTTCAAGAGCTGAAGACCTGCAAAGAGTCAATATCTCCAACTGGGAGCCTACTGCCTCATCTCTGGCTTCATGTAATATGTCCATAATTTTCTATTCCCTTTTCCATAAATAGAGTTTACATCCTTTAAGTGTTTTTGTTGGTATTTGTCCATAAATCACATTCCCATTTTGTGACAATCGTACAAGTTCAATTCTCATTCCTCTATGACAAAATCAAGGTTACAGTACATTAAAAACACTTTCCTGAGATCACACTGGTAGTAAGTGGTAGAGCCAGCTTTGACTCATGTCTGCATGATTTCAGAGACCAAGCTCTGGACCTCAGCTTCATATTTGTCCTCTAAAAATGTTCAGTGAGCTGGTTATATGCTTGGAATTCTTCAGTTTCTGTCATTCTGTTACCAAATGAACAGAAGAATAACACTGAGCTATTTTCACCATCAAGACACAGTGAATTCTCAATGTTATTCTCTGCTCAAAGTACCAGCCATATATGTGCCATAAAGATGAACACGAGTAAGGAACCACTATACTTACTGTTAGGGAAATAAGATGTAGGAGTTGCTATGTCTGTAAGCTGAGATTCCACAAGTCTTTAAACTCAGAAAAGATGGAGGTAGAGTGAGATGGGGATTTCCCCCTTGCAGAATGAAGAACATATGCAGAGGCAGGAAGAATATGTAGTGCAGTCAAAGAAAACAAATGGCCACATATTTATAGGTTATCCTCAAAGAAGCAGACATCTGGTTAGCATGATTGACCCCTTCTTCAAGTGAGGGCCTTGATGCCAATAACAAAAGTAGAAGAACAATGGCATATAGGGCTGAGAGATTGGGGCCATATACCACAGGACCTTGGATGTCAGGCTGAGGAGTATGGACTTTATGAGGCAGGTGACAGGCATTGCTAAGGGACAAAGCATCTGAGTGATATGATCGATGTTGCTCTATAATAATAAAGCATAAAATGAATCGAGGTTGGGTGAGAGAAAGTGATCAGGAAGGCCAGCCAGGAGGTTGTTGCAGTAGATATGGGGTTATAAGCTGCTGGGATAAAAATATGCATAGCAGGTAGCTAGAAAATGTCTGTTAAGGGGATGAAGCACCTTTACGCCTATAAACATAAATGTCCCAAATTGAATATGTTCTAAGAAGACTATGTGATACTCTACAAAGTAGATTATAATGTTATTTAATTAGAAAGCTATAGAATTATAACTTATTTTCTCCATGCCATAGACATAGTGGAATCCTGTCCCGTTTCATCTACTTCAGAATCATGTTGAACACATCACTGGTCCTTTAGGCTGTCACTGTGAAATTTTACTTTATCGGGCTCAGTGTTTCCTCTAAGGTTTAACACTCTTGTTGTAAATTAGTGTCAAATCTCTCCATGCTGTTTACACTAATTGTAGTTTGCTTCCAACATGAATCAATATTTAGAATGTCCCTTGTGCTGGTTGAACCACAAATTGAAATTAACATGTTGCTGGGCATAATTTTTATTTACAAAGTGCTGAAGTTAAGTTTCTTTTATGGAAGATGCAGTAGAAAATTCACAGGTTAGGAAGGCTTTTGACCTGAAATTTAATCTATCATCTAGTTCTCTTTATGTTAAGTTATTGAAGAACACTGAATATGTTTTCCTGGGGAAAAGAAAAGAAAGAGAAGGAAGGGATAAAGGAAGAAAGATTAAGTTTGTTTGAAAAGGAAGAAAAGAAAAACATGAACAAGGCCTGGTGCTTTTAGAAGTCTCAGATTTATTATTTTCCCATTATTGGCTTTGTATAGGCTAATTTCAAACAGCCGTCTTCCTGCCTATGGTACGAGGATGGTGCATTTGTAACATAGCAACAAAATAGACAGGCCTCCCACTATAGGGAGAGGCCAAATGTGCCCTTATTGAAGATCATTTTTTCAGCGACTCTGATGAGAATGACTGCAAAGACTGACTGCTTTGAAAATAGAATTCTGGATGTTTAGTTCATGGTAAAAAAAAAAAAAACTGTTTTAAGCTTAAGAATTTTTAGTGCGTATAGAAGGAGGAAATAATATGTACAATATTTATTTAGGGATCTTATATAAAAGAAAACTCAATTTTTCTGCCTTAAAAAGAATTTCTCAGCAGAATATTTTATTTTGCATTAATCCTGACATTCATAGTTATGTTTACTTTATTGACAAATGAGATCCAACCACTGGATATGAACATATTGTCCCCAAATGTGCTCAATTTAGGGCAATAGTTTGGTGAATATTCAGTTTTCATACAAAACAGAACTAATTCCATAGAGCAATTAAGATAAAATCACATTTCAAGGCTTTTCTTCGTCACTTAAGAACTTAAGAATGCACTGTAATACAGTCTTTCTGAATCTAAACCTATTGAAACATGTCTATATAGATAATTATTAGACTTATTTGGGTGGCCTAAGCCAGAAGGCTGGGAGTCATCTCCCTCTCCTTACCTGTAACATGCCCTTGGACACTAAGGCCTATCTATTTGACTTCAGTGGCAGACAATATTGATTTTCTACTCAACAGGTGTTTCTGGCCTTCCTTTTTTCTGCCGAGAAAATTCCATTTTTGTTCAAGTACTGATCAGCCACGTGTGCATCAGGAAAGACTGGGTGAATTTTGACTAAGCAAAGCCAATAACAGTCTCCCCATTCCCCTTGCAAGTGATTGGTTCAGGAATGGGCGTGTGATGCAATCGTGGCCAATCAAATGAGGAGACATCTGTTATTAATCTGTATAACTGAATCACTTTGCTGTACACCTGAAACTAACACAACAAAAAAAGAAATACATGGAATTAAACAGTTCCTTCTCGCCATTCCTGCCACAGTGTTTATCCTAACATGTAGCAACCTATGTCATTTCCCTAAATTCCAAACTTCACATACTATGCCAGTGTCCCAGCCTCATGTCTCAATATTTCTCTGATTGCACTGTGTTACCTTCATGGAACTGCTCACAATTTCCCAAATGTACCACGTAGGATACCCAAAGCACTTTTATGCCTGCTTTTTTCTCTGCTGAAATGGCATTCTCAATCATCCTGGCAAACACTCATTCATCCTGGCCTCTAAACGTTCTCTCCTTATTAAGGTTCTCATCACTTCCATCATGCTACACTATACACTCTATACCCACTATTGTAATTGTCACAATGCACTGTAATCACTTATTTATATATCTTTCTTCTTTACTTGTCTATGACCTCCTGAGGAACAGCTACTAAGTTTATCATTGCACCCCTAGCACCTAGCATAGATCTTGGCCAGATACTCAATATATGAATATAGAAGAAAGGAACGGAGGAAGGAAGGAAGAGGAAAAGGAGACGATCCATTGAAGGAAAGCTGCCATACATTTAAAAAAATTTGAGCACCTGAAGGCACTGTGTGGGTTGTTTTCTGTGATTATGGAATAGCAACAGAGTGGTAGCAGCAGTATCAACACCAACAGTTAAGCGCAATGCTAAACATTTTATATAATTTATTTTTTTAAATTTCATGACAACACAGTGAAGAAGATACTATTATCATCCTCATATTATAAACAAAGCAACTGAGGCTGAAAGACATTCCTATTACAAAGTAAGTGATGGCAGAGTCAGGATTCAAACTCAGGTCTTACCCCAGAACTTTAATTAACTGTCTGTAAGTATGTTATTCTCCTATTTGTTCTAGATATATGTTGTTCACACCAAACAGAGGGAAAATCTGAGCCTGGAGCCTTTGACTAGTGGTTTTTATGTCACTGTCTCCACCAAAACCCCCTTCAGAGAGAACTGGGATTCCTGAAGGACCAGGTACAGTGAAATAGTTTTGCATCCCGGCAATTTCTTCTGGCTCTCAACATGAAATCCCCTTTCCAATCTGATAGCTCATCAGAGTCAGCTTGGTTAATAACCCCATGAGTCTCTTATACCTCTGCCATCTACCATCCAGGTAACTAATACTATGGGTACAGGTGATTCAGACTGGCCAACCACTACTCTCTGCTAGAGCTTTCCTTAAAAAAGAGTCCAGCAGTTCTGAAAGGCTCCCCCAGAAAGACACACCAGAAAGAATTCAACCTCCTTAGGGAAGGTTGGGCCATTACCCCTACACGGGGACTTCTCCAATACCCTCAGGTTTCTAATGGGCCTTCTACTAGAACCTACCCCCAGCCTGAGATAGAGATTAAAGTTCTGGTTACTCCACAACAAACACAGAGTCTTCCTCAGAAACGCTAGGGACTAGTTATTTATCAATTCTGAGGCAAGTCGCTACCACAGGCAGGCATTGTATAGAGCTAATGCAGACATGGTCCCTATCCTTAAGGGTCTGCAGTCTAGAATACACTTGTAATCTTGATAAAAGTGGAGGAAGCCTCATTTAAAAATTGTCAGCAGTTCTTACTCAGACATGGAAACACTATGGAACTCACTTTGCTTTGGGGAGGCCACCTTATTGGGTACTCAAGTTAACCCAATGAAATTTTACAATTCTTGTAAAAACAAAAACAAAAACTATAAGGTCATTACTGACCTGAATGCAGATGTTTTAGACTGAGATACTGACTCATTTGTTTACTGAGGTAAAATGGATCTACTATAGAAATGTATACTCACATAGTTAAACAAATGTGCAAATTTTTCATAAGTACAGATTGTGATTAGTCTGTTCCTGATAGTTATTATTTATTCTTGGGAAATGTGAGGGTTAAAAAGTTAACTAGAAAAACACCAAAAATATAGTGAGCACTTTATGAGAAGGGCATTTATAACTCTATGGAAATTTAGAGAAAAAAAATAGGTTTTAGCCGGTGGAGTCAATTATAGAATAAATCACAGGGATGCTGACACTTGGACAAGATGAGGTCTTTGACAGATAGAGAACATCATGTGACAGACAGTAAAAATCATACAACATGCAGGTATGAATGTTAGGTAATGTTATAAGAGGTCTACTTGGATTGAGTGTTAGAACCGTCAAGTTGAGGAAGTCTCCCCTAGGATATATTTGGTCAGTAATCATTCACCATGCCTATAAATCCTCCCCATTCCACCATCAGCAGTGGAAGAGAAAATAGCTGAAGTGGTAGAGTGCTCTGGTTTTATTTAGCATCATCTGGCTCTTTTCTGGGTCAGCACTGTACACAATTTGCTCAAGGTTTATGATTTTATAATATACCCACACTACTGTCACTGTTAATGCATTTCCTCCAAACTCCGGTTATTCAATGCCTCTCTGATCTTAAAAATTCTCTTAGCCTCACTCTTCAAATATATATCAGCTCTAAACACATAGTGTAATGTCTCACTCAATGGAAATCTAAATATACTGGGACTGGGAGGGTGTGGATAAGAGCAGGTGAAAGTCAAGATTCCTTTTATATGGTTCTCGAGTAATATGATCTTTCATAAAAAGAGACCACTCTACTCCACTCCTCTCTACTAGCCATTTTCAACTAGCCATTTTCTTTCTGTTGAAAGCATCAATGTTTCTCCCCTTGAAGTAGGTTTTTGCTGTTTTCAGGCCACTTAGAAATCCTTCCCTCTTCCTAACAATGCTTCAGTTTCCATTGGAGATTTGACTCTTCTCCATTGGGTACTGTGGTGAAGCTAAATCCACAGGCTTGCCACCAACAAAAGAAACACCAAGAGGTCTTTGGAAGCCCTTTCTCATGAATTCTTCCTCTCATTACTCTGGTTCAGCCAGGAGACAGCCAGGTGACCAGAGCCCAGCCAAACAGAGCTCCCTCCCAAAGCCAATCAGTGGTGCCTCCCTGGCCAGACTGCTATTCCCTGTTAGAAGACCATTCCTGTACTTCCTGCTCCCTTCCCATTTCCAGGTAAAGGTCTCCAACTTTCCATCAATAGTTGCTTTTTCCCTGTTTCTCGAGCATACTTAAGGACTTTGCACTTGCCCTTCCCTTTATCTGAAATTCTTGTTCCCCAAATCCTTGGGAGTGCATGGTTTAAATAGAAAGTGTTCTCATTTTCCCAGGCAATTACCTAGAATTAGTCTAAGAAGTTAAGTTACTGCAGGCACCAGAAGAATTTCAAAGGTGATAATATAGTACCATTTAAAATATTACATTATAATATTGCATTTTCTAAAAATGTGGAATATCATATACCCCGTTCTCTAGATGTTATTTTCCTGATTCAAACTCAATAATTCCCTACTGTCTACATAAAATGCTATGTGTTCAAGGCCTAAATTATTTTTCTTGTCATATTTCATTCTTTTTTTAAACCTAGTCAAGGTTTCATCTAACTGAACAACATACATATTTCTAGGCTTCCCTGTCCCTGTGCTTCAGATAGATGTTTGCTTCATCCCACATTCTTTCATCTTACTTGTCTTTCCCTCTCATATATATATATATATATATATATATATTTCTAGATTAAAAACTACTTTTTCCAAAAACTTTCCATGACCAGCCACTCAGAAACATTTTCTCTCTGAGTTCCCAATGCACTTTATGTGCACTATTCCTATAGGACTTAATACAAAGTAGGAAGTCTTATTTATATGAATGTTTTATTTCCCCTACCAAACTATAAGCTTCTCATTAAGGGAGCAGAGGAGGGGTTTTGTCGTTACATCACTGACATTTGAAATGCCTGACATTCAAATATTTATTGAGTACCTCTTCTATGCAAGGCTTATTCTAGAAGTTTCAATTACAAAAGTGAATCAAGTAATGCTAGCTATTGTCATAATCTGCACGTAAAATGAGGTGGGTCTGGGGTAGATAATATCTAACATCTTTGGTTTTCTTAAAAAATGTAGAACTCACAGTTCAGCCATAGAAAAATACACATACAGCAAACTAAACAAGAGAAATAGTGAGAGAAAATAAAGATTTAAGAATGGAGGGCTCTTATGTAAGACAATTAATTCTCTAGAGGAGAAGGAGGTTGGGGTAGGCTTCACAGAAGAATCACCATAGTTTAGTCACCATATAATAATTCAGTATATATTTCAGGAGGAGAAAGATATGCATGGACACATTTAACAAATTGTCTTATGTTGAGTTATGTGTTGGAGGAGTGAACAGTACCTTAGATGATGCATAGTCAAAAAATACCTCTCCCCAAATTTACCTTTTGATTTTGAAGTGCACTCCATGATTTACACACCTGACTGTTTCTGGCATAGAATTCTCTGAAATCAAGTCTAATAACTGAGGAACAGACCAAAGGAAGAAAGCAATTCTGGAACTAAAATGTACCATGGAAGATTCATTTAGTGGAATTGGCTACATTTAACTAAATAGAGAAAAAAAGAATATAGAAAATAAGGCTATAAGTAACTCTCAGAGCATTGATACTAGTAAGTGAAACCAAGAGCATCATTTCTTCAACTCCATTCTCCATGAAGACCTCTACTTGCCTTGTCCTTGCAGGTAGTCAATGCTGAAGAAACATACACACTTTTGAGAACTCAGTTATCTACCAGGAAGCCAGTGGATCTGAGGTAGTAGCTCTTTAACCTGAAATGACAAACTCATTCTTTTTTCCCTAATCAGAGATGGATCTATTCCTACCAGGTGTGTCTACCATGTTTCTTTCCAATGATCAATAGTGACACCTGCTGGCTCAGGAAGAAAGACACTTGTTTGTCTGAAATGACTACAAGACTGAATTAACTGTGGGAAATTGTGGCTACAGGCGTCGACCCTAAACACCAGAATAAAAGAACTTCAAGACCAAGCTGATTATTATGGGAAATTCTCAAGATGGTGACAAAAATGAATCAACATTGGGATGTAAGCTTGGTGGTCATAAAGAAACACAGCCCCAGACTCGCATGCTCCAGAGCTTGTGATTTACAAGGGCAAAGGGAGCTACGTACACAGTGGACAGTCTCACAGTAACACCTGCTCAGATGTAGCGGCAAGACCCAAACTCATGATCAGGTAATGCTCTGACAGGCAGAGATGCAGATGCCAAGGATCTGAGCTGACACATTTCACCATGTGGTGCCTGTGGGGTGGCTTGGCAGGTCCGTGGAGTAGGACTCTCTCTCAGGCCCTCCAGCCCTTGTTCCTGTCCTGCTCTCAGCTTTAGTCACTGCTCTGAGTGTCTCCTGTCTGTCTGATCTCCCAGGCTGTGCAGATTCCCTTCACTCCCATACCTCTGCCTCCATGGTCTGTTATTCCTAAGAAGGAGAAGCCCATGCTCTAAAACTACTCCCAGTTTCCATTCAATTTGGTACCTGTTTTTGGTTAGTCATCCCTGGGGAAAAAACAATATCAAAGTTAAGCTAAGTTAAGTAAATTTGCATTTTTAATGAGAAAACCTTGGTAGAGAATATATCTACCCCAAAGTAATGTATCTTTAATGCCCTAATGAGCATTGTGCCAACGAGCAAGAAGGATACTTAGGGTGGTGGGAGGAAACTTTCCTGATGTGCTTGAAATGAATACATACAAATAAAAGCAATAATAACAAGTCATTCTTAATATTTATTAGGTACTCACATATATGAGATATAGTGACATATGTTTGACTTCTCTTACCTTATAGAAGCATCTCAAAAATCTCAATAGGTAGGAATCATTATACCTAGTTTATAGATGTAGATACAAACATTCAGAACATTTAAGGAACTTGTTTAAGATCACAGAGCAAATACATGATGAATCTACAATTCCAATCAAAGTCTTTCTGATTCAGAATTCATCCACTTAACCAATTATGCTCTGTTGTATGTTTCTTCCAAGCCTGGCCCAGAACATCAATGACACCTGACTGCTTAGACTAAGAGAACAAAGGCATAGGCTCCACAAGTAACAGTCCAAAGGAACAATTTTACAAAAGAGCCATGTAAACTGTGAAGCAGTGCATACCTGCTAATTATTATTATAACAGGAAGAATGTGGCGTAAAGTTCTAGCTTTTATGTAATTCTATAGGACACAGAGTGAAAGGGAGGCTCAGCATGACAGGGAGCTGAGAAAAGATCATCTCAGTGAACACAATTAATTCTTCTTTTTGTGGAAACATGTCCATGTGGACATACAGTAATGTGCTGGTTTAGCTCACTTAGCCACACCTGCCCTATTGCTTTACTTGCAATCAGTCAACCTCAGCTTCTGAGCATTTGGTGTCAGCAGCATTGCATTAGGTCCTGCATATGTCTAACACCATAGTCCTTTTGCAAAACAAAAAGCAAAAAAAAATTAAATGAATAGGTAATATATTTACCTGCTTCAAATATCAAGGTGATATAAAAGGTATAACACTGAGAACCTTATTCCTATAGCATCCTCATTCTCTCTGTTCCCCCTCACCTCTACAGATAACTCTTTCATTAATAGTCTCTTACACATCCTTCCAGTGCTTCTTGATACAAGGATAAACAAATATATATATTCTTTTTTTTTCTTTTTTTTGCGGTACGCGGGCCTCTCACTGCTGTGGCCTCTCCCGTTGCAGAGCACAGGCTCCGGACGCACAGGCTCAGCGGCCATGGCTCACGGGCCCAGCCGCTCCGCAGCATGTGGGATCTTCCCAGACTGGGGCACGAACCTGTGTCCCCTGCATCGGCAGGCGGACTCTCAACCACTGCGCCACCAGGGAAGCCCCAAATATATATATTCTTATTCTTACCACTTGTATAGCACAAGAGTTACCACACACAGTACTTCAGACTAATTTTTTCACTTAAACTTACCCTAGATATCTCTTCCCATCTACCTACCTACTATCTATCTGTCTCTGTCTGTCCATTTCTGTCTATCATCAATCTACTGCATAGTAAATTATTTTTAACTTTAACTTATCTAGGAAACATACGGAAAAAAAAACTTTAAACTAGTACCTAGTGTTAAGCGTGATAATATAAATATGATAAGATTTCAGAGAATGGAGACATCACAGATGAGATGGCCATTGGTAAAATGTCTTGAGGGTTGACAGGGAGAGGGGACATTACTCCTCGAAGAAAGAGGTAGCTAAGCTGTCTCACAGCATCTTAATTCACCCACAGGTGAATTTCTTGCTAATGTCAATGATACTCTTAAAATTTTCTCAGTAAGCTTCCTCCAGTCTCCATTTAGATTCAAGCCAAGGAGTAAACACTGTGTTAATTGGAGCATTTTCCTGTAGAAACTAATTACAGCTCCATGCTGTCAAAACAAGGCAAATTGTTAATGATACTTTACCTGACAAAACAGAAATATAACTATTTTGCCATGAAGGAGGATGCTGGGATTGTGTCACAAAAGCCATTTTAATCACAATTATAAAAATGAAGAGGGCTGCTGGAGAGAACCCATCTGGGCCTATCACACTCAACTGGCTCTCCCCGGTGAAGGGAGAGGGGAGAGGGGAAGACAGGAGAGTGTGGAGGGGGGAGCATCTTCTCTTGGCCTAGGCTTAAACATTCCAGATGAGATGCTTATACAGATGACAGTTCCTGTAGTACGTGGGCTGCTCAGGACTCCTCTCTGACTGTTTCCACAGATGTACTTACAGCTATTCTGTAAGCTGTCTGAAAGCCTTTGTTCATTCATCTAACTAATGTTCACTCAGTTTCTATGACATGCCAGGCACTGTTCTAGGTGCTGGGATCACAGCAGGTGATTAAACAGAACAAAAAAATCAAAGCAAAGCAGAACAAACAAAACAAAACAAAACAACAACAAAACCTCTGTCCTGTGTAATTTATATTCTATTATATATAATAAGATAAATAAGCAAAAAATATATCTATATGTCAGATGGCAATAAGTTACATAGAAAAATAGAAAGTCAAGGAGTTAGATAAGGAGTGTAGGGGTACAATTTAAAATAGCATGCTTGGAATAGGACTCTCAGAGAAGGTAGCATTTGAGCAAAGACCTGAAGGTGGTAAGAGATTAAACCTTGTAAGTTTCTAAAAAGGCAGAAAATATAGCAGAGGTGAAGCTGACGTTCATCCAGGAAGGTTAGTAAGGCCAAACAGGTTGTTAAAATACTGAAATATGTCTGCACTATATGGTATAGCCACCTCTCCAGGAAGTAGAAGACTAAAGGTGAACTTCTCACACAGCAGAGGGCTTCTAGGATTAAGCTCCAGCCCTCAGGCCAGCCTTCATTCTGATTGGTTCATGCCTGCATGGTGGTAATATATCAGACTATCACCTCTGGACCAAAGGAACAGCAAGTGCAAATGACCTGAGGCAGAGCACCTGGGTGTTTGAAACAAGGAGGCAGGCAGCCAGGTGTGCTGGGATAGAATTAATTAAAAAGATGAGAAGGAGGGGGGCATGGAGGAAATGTCAGATTCTGTAGAGCCTCAAAGGCCATTGGAAGAACTCTGGGTTTTGCCCTGAGATAAGAAGTCAGATTTGAACCGGGGAGGCACATGATCTTACTTATGCTTTGGAAAGGATTCTCTGGCTGTTGTGTTGAGAATGTATTTAGGAAATGCAGCTGCGAACAGAGTCTAGTTAAGAGGCTATGGCATTTATCCAGGCATAGCGTGATAATGGCTCTCTTGGTTTCCTAGGGCTGCCATAACAAATTACCATAATCTTGGTGGCTTAAAACAATAGAAATTTATTCTTTCCTAGTTCTGAAGCCTACGATTCTGAAATGAAATCAGATTTGGGACAGAGCCATGCTCCCTCTGAAGGCTCCAGGGAAGAATCCCTCCTTGCCTCTTCCAGCATCTGGTGGGTCCAGGCACTCCGTGGTTTCTGGCTGCTTCACTCCAATCTCTGCCTCCATCTTCACATGACTGTCCTCTCCCTCCGTGTCTCTCTGTATCCAAATCACCCTTTCCTTTCTCTTATAAAGACATCAGTTATAGGGCTTCCCTGGTGGCGCAGTGGTTGAGAATCCTCCTGCCGATGCAGGGGGAACGGGTTCGTGCCCCGGTCCGGGAAGATCCCACATGCCGCGGAGCGGTTGGGCCCATGAGCCATGGCCGCTGAGCCTGCGCGTCTGGAAGCTGTGCTCCGCAACGGGAGAGGCCACAACAGTGAGAGGCCCGCATCCAAGTAAGGTCACAGTTACAGACATTGGGAGTTAGGACTCCCCAAAATGTATCTTTTGGGGAGACATAACCCAACCCACTCTAGTAGCTTTGGCCAGGGTAGCAGGAGTGGATATGGAAAGATGCATTCTGATTCTCAGTATATTTTGAAGACAGAGCTAATAACGTCCTCTGAAAGGTTAAATGTGGGATATGTGAGGAAAAGATAAGTCAAATTTGATTCCAAAGTTTTTGTTCTGGGTACCCGGAAAGATGAAGTTGCCATCAAATGGGATGGAGAAGAGCGAAAGGAGGCAGATTTGGGGTAGGGCTCAGGAGTTCAGTTTTGAATATGTTGAGATGTCTATTAGGCATCAGAGTAGAGGATGAATAAGCAGTTAGATTCTGCCTTCTAATATTTATATATTCCTTATAACCTCCCATCGTGAGGCACGGCAGATGCCTTAACAAATGATGTATGTAAAAATGAACGAATCAATGACTATAAGTAGAAAAAACATAGTTAAAACAAGTATGACTTTTTTTAAACTTAGGATGAAAATGATACTTCTTAAGAATAGAAACTAACATTTGTATACCCTTTCCCATTTGCAAATTTCTTTTCACATGCCTTATTTTAACCATTCCTTAAGTAAATGATCTATAAATGCCATAACTATATCTATAGTGAGAAAACCGAGAGCTAGAGAGGTTAGACCACCTCACCAAACTCAACACAGAGAGGAAAAGAAGAATGGGGCTTTAGCGCTAGACTTCTGACCCCAAACCAAGCCCTTCTCACTGCACAGAGTTCTCAGGGATGTACGTTCTGATCAGAAGATCAGAAGTGCTATTCCCACTGATATTCAGAAATTTCTTATATCAGACTCAACACAAGAAAATTAGCTTAGGTTGTAGCAAGTGGTCTTCAGACCACACTTTTAAACTGCTAATCGCTTTTAATTTGAAGTAGGTGACAAAGTTTGGAAGTAACTTTCCTAAATATAGATATTCCACATGTTTTCTGTAAAAATGCTAGAAATAGATAGTGTGTTTCTGCTTTGACATTCAGCAAAGCAGTACTGATTGGAGCACTTATCTACAACAAAGAAATGCTCCCCTTCACTCTCAGCAAGAGGCTTTCTGGAAATCAAGAAATCTGCATTTTTATTCTACCTCTCTCACCAACCCTCTGTAAGGCTTTGAGTGAGCTGTAATTTCTCTGGGCCACAGCTTTGGCAAAAGTAAAATGAGGGATTGAGAGTTGATGGTCTCAAGACAGCAGAGGATGGCTGCACATGGGCTCTGAAGTCAGACAGAAATATCAAGTCTACCACGTACTAGCTGTTAGCTGGGGCAATTACCATCTTTGAGCCTTCATTGTCTCACCACTAAAATGGACATAATTCCTACTTTGCAGTATTGTTGTATGGATTAAATGAGATAATGTATAAAAAGCACTTAGCACAGTGCCTGACATATCATAAGAGGTCAATCTAGTTGGTTATTGCTATCACCATTAGAATGTTGTGCATCCTTCCCCTTCAGAAAATGTGTGGTACCTATAACATTAAGGGAAAACCAGAAAACGCAGTTGAACGAGTGTGAAATAAAAACCATGATGCTTCATTTCTCTAATTTACTGACTCACCCATGACCTGTACTTTTCCTGCTCTGTGCCTTGGTTTACAGATCTTTAAAATGGGCAACGTATCACTTCCTGCTTCCTTTACAAATATGCAAGGTGATTAAAAACTATTATATTATTCATATGCCTTATTTTTCCTGATACTATCAATCACTCCTTGCCTTCACATCATTAGCTAGAATTAGGCGTCTGGAAAAATCTTTCATCTTTTAATTAGGATGAATGAAATAGGAAAAATCAGCTAAATGCTAAATGTAGCAAATTGTGGCATCAGAAAAATAGGCAAAGCTGTTTCCAGCATGGAAACTTAGTTACAACTAAGAACTGCTTAGGAAAGCACAGGCTATTTCCAGTAACACATATAGATACCCTGAGTGGCACCTTAGTTTCTCTTGTAATGAACAGCACTGTTGCTAAAAAAAGAAAAGGCATTTTCTTAATGGAGTGGGAAGCAAGAAGAGAACACCATACACAATAGCTATGTTTAGGCCAACACCTGATTCCAGAGCTGTAGTTGTTTGCCTAATTATGAGTTGAGGATCCAGGGCAAAGGTTTCCCAACAATGGGAAACTACAGGGGAATATGGGTGCTCCTCTCCGTTATTCAGGCAAATCAAATATAGTCTTTTGGCTCCTTCTCACAGTGTCTGCTACTCAGAATTAGGAGAATGTTTCATGCTTATTGCCTTGCCTTGAGTTGTTCTTCAATAAATTTGTTGGGTGATCAAGTGGAAATAATCTAGTTCATTGGCGTTCCACGCTTGATTTGAATCACTAATAAAGCATGACTATGGTTTGCCCTCTATTAGAGCTACTCATGCACGGGCTGTTTTCTATCCATACTGGAGAAAGCAGCAGAGGAGGCTTAGTCATCTTGGAATGCCAAATACCTTTCATGTAGTAGGAGCATAGTACATATTTTTGCAATTGTGTTAGCTCAAATTGCTTTTAAACCCCTTTAGTACGGCCCTAGGGGGAGCTGATGCCCAACCTTTTCTTCTGTTGTCATAAGTGCACCCATGAAGAGTCTCCCTGTGCTCCCTTGTCATTGCTCACACAGAGACTTCCAGAGCACTACTCTCTGCAAGGCAGGGCAACGGATATATACTGAGGACCCAGGCAAGGCTGCTGCCTTCAAGAAGTTCACTGCTTGGTGGGAAGAAGATGGCACACATATAGAGATAAATAGGAGATATAGCAAAATGTGGTCATGTGGTAGCAAAGAGGTAAAACTAAGAGCTAGAGGAGACTGCTATATCAAGGTGAGGTGTCATTTAGAAAAAGTATTTACATTAAACATTTTAAAGATAAACAGGTGAAACTTTCACTTATAAAAAGGGCATAGCCAGCAGTCCCTGATGCAACTTATCCTGACCTCCCACTTTGGTACCTAAGAAGAAAGGAAAAGATGAAAACTAGCCACATTGAAGACTAATACTAAAAGGAAGCCCATGGCTGGTATCTAGGATGACTTTCCACTATACCTAAGATCAATTGAACTGGCTTAGGAAACTCAATCAGGAAGAACTATATCTGTATTTTACCTCTTGAAATAGCCTTTTCAAGTACAGAAAGATGGCAGAAAAAACTATCCTTCTACCACTACCAGTTACCTGGTTCAAAGACCTGGAATCTCCACCAAATGGAAAACTGGTCAGCTTTGAATGCATGGCTACAACTCTTGAAGGTCTTCTTTGCTCCCACTTTTCTGTATCCATTTGGAAACAACTTCTATAAAATAACTGGCTAGAAAGGAGTGGTTGGGACTTTTTTTTTTACATTGCATCCCGGAATATGGTTCCTATAACGAGAGGAAAAACAGGAAAACTGCATGCTAGGAATTTTGGTTTTCCAAATACCGTATTAGTTCAGAATATCAAAGAACCAGATAGTGTATGTGGGGGAAATCATTGTCCCATACAACAGAGCCACACTAGATACACAGCTATTTGACACTGGGGACTGAACTGCAAATTAGAAACAACCACCAGAAGAATTTAGAAAAGAATTTGATGCATACCCAAGGGGAAGATGATAGGGTCAACGGAGATCCAGAGAATCAGTCTATGGACAAATGCCAAGTTCCAAAAGATCTTTCTTTGTTTGAAGATGAATAAAAAGGACCCAAAACACACCCAAGAATCTTATGAAAACATACTGGAAAACAATGGAGAGAAAAAAATCATTCTGAAGTTTTGGAAGAACAGACTTCTAAAAATGATCTGTACAGAACTCAGAAGAAAATTTTAAAGTATCATGTGACATTGTTAGTGGGCTACCACTACTATCATACTACAAGATATGCTCAAAATGAAACAGGAGAAGAAAGTTATTAGGAGAATAAGCTGAGAAGAAGACAGGGTACAGTGTAAAGAGAGTGAGCCAAGATAAAAAAGAAGTTGGATAATATAATTAGGAATTGCCAGGAGACTGTAAAATTGTAATAAGATCATCAAAATCCACATTGGAGGTAGTAAAATCAGGCTTGTCAGTACAGAATATTGAATCAGTAACGTGGAGGACACACTTGGAAATGCTTTCTGAGGATACAGGAGAAAAATATAAAAAGATCAAGAGATGAAAAGAAGCGGGTAAGTAGGCAGAAGAAAGAAAGAACAGAGAGATACACCTGAGAATTAGAGGAATTCTAGAGGAGCAAGCTAGAGCAATTGGAGCATACACGTTACAGTAAGAAATGATTAGGGGTAGAGGAAAAATTTCAGAGATGAGAGAAGAATGGATTAGCATAATAGAAAATAATGGATAATTTGGTAATAATAAAGATTTCTTGACCATTTGTCTAAAAACTTTATTCATATTAATTTAATTAACTCACAACTATAAAAAATTATGGTCTCTACTTTATAGATAAGGCAGCTGACTCACAGAGAGGTTGCTATCCTGCCTAAGGTCACATAAGCATACTGCAAATCAGGGACTCAGTGCCACTTGGTCTGGTTCTAGAGCCAAGGCTTCTAACCACTTCCCTGTAATAATGAAGAGAAGTCCATGTCTAGATAAATCTTGGCGAACATTGGTAGTTACCCAGGTAAAGAAAAAAAAAGTCTGACAAAAATACTCAAGCAAAAATAAACAAAAACAAACAAAAGAAAGGCATCTACCAAGAACAAAAATCCAGCTGACCCAGTATTGCTGAAGTTCCATATATTTAGGTATGTTTAGATATATGTAATATTTAGATATTACAAATGTCTATAACCTATAATAATCTATCTATAAATCTATTTTTATATATTTACATTTACATATAAGATTTATGTAAAAATGACATTTATCAGTGTTATTTATAATAACAAAACTTCAGTGATGTGTCTGACAACTACGATATAGTTAAGTAAATTATGTTTGGTATGTACAATGAAACTATATAGTCATTTAAATTATGTTTTGGAAGACTTTTAATGATGTGGAGAAAGGTCCTGATATAATGTTAAGAGGAAGAGTAAGAAACGGAACCCTACATATCATTTGATCCCAATTTTTATGATAAAAATATGTGTTATCTCTGGGTGGTGAGATTTCAGGTGAATTTTTGTTTTACTTCTAAATTCTTCTGCTTTTTGTAAATGATCAATAGCAAATACCATCCTAAGTAAGTAGAAGACCAATGACAGTAAATAAAGGACCATCGACCCAGAGGGCTTAGTTTACGCACTGGCTCTGCCCTCATTAAGTAGAGGAATTTATGTCTAGTCCTTAAACTTTGTAGAGTTTCCACACCCCAAAAATGGTTTCTCCTTTTAGGAAAATGGGGACTACTGTCATTCTTTCTCAGTATTACTCCTTTCCAAAGGATTAAATGAAAGTAACATGAAAGTATTCGTAATTTGTCAGCTTCACAGATGTGAAGCACTGTATTTGGGAGCCATCTGTTATTATTTGGGGGATTCCAGCACACTTTGAAGTTTCTCTCTCTGTTTAAAGAATTTCCCACCTTTTGAGTCAGCACCTCTCCACTGGAAGGTAGACAGTGGAAATTCACTTTCTCAGTCTGTTCTCTTGCCGTTAGGCTTTGCCAATCAGATGCATCCACACAACACTTGAATTGGAAGCTAAGGGTACAAAGAACCAGCACTGAGAGGAATTCCTTCTGGTATAATAAAGGAGAACAGCTTCCAGGGACATCAGAGGAGGAGGGTCAAGGAGGGGCTCATGGGCCAAACTGGTTGCTAGGAATGTGCCTGGCAGTTACAGCAGTGGGGAGTCCACTGGGGCAGTCAGGGGTTTAATTGAGACTTTTTCCCCTTCTGTGTAGTCTCCATGCCTGTGAGTTACCTAACAGTCTTGACTAAATAAATTGCTTTTCTGTTTAAACTAGTTAGGATGGATTCTGCCTTGGCTCCAGCAAGCCGCTTGGATTTGAGTTCTGCTCCAGCTAGTTATCAAAAGAAGGCATAAACTCTCTCTCAGCCTCAGTTTCTGCATATCATATCTTATTTGATGACCACAATAACCTTATGAGATTGAGTCTGCCTACTTCAAAGACCCCATTCATATTCCACTAAGGCAATACAAATGCCTTCCTCATTCTCAGTTGAAACTCACACTCACTAGACTACGTCTGCCCCTAACCCTTCTATTTGCAAAGATGTGCTAATTTGGGTGAAGAGGATGCAGTGAATCAGAATCCTAGAATCTGGGGGCAGGGTAGGGTTTTAAAGAATTTCTAGCTCAACCACTCATCTGATACATGGGAAGTCAACACTGGGAACTTGTATGTTGATGTTATATTTCCAATCCATCCAAAGATGACCTTATCCTGAGCCTGCTTTTCGCCACAAATGTGCAGCAAAACATGAAATTATTTGTATTTGTCTACATGTCACCTAGTTTGAGCACCCTTGATAAACTGACTGCGGTCATTAGTAGTAGTTCATGTACTGGAAGAGCTCATCCCAAACGCCCATTCCAGAATATGGTAGACATAACAATCTCATGGGGCATTTCCCTGAGAAAAGCTTGCCTGGTGCTTCACTTTTGCCAATCACTGTCACCTTCACTGACAAGAGGATATCTAACAGTTCAAAGAGAACTGGTAAAAGATCCAAGCTTGGTAATAATACAAACTGTATAACCCAAGCTGTTCCAAATGGAACCTTAGGCAATTTCTCCAAAATGAATTATTGACTAACTTGCCTGGAGAAAGCTTCTACGCAAAATTTCTTTTGTATATTTATAATACACACTTCTCTCTGAATTGTTGTCCTTTGCCCTGGGTAGCATTTCACACTAAATGTAACACAGAGGCCATGTCCCTTTTCTTACCTAAGCTTTTTTACTGTGGGCTCTAATTTCCTGGTTGAAGGCTCCCAGTCAGCGACCACATTTGCTTTCCGAGAACCAAGTTATCTTCTTATCTTATGCATGTGGGCTGACACAGATGCCACTTGGCACCATGAGAAGATGCTGAGGGCCAAGAAGGGCTTTGCAGTTGAAGACCACAAGCTGAGCTCAGATTCAGAAACCCTCCAGTACCCAGCTTTCAGTAGCTAGGGATGGCCATCCCATCTATTCTTAGAATCAACATCTCAGAGGATGCCTAAACCGTTGTTTTGAGGCAGACATTCTGGGGATGAGATTTAAGAGTGGACTCTCGCTACCCAGTGAACTATTTGGTTCCATCACAGGTGCTCTGCCATCCCCAGAGAGTGCCTTTTTGTACACACACAAACACACACACACACACACACACACACACACACACACACACACACACACAGATTAATCTGTGCCAGTCTGCTGGTCCACATGTAGACAAATTCGTCCTCAGTGACTCCTCCCCCTGCCTCCTGCATTCTGGCTTGGCCCTCAATTTTAAGTGACACTATTTAAGTAACTTCTCAAGCTCCCCTTTCACTGACCAAACTGAAACTTCCGCTCAGTATTGAAAAATCATTCACACTAAAACTTTGAGACTTGATGCCCCCTACCCCTTCTGTTATCTTCTGAACTTCTTGTAACTCTTTCTCATTCATCAGTGATGGGAACCTAACTCACCTCTCCTTCAGGATTACTTCTGTCATCATGACTGGTGACCTCAGCATACACACAATGTCCCATCCACCATTTTGGCTTCTCAGTTCCTTAGCTCAAGTGATTGTTTCTCCACCTCACCTCAGCCACCCATTCATGTGGTCACTTCTTAGATTTTTTTTAATCATCAGAAACTGTGCCACTTGTAGAATCTCGACTTCAAACTTTGAACTTGCTGTTCATCCTTCCAGTAATTTCATGCTAATATTCTGTCTCCAACAGTTCTTTAACACCACTGAGTTCTCTATCACATTACTATCATTTTTATGAATTGCCACTGCTTTATGTCCTGACTTTCCTCTTTATCCAGCCCAATCCCATGGTGCACCACTCAAATAATTGCCTTTATTATTTTATTTTTTATAATTTCTTCACACTTGCATGCCCACCAAAATCCATTGCAACATGTCAGAATTCATTATGAATGCTGTGTTATGGTTCACTCTATGTTTAAGAATGTTAGGACTTCAGAGCTGAATGAATGATAAATTCTTTTTTAAAAAACATCTTTATTGGACCATAATTGCTTTACAAAAATAATTACCTTTAAAACACCTTAACTTCTTTGCCCCACTCTTTCTGTTACACTAGCCTGGCAAACACCAACCCTAATTACACTCAAATATACTTTAAATGTAAATGGTCTCCTATGCAGATAAATTTTACTGGAGAAAATTAGGCAACTGGACTAACTGGACTCACTTAAAATTTATGACCACAAAACTTAGATGGGCACTCAATACTATAAGACAATCCTATACACTTCTTGAGTAGATTAACTTTCCCACTCTTCAAAACAGCTATTTCATACTTTCTTTTTTCCTCAAATCTCCACCACACCCTTCTCTATACTCTCTGTTGATAACTTTGCCTCAGACTTAAAGAGGAAAAAGATGCAGTAAGATCAGTACAGTCTCATCTTCCCACTATCAGTTCTACCCATTTACCCACATCATATGTTCTAAATCTCTGCCTGTGAAAATGAAAGCAGTATCCCTTCTCCTATCAAAGAAAACACTTCTCCTTGTGCATTGGATCCCATCCCATCTCACCTCCTCAAGTACTTTGAGGCAAATGTCCTCTAATTTGATACAGCTGGGAACCACACTTGAGACATACATCAAAAATGCTAACTAAAGCTGGGTATCATTAAAATAATGATAACTAACGTATACCTATTCATTTATTTGCCAATCTTTTGCAGGACAAAAATTGCAGTTTTGGTTCAGCTTTTGCATACATTGTGTCATCTATGAATATTAGTTTTGTTTCTTTACAATACAGTGAGAACAGAAAGACACTTAAAGATGATCTGAGGTCAATATCCTTGATTGTTACGATTTCCTGCAATCTTTTATAGCTGTGTTGCTCATAACAATAGAACAACATTTTTAGTAACTTACTAAAAAGTCTTTCCAAAGCATTCAGCTAATTTTTCATACAATTTTTTTGCATTATTTCTTCATTTTATATAGTATCTCATTAAATTACATAATTACAGTAATGAGTACAATAGGCTGTACTGGTTGACTAGGGCTGCCATACCAAAATACCATAGACTGGGTGGCTTAAAAAACATAAATTTATTTCTCACACTTCTGGAGGCTAGAAGTCCGTGATTAAGATATTGGCTGATATGGCTTCCCTTGAGGCATATGATAGGATGGGATGATGTCCTCTGGCTTGCAGATAGCCATCTTCTGGCTGTTTTCACACAAGGCCTTTTCCCTCAGTGTGCATGGTCCTGGCATCTCTTCCTCTTCTTATAAGAACACCAGTCCTATTGGATTAGGGCCCCACCCTTAGGACCTCATTTAAAATGTCAGAACATCCTTAAAGGCCCTATCTCCAAATATAATCACATCAGAGGTTAGGACTCCAACATAATGAATTGGGGTGGAGGGCAACATTCAGTCTATAAATTAGGTTTAGCAGGTTTGAAGGTGAACACAATAGCTTCTTTATAAACAATAGATCAAACTGGAAAACACAGTTATTCACGGGTTTCAAAGTGTAAAACACCAGCCATGGGGGTCACTGCTTTACAAAAAAAAAAAAAAAGGAGAAAAACAGCTAATCCAGTCTGAAGTAAAGGTTAATTAAGAGAATTTCAATTGTACCTAGTTTATCTGCATTATCAGTTTCTTCCTCTCCACTAAATGAGCCGCAACTCTGCACAAATATGACTTAAAATAATACTTTTTTAAAGATTTAAAAAATGAACCCTTCCTTGGCCCTGTGTCCTTCTACTACTACTCTATTTCTGTTCTCCTTCCTTCTCTCCCAATCCCTCCCATCTCATCTACTCTCTCTCAAGTCACAAAAGAGCTGCCCACACTCGCTGTCTGCACACCCATTTGCATTTCTCATTCTATGCTATACACTCTAATGGGGCATTTTTTCCCCACTTCTAACTCCACTATACATAATTTTTGGTCCTTTTCAAGGTCACTGATTATTTTCATCTTGCCAAAGTCAATGGCTAATTTTTTGTTCTATGTTGAATTCTCTCTGGATGTCTACAAAGTCAATTGTTCCCCTCTTTTAAAAATGTTTTAGTTGACAGTATCTTTATTTTGGCGGGCCTCTCACTGCCGTGGCCTCTCCCACTGCGGAGCACAGGCTCCAGACGCGCAGGCTCAGTGGCCATGGCTCATGTGGGATCCTCCCGGACCGGGGCACGAACCCACATCCCCTGCATCGGCAGGCGGACTCGGCAACCACTGCGCCACCAGGGGAGCCCTAAAAATGTTTTAATCTCTGGTTCTATGACAACCCTTCTCCTGTTTTCATCCCCTACTATCACATGAGACCTCCAATCTTGAAGTGCCCATGGTTCTTTCCTTGGCTCTCTCATCATCTTTGCTTACATTCAGTCCTCAACATATTAATAATTCTCATCCCATCTTGACTTCAAAAACCACTTCAAGGGGACTTCCCACGTGGTCCAGTGGTTAAGGCTCCGCACTTACAGTGCAGGGGGTGTGGGTTCAATCTCTGGTGGGGAACTAAGATCGCACATGCCGAGTGGCGTGGCCAAAACAAACAAATGAACAAACAAAAAACCACTTTGACATTAATAATTCTCTTATATCTCTGGGCCAGATCTCTTCTCTTATAACCACACTCGTATATCTAACTGCCTATCTAGCATCTCCACTTAGATGCCTAGGAGCTTCTCAAATGTAAAAGGACCAAATTAGAATTCTTGCTCCCCACTCCCACCTTCAGTACAGCAAAACTCTCTTCTTTGCAATCATTTCGTGTTCAGTAATGGGGCCACAATACCACCAGTTACTCAAGCCAATGATGTAGGAGTCACCCAGATTTCCACTTTGCTCCTAACATTCTCCAACCAATTCATCAGGAAGTCCTACCAGTCCTTCTCCAGAATCTATCCTGAATCCCACCTCTTCTTACCATCTCCATGCCACCTCACTTTTTGCAGCTACCTATCTCTCCCCTGGGTCAGTTCATGGCTCTAAGTCATTTTCCTATCCCCATTCTTGCCAGTATACCTCTTATAGTCCATCCTCTACACAGCAGGCTTTCTAAAATGTAAACTGGATCATGCCACTCCCCTACAATAAAATTCTCTAATGGTTTCCATTATTTTTGCATAAAATCTAAATTCCTCCTCTGGACTACAAGGTAATCTGACCTTGACTGACTTTTTGATCTCGTGTTTCTTTATTCTCTCCATTATCTACTAGCTTTCAGCCAAACTGGCCTTCTGTCTGCCCCTCAAACACACCAAACTAGTTCTCTTCTGAGAGCCTTCACATGTGTGGTTTCTTCTTCTTGGAGCATTCTTTCTCCAGATCCTTGCAGAGTGGCCTTCTATTTACTCAGCTGTCAAACACATGCTACTTCCTCAGAAAGGCCACTACAGATCACTCTAAAGCCCAGTTTCTACCTACCACTTTATCTTTTATGTAGTATTTATCAGTACCACCTATTATCATTTTTGTGTATTTATTTATATGTTTTATTTTCTGTCTCCCAACTAGAATGTAATCTCCTTGAGTGCAAGTCTTCTGTACTGCCTTACTCACCGCTATATCCATAGTACCTAGAAGAATGGCTTGCTATAGGAAATACACAGTAAATATTTCTTGTCTGATTGAATAAATGTAAATGACTACTATTACTATCAATAATTGCATCATGTAATGTTTTTTCTAAGAGCAGGCAAAATGTTTAGCCCAATGAATTTAACTTTATGCATGGAATTGAGGGTGCTGGTATGCTGGATGGAGGAGAAAGAGTAGTAGCTTTCTAGGCAGGACCAACCAGATCACATGCACTTTCCTGGTTTTCTTGTTTCTTGCCTTCACTTTCTTGCTTGTGGGAGTTCAGTCCTGCTGAGTAGACGACTGGGACCTCCCATGTCAACCCAGTTCTCCATAATCTTCTGGGAAACCTTTCTACTCGCTATCTTCCTGCCACTCCACAGGACATCTCCTTGGGAATTCTTTTCCCACCAGCCCTCAGAGCCAGCTATGTAATTTGTGGGGCCCAATGCAAAATGAAAATGTGAGGTTCCTTGTTCAAAATTATTAAGAACTTCAAGATGCTGACAACAGAGCATTAAACCGAGGGTGGGTCCCTTCTAAGCACAGGGCCCTGGTCACTGCATAGGTAACGTGCCCTTGAAGTTAATCCTTTAGGCCCATCTTCTCTGCCTACAGGCCCTCCGATGCATCTTCTAACACACCCCCAACCTCCCCCTCCATCCTGACTTTTCTTTCTTGATTCCTATCCCAAATACAACACTAATCCTACGTGTGAAAGGTAAAACACTGAAGTGGAGAGAATAATGAGCAGAGAGAGTTGGAGCTTGAAAAATCAGAGAATGAGGGTGAAACAAAGTCTGGCAGGTAGGAAAATAAAAATGCTTGCTCACATTGTGGCAGGTAACAATCACCCACAGCTTAAAAATCTCTGGATTCTGACATTTTGATGTCTTTACAATCCTCCCAATTAGTTTTTTCATAAAAGGGATTAGACCCATAGTAAGAATGGTGTTTTGTAGTAGTTAATTAGCTTGACATTTATTGTGGTCACGAATTTCATCTTTTTTATGTTGCCTAGAGGAAAAAAAAAATCCATCTTGTTATTCCAAATTCACTGGGTCCATTTTCCTTAATCTGTACACAAGCTGAGCTGTACAAATTTCCACTGTTTCTTTGCCTGTTTCTTTCCACTGGGAGAGATTCATTTCAAAACTTGAGTTCACACATGAGGAATGAAGCCGAGCTCATTGCCAGCAGGCTAGGAATTCGCCTCTTTTCAGTGCATCCAGGACTTGAGTAAAGCTTAGATAAAAAGTAAAATATTGGGGCAATCAGAACAAACTGTGTGGACTCAGAGACTTTTGTGTCAGTGTTTTCCCTTCAATGGCTACCTATATTTGATGGGTCAAATGTAATTTTCTCCTCTTCCTCTCTGGCATTTCTTCAAATGACATGTGTCACCACCGAGAGGCGGTCAGGTCACTGGAGGTAATATTTTCAGTGCTTTAAAGCTTTCAGTGAATCTCATTTTCATATGAAAAAGAAAAAGGCTGCTTCTTCTTTCTTTCTTTTTGGGACATCACAGCTGTCTCTCTCCTTTTCCCCTAACTTCCCAGTAACTTTTTTTTTAAACATAGCTGCCTCTGACCTATTTTGGTGACTTGGATCTCCATGGAGATGCCTGAATTCCTAATTTAAAATATCTTCTGTCCAATTTCAACTACCTATTTACTTGAACAGTGAAAGCTGTCACTGAGAAAATAGTTTTCAGAAGCCAAAAGGCTAAAATGCAAATGATCTGAGGTGACACTGAGAGGGAGCTACTGCCTCTTCGCACCATCTGTTCTTCAATAAACCTTAGTTCTAACCTGGAGGGAAATATGTCATCCTGCTTTCAGCAATAACCTGTGCCTCTCATTCCTTCTGCAGCTGGAGGAATCCTGA
This sequence comes from Kogia breviceps, assembly GCF_026419965.1. Classification (NCBI taxonomy): domain Eukaryota; kingdom Metazoa; phylum Chordata; class Mammalia; order Artiodactyla; family Physeteridae; genus Kogia; species Kogia breviceps. Next base: position 120,684,260 of record NC_081313.1, read on the forward strand.
ACCTAACTTTAAACTGATACCAGGCATCTGAGTTCTTCCTCCAGCCTTCTATGCTGGAGGGTTGGTTCACAGTCTTCAGGTGCCTCCAGGGCCATAAAGAACAATTTGCTGCATGAGTTAAGTATGGTGTCCCCTTAGTCAGTGTAGACTCCATTTGTCCCTAAGCAGAAATAAGTCTGAGCCATGAATCAGCAAATAAGAATAAGCCATTCAAACCAGATAGAGCAGAAGAACATTGCTTTTTTTTTTTCTTTTTTTTTGGCTGGAATATAGTTGATTTACACTGTTGTGTTAGTTTCTGCTGTATAGAACATTTCTTGAAATGTTGTAATAGTAACTCACTGAATCCATGAGTAGGAACTAGGCCTTAGGAGACATGGGGCCAGGCACGAGTTTTCCCCTTCCCCTTTCTCTATCCCTCCCTCTCTTCACCTCTCTCGCTCACTTGCTCAGGTACACAACATCAATATACGTAGTAGGTAAGAGTGTGGACTCTGGAACTAAACTTCCTGGGTTTGAATATTAAATAATCTGTGCCTCGGTGTTCTCTTCTGTAAAATGGTACATAATAACAGTATCTACCGCGTGGTGTTGTAAGGGTTAAATGAGTTACTACACATAAAGTGTTTTGCTCAACACTTTGTATCTGTTAAGCTCCCCTCAAACTAAGCTTTCTCTGTTTATCAGTACTCATGACTTAAGCATGGTGGTGCCCATTCTGTTTTTTATAAGGTCCAGAGCTCTCTGCTAACTGACTCTGCTATACTATTTGACCAAAAAACAACAACAACAACAAAAAAACCCCCAAACCCTGTGCAGCATTAAATCACAATTACATTTTTTTTTACCAATTGAAACTACTCAGAATATACATCTTTTAAAGGAAAAAAAACCTACCAAACCGAATTCTGAAATGACATTATGACTTAAATACTATGAATTCCATATTCCCAGGGAGGTAGCCACTCCTGGTCCAATTATCAGTGGTTAAAAGGGATGGCTTTGGGGTCATATTAGCAGACGCTAACACATCACTGCAAGACAGGTAGTGTTCTAAGAACTAACACTTATTAATTCATATCAACTCCGAAGTAGTCACTATGAATAACCTCACTTATAAAATGAGGGCCTAGGGACTCCCTGTTGGTGCAGTGGATAAGACTCCACGCTTCCAGCGCAGGGGCCCAGGTTCAGTCCCTGGTCAGGGAACTAGATCCCACGTGCATGCCACAACTAAGAGTTTGCACGCCACAACTAAGGAGCCCACATGCCGCAACTAAGGAGCCCACCTGCCTCAACTAAGCCTACACGCTGCAACTAAGGACCTGGTGCAACCAAATAAATATTTTTTTTTTAAATGAGGGCCTATTAGGATGAAGAAATGAAAGTCATGGAAATCATAATGGCAGAACCAAAATTTGAGCACAAGACCCATGGCCTTAACTAGGTCCTCATAGTTTCACTCATAGTTTCAGCATCAGGAAGGATGCTGACTCTCAGAAAGGAAGCAAAGACAGGTTTAATAAGAAGGGGATTGTAGACAGGGAGGAATGACTAGCCTTGCTTATTCAGAAGAACCTTGAGGGAGTACATCTTTGAAGAAAGCAAAGTCTCTGTCTATGTGAACAGATGTTAAGTCCTGATGTGACCTGAAACCCCAAGAAGCAGAATTATCTGACTCTTATGTCACCGTGGACATTGAGTGAGTTGCTAGAATCACAGAGAGTTTCAATACTACTGAGTCACAATGATGAAATTTGCATTTTGTTAAGTTCTTAAATACAATTATCTGTAGGCATTTGTTCTGAATACATATACATGTATTTAGATAAATGCATTTGTATGAATAGATATATATAGTCCTATGTATATATGTTTATAATTTATATGCATAAATGCCTTATGCTGTGAGCTGTGTGGCTGTGTATAGTTCCATGGGAATTCTTGAATCCAAATATCACATAAGGTTAAATTTAAAGGTATTAAGATCTGACACATTTAAATTCTAGTAAAGATAAAAAATAAAATACCCCTCTAGTCATGGGGTTACAGTCTCTGATTTTCAGCTTCAGAATCATCTATTGAGCTGATAAGAATAGAAAGAGAGATCTTTGACTTTTTATAAAGTGACGTATTTCTCTTTTCCTCCCTGGATCTCTAACCATCTTTATTTTTCCTTTCTCCAAAAAAAGAAATCTTATTATAATTCCTTTACCTAACACTTCTCACCCCCACTGGCATCAAACAAATCTCCCACTTCTGAAATGCTTCTTTGTTGCAGACACAAACCTTCTCTGCACACTAAGAATCAAAGACTAGAAATTCATCTATACCTTTTCCAGTTCCCAGAGGATAACTCGAACCCTTCCAAATGTGATCCAGCTATCTCAAAACATCCCAAGAATTTAATGTCTGAAAACAATCCATATTCAGTGAAGAGTTTTCAACTCCTTCAAATTCTATTCGTAAAATGGTAAGTAAAATGACTATGTCCTAAAAGGGTTCAGATTAATTTGTTCCAAAAATATTAGACTGTCACCCATGTTCAAACTGACTTTGGTGTGGAAGGAGAACATAAGGTAAGTAAGACTTATGTCTGCCCCTAAGAGTCTTAAAATTAAGAAGAGGAAGTAAGGTCTGTATACAAAGCGAGAAAGTATTAAGGGTCAGGGCAATTATTCTATATCCTTTAACTGTCATGTCACACATTTGAAAACTAGAATTTTTAATGGCTTGATGAAAAGATTCAAAGTAACACTAAAACTAGTGAGCAGTAATTACAATAACACAGCACAGGAAAAAAATGTTTACCAGTGTACGGGAACCCATTCACAGGACAGCATTACCATTCCTTGTCAACCCTTCAGTTTTTGCTGGTTGATCAGAAAGATTTACTGCCTGATCCTGTCCTTTCTGGCTACTCAGAGGCGAAGTCCTCAGAGGTTCCAGTGAAGAGGCAATCCCTCTTTCATGCCTTGACTTTGTTCTGCCCTCTTTGACTTTGTTCTACCACCTCAATTTCTACCACAATTTTCTTATGTCAAATTGTGCCAAACACTGCCCGTGTCACATGAGGCATTAGTTCAATGTCCCATCAGTGCACAGCACAGTAAGGTGATGTCGCCCCAACTGTAAGGAACTATATCGTATACATTTGCGTCAGCTTGGGCTGTTTTGTTGGCAATGGATAGAGTAACCATCATCCTGGTTTGCCCAGAACTGAGAGGTTTCCTGGGATGCAGGACTTTTAAATGGCAAAACAAGGAAGTCCCTCACAACAGATAGGAAAGTCAACACAAACTGGCTCAATTTTAAAGGAAAATCATGAGCTGGCTTTAATCTCAAATCCCACATGGTAGCATGTAAGCTCCAGGCCGAAAACCTCCCAGATTGGAATGTAGCAAAAGAAAAGGAACGCTTCTCTCTTCTATTCCCAACAGTTTGAACAAGGGCCTAATTTTTATTGGTCCAAGTTGGGTCATGTGCCCATTCTTGAACCAAATCCTGAGCCAAAGGGAAAGAAATGCTGGTTTGCTCAGGCCTAGGTCACATGCCCACTTATACATCTAGGACTGGGGTCAGGCCCACCCATACCAAGGGAACTAAGAAGGAATACATGGCAGGTCCTTGAAAGGAAACCCCAAAGTAGAAAAATGTAGATTCTGGGAAGCCAAAAATATATTAACAATTCATGCAACAAAATTTGGTGGCATCCTTGAATCACTATTACAGAGAACAGATCCACTGAGAACTATTGGTTTAAGAAAGCCTTGTAGTTGGGAGAGGGAATGTTGATTGGGAGGGACAGTTGACTTAAGGGAGATGGATAGCACAGCTGGGCAGAAAGGGTAGGTGCACACCGATTATTCATTAACACTGATGCTACTGATTTTAGGATAGCTTTTTAGATATCTTCTATTGCTTCTACTATGAAAGCGAAATTTTCTGAATTTGTAATTGCTCGTTCTTGTTCCTAGGCAAAGGTATTGTACGCAGCTCAGCCACAGACGTGGAGAAGGCAGATGCTATTAGGTTGTTAGGGAAGGTTTAGATTTGGTTAGTTTCTGGGCCTATATCTACATTGGAATTTGCTCAGATTGCCTCATCTGTTTTTGACTGAAGTTATAATAATAAATGCTTGGCTTTGTCATGAAGTCATAAAATTCATTTCACTCTGATCTTAAAAGAAGCCAACCGAGGCCAGAAATTTAGGAACTGTTAATAAGAATAAAGTCTTGATTAAAAATAAGAGAAATAATTTCAAATCACACTCTCTAGCTGACTTCAAGGATTCTTTGAATGCTTTAATTGCTCAATTTTATAAAAAACAGGTATCATTAAGACTGTACCTTATCTAAGTCGTAGGCAGGGAAGAAAAATGAAATAATCTCTTAAAATGCCTTGGTCCTCCTGGGTATGAAACAACAGCCAAGTCTCAGAGTTCCACAGGTGGCCTATTCATCTTAAGGTTTCTTGGGAATGAAGCATTTCATATTTCTAGCGTTTTTCTGCTTTCCCATACAATGTTCTCATTCAGTTCTCACAATGAACCTGTGAGGTTGGCAGATAATCTGTTCTGTTTTGCAGATAGAGGCAGCTGACATGCAGAGTGGTGAAATAGCTTGGCCAGGGTTACACAACTTGTTCAGAGACTTAGGACTGCCCACCAGGGGTTGTGATTTTTTTTGTTATAACCGCCAAATACCATCCCCAGTAAGCTGGGTAAGCTGGTAGTTTTGCTTCTCCAAAACTGGACCATGGTATGTCCACATATGGAGTAATTTGTTAATTCTTTCATTTATTGAATGCTAACTCTATTCTAAGGACTCTGCTGGGTGATGGAGATATGGAGATGAATAAGGCACACCTCCTGCCTGCAATGAGCTCTCAGCCTTATGTGGTTTCCTTTCCTTATGTGTTACCATGAAAAGTTAAATATAAATGATTTTTGGACTGTGCATCATTTTTTTTGCTATGCATACTTCCATTGTAATTATTATAAATTCAGACAGCAAACATAATAATTTTAACTATTGACTATGTTCCCAAAACTGTGCTAGGTACAAATTTAATTCAGTTTTCAAACCAGATGTGCAGAGCAAATATAGCTTATTCAATTTGTCTCCAACTTATCTGGTGTCCCTTCCAAGGCCTAATGCTTTGCTTAAGAAGAAAAAAATAACAATTCTTGTTCCAATTCCATTTCAAGCTTTACAATTATAGTTTAAATGGTCCCTTAGGTAGTGTTCAGGCAACATCCAGGAAGCAAGTCAAACCTTTCTGAAAAATCATATTTTGAATGTCAGAGGTTAAATATCACCCCTTCTCTCTTTGTATTTTTTCTAAAACAAACGCTAATACATCCTTCCTCACACCTACACCCTCTTACAAGTACTTCCCAAGATAGATGTCCCATGCAACTAAGGAGAAGACCTTGCACTCTGAAAGGCTGAAAGAATCATTTAAAAATATAACTCCTGTGAAGCATATAGTATCCCCCCAAATTTTCACAGAAGCTCTAAGGGAGAGGTGGTATTTACAGATGAGCTAGCTGAGAGATGGAGAGGCTTAATGCCATGTTTAAGACACAAAGCTGTTTATTTTGCTGTGTGCTTAGTGATTCTGCCAAACTGCTACAGCTTCAGGTGTGACCACATAGGCATGGTAAGAAGAATGGTGCTCTGTGTGGCTTCCCCTCCAGCAAAGGGCAGCTTGCTGTCTAATGTGCAGAGAATGCCTCATTTATGTTTGGATTTCTAGAGCCCAACATGGTGCCTGGACATACAGTAGGTGCTCAGCAAATGTTTGCTAAGAGTCAACTGCTTGCAATCACTCTGGGAGGGTTGTGTTTTCTTTTTTTCTCGATGTCCATTTCACAGATGGGGAAACTGGGGCACAAGGACACAGAGCTGGTAGCAGCCAAGCTGGGGTTAGCCCTGGCTCCTGACTCCCAGGCTGACCCTCTTCCCCTGCCCCTCACCTCGCACAAGGCTCTGAAGCATGCCTGAATCCCACAGGAAGCCACATTGAATCAGCATCAGATGGCCTGTTTTGGGCATTTCTGGCAACATCCCTGGGGACGTGCAGGAGTCCTCTCGCTGAACCAGAAGAGAGGCTCAGAGGTTAGTCAGCAAAAATTGTGGACACTACAAGTTCTGCAATGCCTCCCCTCAGAGGAGATATTAACACCCAAACGCAGGCCAAATTCTGGATTTCCAGTCTCGTACACTATCTGGCAGCAAGATAAATTAACCCTGATTTGCCATGTTCTGCAGTGTGTGCCTCATAAATGCTGGTAATACTAGGCATAAGCACTTTACTCATGTTATACTATTCGATGACTACAGCAACCCCTTAGGATAGGTATTATTATCCACATTCTATAGCTGAGACGTTGGGGCTCAGTGTACTTCACTTTTGCAGTGTCACAGACATCTCAGGGCTGTCTGCTTCTGGAACTCTTCTGAGAACTGTGCACTTCTGCCCTCTAATAGAATGACTACTGTTCTATAACCCCAGAATGGCTTAGTCATTAAGCAACTCAAGCAGCTACTTTGGTTCTCAGCAAGGCTTAGACATTTTGTTTTTCTACTTCTAAGAGGCTGCCAGCCACACTGGGGAATGAGTAGGAAATACCGCTACTGAAGTTTGGGCTGGGAGAGGCCAGCTTGATGGCCCCAACAGTGTCACAAGCTCCGTAGGAAGGTGGAATGGAAGGCAGTGTGGCCTTATGATCAGGAGTTGCTGGGAACAGGATTCTCCTCCAGGCTTTATTTATTCTTAGCTCTGTGGCCTTGGTCAAGGTAACTAAACCTCTCTGTGCTTCGTGCCTCTCATTCATAAATTGTGGCTATCATACAGAGATATGGGGAGGATCAAATGAGACAGTCCTTATAAACTATGGAGTCCCACTGCCTGCTATGTGGTAAACACTCAAAATATGTCACCTAAATGGACAAAAAAGGAGATAGAAGAGCTGGCAAAGAGTGGGAGCAGCCACGAGCTGTGCTGAGTTAAGACCCAGAGGCTCGAGAAAGCTGGCATCCCTGGGAAATTATCTTAACACTCTTTTTTTTTTTTTTTTTTTTTTTTTTTTTTTAGCGGTACACGGGCCTCTCACTGCTGTGGCCCCTCCGGTTGCGGAGCACAGGCTCCGGACACGTAGGCTCAGCGGCCACGGCTCACGGGCCCAGCCGCTCCGCGGCATGTGGGATCTTCCCGGACCGGGGCACGAACCCGTGTCCCCTGCATCGGCAGGCGGACTCTCACTGTGCCACCAGGGAAGCCCTTAACACCCTTTTGATTTCTCATGGTTGGATGCTCATCTTTCCCCAGTCCCGTTAACTCTGAGTCTTTGTTAACATTGACCTGTCAATAATAATAGCCAAAATGTATTGAAATACTCACATGTGCCAAGCACTGTGTGAGCTGAAGATGAGTTATGTTAATCTTCTAAACATTTCTGTTCAGTAGGCAGCATCTGATCCCTGTTTTACAGATGAGGAAATGGATCACAGAGACATGGAGCATCTTGTTTACTCTAATGGGGTGGAGCAGGATTTGAGCTCAGCTGGATGTCTCCTGAGGCTTTGCTCTTGCCAGCTCAATGCCTCTTGCTGCTGCTGCTTCTGCTGACCACCACCACCATCACTGTCTCCTCCTCAATATCATCGTCATCCCACCTAAATGTTATTGAGCTAAACACTTACAGGCTCTCAGGATTGTTTTAAGAGTTTTATGTATATGAACGTGTTTAATTCTCACAGTCTTAAGAAGTACGTACACTTAGCATCCCCATTTTACAGACAAAGGAAGGGAGTGCCTTACTCAAGGTCAGGCTGCTGAGTGGTCCAGCCTCAATTTAGAGCCAGGCAGTCTGGCTCTAGAGCCCATCAACTCAATGCTTTGCCAGTATGACGCCTCATGACAGCTTCATGTGCTACCATCTATAAACATTTCTCATATTTTGTGTTTGGAGCCTCACTGCCATCCTTTCAAGTAGGATGCTTCTTCTTATTTAATGAAGGAGGAAGTTGAGCCTCAAAGATGGGACGTGCTCAAGGTCACCCAGCTGATCAGTAGCAAAGCCAAGGCCAAGCAGGTCTGTCTGCCTTCAAGTCCAGTGCTCTTCCTATAATACCACAGCTGCCTGTAACTACCCTGATCCCACCCCATCCTTTTTCTCCTCCCCACTCTACCAGAGATACCCCATAGATACCCTCTGTCACTTATTTCTCTTTGTACTGTCCTTATCCTAGTCAAACGTTTTGAGTGTGTTCTGAGTCTCACACTGGTCTTTAGTTAGAAATCAACCTGAAAAAAACCAACTCATGTGAAGAGTTAAGTGTTAACGTGTCCAGAAAAACAGAATTTAACATGGGATTTAGGCTGAAGAAATAACACTTTAAAGGTAAAACCTTAAGCAAGTTCCAGGCCAGCAGAACAGGTTGGACAAAGTTCTTCCAAAATCTCTATCACCACACCACATGCCTGGTTGACCACAGAGGAAAACCATTCTCTCCCCTCCCTAGCAGGTGCTTGGCTTCAGGAGGAATTTCAAGCCTGATCACCATCTATGCCGCCTGTACCTCCAATCATCTTCAACCCAAGGAGGAAGTGGCAGGCATGGAACCCAGGCACCATGAAAGAGGAGAAGCTTTTCTTCCCTGTCCCATAGCTTCATAGACAAGAGTAGAACAGTTGAGCTGGATGAGACAGCATCTTAGGCTAGGAAATAAAGGCCAGTAAGGACCAATTACTCCTTAAAGTGGAGAGAAAACACAGACCCCAAAAGAGAAGTCTGAGAACCCAACATCCTAAGTCTCCATATAAACCATACTCATGATGAAACCAACAAGGGAGAAAAAAGAATGGAAAATAATCACTCATCCAGTCATTAATATTACTGTATGCCTATAGATTAAATTTTCAAAAGTTATATACTGTTATAGTGATCATCCTCTAGCAAGTATTTTAACTAGATACATTCTTTGGCGAAAGAGACTATATACTACTATTTTTGTACCTCTCATAGTACCTGGCAAATAGGAGAAATATTCAAGAAAATATTTGTTGATATTGAATCATTGATTCAACTGAAGCACTGATTCAATATTGTCATATTATTACATTGATCCTAAACCTGCCAACTTAAACATCTTTCATTTTCATTCACTAATTTGCAAATATCCGCGAGTGCCACTATGTGCCAGATACTGGGATATGCACTTAAAAACACACACAGTTGCTGACCCTTAGGATAATACAGTCCAGAGGGAAGAGTGTCAAGAAATAATTACAGACAAGGTGGGATATATAAAGGGAAACTAGGATTCTACAGGGGTGTAGATAAGGCACACTGACATTGCTTGGTGTTTTCTGGACATATTCTCTAAGCAAAGGAGGTTTCGTCTCAGACCTAAGTGAAATTTACTGAGTCAGAGAGGGAGGGAAGCTGGGATCCATTAATGTGTGAAGCTTTAGATGCCAGAGAAAAAGTGCTGCTTTAGAAGTAAAGAAAGAAGGAAAGAAAGCAAGCATGACAAAAGCAAAAAAAGAGACCAAGGATAGGACCTTGGATGACTTCTAAGCCATGGTAAAGATTTCAGGCTTTTTCCTAAGGGGATTATTTAAAAGATCTCTGGCTGCCCAGAGGAGGACAGACAAACAAGAGTGGATAACAGGAAAAGCCACCATATTGCATATGAGCAACAATGTGACAGGTGACTTCATTCACCAGCAAATAGAAATTGCTCAGATGGGTAACATACAAATTCAGGCAACCTCCAAGCCATGTTTGTGGCATTCTCTCCAGAGGTCTTTAAAATTTGAAAGGGGAAATAATTAAAGCCTAGGGAATAGACAGAAAGATCAGATGTTGAAGGGTAGGTGGGAAAAATTAAACTATTAGTCAGCATATGAGTGCCAAGTGCCTTCTAAGTGACCATGAATATTCAGGTAAATGTGTCTGGCTGGCAGCAGGCTCCCAGTGGACAAAATGTACTCAAGTAAATCTCTAATTACCAGACAACGTGGTATTGACTGATGCCCTGTTAGGTTCTAAGCCTGGGTGTACAGATGGCAGCCAACATCCAGGCAAAAGATTATATATTCAGTGACCATCTGGATAGGCCTTGCCATCACACCAGACATCTGGATCATTGGAAACATCTGGAATATTGACCTGCCTTTCTGCTTTTCCTATGAAAATCCATAGTGTTGCAAGTCCAGCCACAGGGACATGCAGAGGTTACAATTATCCACTGGCCATGGTAGGAGTTCAGAGAAATGTGTTTTCAGGTAATTTGAATGGATTTCAATGTATAAGTTAGCTGCTTCAATGCCCAAGAATCTAGTTTTTCTTTCTTTATTAGGAAAATTTGATCCTATCGTGTTACGGTAAAATACTAATGCCTCTAAGTCAGTTGTCACTCCAAAACACATTCAAACCTCCACTTCCTAAAACATGGTCAGCAAACCTGCTATCTCACAAGGTGAAATGTTAGTGATTCCTGAAATGATCCCTCTTCAGACTGAGATGTCTAAGACAGTCTCAGCTGAAGTCAGGGACTTCGTGTCCTTCAGAGTTAGCTTTGCCTAATTAATTCCTCTTAGATACCACAAACTAGTACTTTCCTACCTGGTCTCCTCCAGTTTGAAGATAGAATTAGAACTAGAATTTTAAGGGCAGTTGCTGAGTCCTGATCAAGAATCTTCCTAGGGACACTGAAAGCTGACTTGGACATGAGCTGTGAAGACTATAGAAATCCCAGGACACTCAGGGTCTCACCATCAAGACTGCATCTGTCTATCCACTGACTATATCTACAGGGTAGTGTAGTTCTGTTTTTGAAGGGAAGTGAGAAAACAAATCAGAGCAACTAACAAAGAGAATGCATTTACATTTTTTTCTTGATTTTTAAAAAGTTATTTATTTATTTATTTTTGGCTGCGTTGGGTCTTCGTTGCTGCACACAGGCTTTCTCTAGTTGTGGTGAGCGGGAGCTACTCTTCGTTGCGGTGTACGGGCTTCTCATTGCGGTGGCTTCTCTTGTAGCAAAGCTCAGGCTCTAGGCATGTGGGCTTCAGTAGTTGTGGCGCGCAGGCTCAGTATTGTGGCGCCTGGGCTTCACTGCTCCGTGGCATGTGGGATCTTCCAGGACCAGGGCTCGAACCCTTGTCCCCTTCATTGGCAGGCGGATTCTTAACCACTGCATCACCAGGGAAGCCCCCCATTTACTTTTTTTCCAAGAATTCTTTTCCAGGTAAATATGTCACTCCTCAGTTTACTGAATACTGAAATGTTTTAACTTAAAGTATGACATCCTCATCAAAATGTTTGGGGATGGCACTCTGTATTGTATTGGCTTTGGATCGTTACAGACATGAGTTTATGTCCTAACTGCCACTTCCTAGCTGTTGGGTCTTTTTAAGACTAAATGTTCTCATTTGTAAAATGTGGCTAATAGAGCATGTATCTCATATGATTATTTTTTTGAGGATTATATATGATAATTAACATAATGACTGACATACTATTTAGCACTCAAGGAAAATCAATTGGTAAATTTTAAATAAAGGGGAACCTATATTGGATCCTTTTGGAAAATAACATATTACCTCTAAGTTATTATTTACATGAATTTTTTATATTCTTGTATAAAGTATACGTAAGGTCATATGCTTCTCTGTCATCTATATAACATTGCTCTTGAGTTCCTTTGTGATTTATTTTGTCTTGTTACCCATGGTCTAGAGTGTTGATATCTTTCCTTGCTTGCCTTTAAGAAGTTTCCTCAAAGAGATAAATATTTGTTAAATAATTTGAGAAAGTTGATTTAATCAAAATAAGATTTAAAAATCTGATAATGTAAATGTCAACTACTACAATTTTTGTCCCTGAGTAGTACTATTGAATTATTGTAAAGAATGGGAAGAGGGGCTTCCCTGGTGGCGCAGTGGTTGAGAATCCACCTGCCGATGCAGGAGACACGGGTTCGTGCCCTGGTCCGGGAAGATCCCACATGCCGCGGAGCAACTGAGCCATGGCCGCTAGGCCTGCGCATCTGGAGCCTGTGCTCCACAACGGGAGAGGCCACAACAGTGAGAGGCCCGCATACCGCAAAAAAAAAAAAAAAAAAAAAAAAAAAAAAAGAATGGGAAGAATATAGAAGGCATAAATAATAAGTTTGCACATAATCACTTCACTGAAAGAGAAATTTCATTAACATTTCCCATCCCTCCCATCCCTCCTCCTGTCTACTTCTGCTGTGACTTTAGTTCAGGCTGTATCCCTTCCAGTAGCATCCCACAACCCCTCCCCCTTGTCCTCTGTGTCCCAGAACAGCTGAGCACAAGGTAGAAGGGAAAACAGAGCAGGATGTGTGCAGGTCTTTTATTTTCACCTTCAGCACATCTGTGGAGGTTCTGAACATGTATCTCAGCTGAGATACATGTTTACAATATATTTTCTTAGTTTCTTGTATCCAGAAATCATGACTCAGTAAGTCTGGTGGAGATCCTGGGAATCTGAATTTTAGCAGCTCTTTAGGTGTACTTGAGATCAAAAAATCACAGAAGTAGAATTTGAGATAGCAAAACCAGAGGAGTAGAATTACGTGACCACGTAATTTTTTTAAAAATTCTCCATTTCCTAAAAATCTTGGAAATCAAAACCTAAATACAGTCCCAAATTGCTGATTTCATTACCTGGTTCTTTTAGTTTAGTTTAGTTTTTAGGTCTTTGAGGTGGGGAATGGGCAGGGCAATTTTAAGAAAAGGTGAATAAGACTTTGGGGACACTGACTCAAAAGCTTATTTCTCATATTTAAAGCAAAATTTCTAAGAAAGTTTTTCTGGAACTTCCATGTTTCCTAAATAGGTAATATCGCCCTCTGTACCCAAAGCTCTAGCCACACTGGATAATTCCCAGCTTGCTCTTTCGGGACAGGTTATCTTTCCCCACAATTGTTTTTTTCTCCTTTCTCCACTTGGAGATTCCCTCCTTACCCTACAAACCAGTTTCAAATGCAGTCCTGGGACACCTTCTGTACATCCTGCAGAATTAATGACTTGTTCATTCATTCAGTCATTCACTGACTTGAGTGATGTACTGAGAACTTACTACATGCCTGGCATTTGGGAGAGCTTGAGAAACAAAACTTTGTTCCTGCCATCAACCTTAAGTTACTCTTCCTCACAACGTTTTGTTATAGCAAATTGTTGGAGCTAAGTTTGCCAAATACCTAGCTTGCTCCAGGCTCTATGCTAAGCATTCTACAGGCATTGAAACCTATATGTTTCATTAGTCCCATTTTATATTTGAGTGAACCGAGGCAGAGAGAGGCTAAATACTTTGCCTAAAATCTCATTGCAAGGTGAAATCACAGAACTGAGATTTGAATGCAGTAGAATGAGTTCAGAGGCTTTGCCTTAATCACTCCATAACATTCCTCCTATATCTTAACCACACTTTCACTGTACAGTATTACAATTAGCTGTTCACCTGGCTGTTTCTCTCATTACATATTGAATAGTTCCAGAGAAAGCACAAAGGGAAAATCAATTTTATATCACATAGCACCTGGAATATAAAAATCATTGGATCCTAGAAACTGAGATGTTTATTTCCAATGGCAAGTAAGCTTTGGTAAGTGAAGCATGACAAGACTGAATTGTTATGTATTTCTGGAACTGGAGATACAATTTAGAATTTGGATGGTGTTCAGTTTTAATCTCGTACTACTTGGCTGGATTCATGTAGTCTGGTTAAAATAGTTTCTTTTATTTTAAGTTTTGTGTTTTTTTTTTAAGAAATGTTCTGTAGTAAAATACTTAGTTTTTGTTGTATGTTAATAGGAATACAATTGTAAATCTTCTCTGATATGATAATAAAAGCTAAAATTTACTAAACATTTACTCTGTGCTTGAAACTATGCCAAGCAGTTTACATTCACGATCTCAGTGGATCTTCCCCCAAAGAACTCTGACACACAAACTATTTTTATTCCCAACTTGGACTTCTGATTCAGCTCCAGTGTGCAAAGAGTTTGTAAGTTATCACTCCTGTCCTTACAACAACAACAAAAATCTGGGCAATCTAAAGATCAATCATTTTCCAGAGAACCAAGGTTGAAGGACAAACAGCCACCCTGAAATATAGAGAGACAAGCACTTAGAGAGAGTCACTGCCAGAACTGCTTACCTGGAGCAGAGGCTACTGGAACCATAAATTGGTTGGAACACTTCAAAAAAACAAAACAATCATCAGAACCAGACTCTAGTATGACACAGATGTTGGGATTACTTAAAATAACTACGATTTAATGTGTTAAGGGCTCTAATGGAAAAAGTAAACACCATGCAAAAACAGATGGGTAATGCAGGCAGGGAGATGAAACCTCTAAGAAAAAATCGAAAGGAAATGCTAGAGATCAAAACCACTGTACCGTAAATGAAGAATGCCTTTGATGGGCTTATCAGTAGACTGAACACAACTGAGGAAAGAATCAGTGGGCTTTAAGCTAGGTCAGTAGAAATTTCCCAAAGAGAGAAATGCAAAGAGAAAAAGAATGGGGAAAGAAAAAAAAAAAAAAAAAAAAAAAAACCAGAACATCCAAGAACTAAGAGATAGTTTCAACATACACATTACTGGAATACGAGAAGGAGAATAGAAGACATGAATTTGACAGCTTTCAAAATTAATGGCAGACACCACATAACATATATAGAAAGCTCAGAGAACACCAAGCAGGAAAAATAAAAAGTACCTTGGCATATCATATTCAAACTGCAGAAAACTAATGACAAAGAGAAAACTTTGGGGAAAGCTGTGGGGTGGAATGGGAAGACCACCTTATCTATAGAGGAGAAAGGATAAGAATTACAGCAAACTTCTCATGAAAAACTATGTAAGGAAGAAGACAATGGAGTGAATTGTTTAAAGTGGTGAACGAAAAAAAAAAGAAAAAAACCCATCAACGTAGAGTCTTAGGCCCAGCAAAATTATCCCTCGAAAGTGAACAGTTGATGGTGTGGTATGCTCTGCATATATAGGCATATTAGTATATGGGAGTCTCTGTACCTTCTGCTCAATTTTGCTAAGGATCTAGAGCTGCTCTAAAGAAGTGTACTAATTTTTTTTAAGAGAAGTGTTCCCAACTTGAAAATGAATAAATGAAGCTTACATGGAGTTCAAACTTTTCTGAGGACACAAGGACAGTAGGCAGTGGAAGCAGGATTCAAATGTGAATCTACCTCAACACTTTTTAGACACTCAATATTACTGTAACCATAAGAAAGAGTTTCTCATCCTAACTACAGAGTTCTGTTAAAAAGGCATTAATGCCCCTCAAATAACTTATGATGACATTTGTTTTCTTTAAGAAAGAAAATGTTAAGCTGTAAGTATGAAGAATGAAGTTAAAACAAAAACAAAAATCCCAGATCATTCAAGCTAGAGAAATTTTCACCTGAAATATTCCAAACACAGAGGCAAGGGTAGGTTTTGGGTAGGTTTTACCTTGCAATTTTTGTTGAAAGCCAGATGTATTGTATTGGGTAGTAGAAACTTTAGGTGGGGATTTATATTTAATCTACCAAGTAGGTTTTTTTAAGAGAGTTGCCTGGAATATTTATTATCTTTACCAATGTCTGAGAATACAAGCAATCCCAATGAAAGCCTGCCAATTTGTTTGTTGAACTGCTACTAGTTAGGGCTAATGAACTACTAAATTTGGATTATGCCATTTAGCTGACAGTCTTAGTACAGAAAAGACAGCCCAGAAAGTTCCATGAGTGCCTACTGGAGGAAGGAAATACACCAAGACTGTCTCTTCTAGGCTCTCACACTTCCAAACCACACCCTGCCCATAGGCACACCAAGCTCAAGGTTAGTGCCAAGCTGACTCAAGTTGCCCAAACACAGCAAGAAAGAGTCTTTTATCTTTAGATAAATTCTCCATTGCCTGAAATTTTTTCCTCCTCCCCTTATTATTCTTCCTTCAATAGCCAGATCACATGTCCCTCCTTTGTGAAAACTTCCAGAATCTTTATCTCTAGACTTCCTCAAGACTCTCATGACAGTGTATTTTTTCCTCTGATAAAACACCACTTTGTCCTGTAACTTACTCTTCACATGTCTGTTTTCTTCACTAGACTGAGAGTTCCTTGAGAGTAGAATGTCTGTTTTATTCATCTTCCCTCCCCAGTACCCAGTAATGCATGGAAAGTGCTCATAGGATACTACAGTGAGACATAATGATGATGATAATAATAGACACTACTTATTGTACATTTTATTCTACACCAGGTTCTCTGCTAAGAATATGTATTATCTCATGGAATCCTCACAATAATCTTTGTAAGATGAATATTCCTCTAATTGCTATAATTTGCATGAGTGAGGAAATTGAGGCTTAGAGAGGTAAAGTAATTGCCCATGGCTCCCAGTAGGGTACAGTTTGAATCCGGATGGCTTTCTTCCAAAGTCCAAGTTCTACGGCACTAAGAAACACTGCCTTATTGTGAATATCCCACTATGAAAAGGCAGACATAATTTCTGAAATGGAAGAATGGTTTTATCCTTATTTAGTATGGACTGATGCCCTGCCAGAGTTCTGTTTTCCTATGCACAAGCTGTATCTCAGAAAGTTTCTTTGGAAGCATTTACTGCCTTTAGGAGAGTAACTTTCCTTTGAGTCACTGAGGGCAGAACTCAAAAAGTGGGTGTATCAGGAGGATGGGCAAACGGCTCCACTGCCAAGGGAAGGCAACAGCATCAGAGCTTTTGTGTTTGAGGATGGAAAAGGAGATTCTGCCCAGTCCCCTGGGAAGGGATTGGGAGAAAGGAAAATTGGTAGAGCTCTTGATCTATGAGATGCAGGAATCCTGAGCTAGTCTGTCTGAGCCCAGCATCTATCAGTAGGCTGGTGGCTTGGTTAACAAGGGCTATTCTGAATGCTAGAAATGAGCATGCACTAGCACCTGTGGCAGAAGCCAGACTAGAAGATGCACAGTGCTACCATGGTCCTCTAGACTGGCTGGAGGTCCCCTCAGCTCCCCTACTGCTTTCCTCTGGGCCAGCTGCCACCCGGCTGCCAGCACCTCTCCTCATGGTCACAGCTGAAGATGACATGTTCTTATTCCATTTCCAGCTACCTAAACTGAGGGGATGTTCTGATGGCAGCAGGAATGAAAATACTGCTGATGCAATCATATTAAAATGGCTTGCTGTATAATCAGCTATTTGGCTGTGTCTATATTTGGTTTTTCTTTCAACCGATTTGACTGATTGAATCTAACAACAGACATGCATAATTTGGGGTATAATTTAGATATACTCAGAGTCATCTGTGAGGGACCATTGAAGTAAATCTAGTAACTGTTGGTGCATGCCATCTATATACCATCTATATGCTTAAGGCAACAGGAGATCAAGGTGTAGTGGGAAGAGCTTTTCCTCCAAGTAAATTTAGGCAAAGATTTGGAAATCCTCATTTTCCATGCTCAGGCTGAAAAGATGTGAGCTCTAGAATTCTGCCATTAGCTCAATTCAAGCTTGACATATAGTGGAGTCACACACACACACACACACACACACACACACACACACACACACACACACACACACTAACAAAAGGGAGCAAAATTAAGTGGGAAAAGAAAAACAGAAAAGCCTCAAAGAATAGAGTCAGCCAGTCTTTGAGCTCTTCTAGGAGCTTCTTACCCCATTCCCCCAATGGCTGATGGTCCATTTCTGGTCATACTGGACTTCAGGGCTGCTTTAACGCCCTACCTTGAACCTTTACTTCTACCATCAGATGATTTGCATCTTACAGGCATGACCAGGGCTGCTTTAACGCCCTACCTTGAACCTTTACTTCTACCATCAGATGATTTGCATCTTACAGGCATGACCTCAGCCTCTGAATATACACTCTTCAAATTGAATCAGAATCAAAATGCTGTTAAAGACAATCTGTATTTCTGAGTTGGTTGTATTCACCATCTTCTTCCTCTGATGAAGACATCTAAAACACAGTTATTCATCTTGCAAATGCATTTTGGTAATTTCAATACCACTGAGGAAGCTGAAAAGCCTCCAGCACACATTCAGATTCTGAATTTGAACTGTGAAGACAAAAAGGACTAAACTGAAAGTATGCAAATAGCCCAGGAGTGCATCATTCCTTTGAAGCTCTACCTCACTAAACATCAGTCAGTGTTCCTAAGGTGGCCTGGACCTTAATGCAATATGGAAATGAAGGGAAATGGACTACAGATTCTTTTATCTATCTACTTCTGGGATACTTAACTTCACACAGGATAGGCTAATGGAAATTTCCAAAGGAAAGTTATAAGGGAACTGGATGGCTCCTGGGGTTTTCAGCAATGGCTCCAGAAATAATGTTGAGCTCAGGGTTTTTCACATCATCCACAGGCACTGATAGATAATCCCGAAAGAGTAGAGATCTGCCTGGTTCATTTCAGCCTCCATAGAATCAACAACAAAAACAAAAAGGTGGCTTTCAATTCAGTAGAGACTAGTTTCCTAGCAACAAAGGCCACAGGAAGTTGAGACCCATTAAGAAAGAGAAGGAAACACAATGCTGTGATTGCTCTGAGACACTGAAATACCTCTTTAGAATGCTGAACTTTCAATTCATCTGTCTTACAAATTAATTACTGCTTTCACTGCAACTGTCTGCATATATGTATAAAAAAAGAAACAAGAAAGAAATCATAGTGCTTTGTCAAAAAGCAGCAGCACTGAAAACTGAATTACACTTTTCATCTGGATTGAAGATTTTGAGAAAGAGCTTCATGCATTTAAATATCTGTTTGAAATGGTAGCCCTCATTTTGATTTGAGAATTTAGAATATTCTTTGCTCTAAACAGGAGAAATTTTAGCATGTCTAATTTTCTCATGAATGGTGAATTAGCAAATAAGATATTTGGGTGTTTAATCTCTAATCTGCATAATAATAACTGCTCTCAAAACAAAATCATCTATTTTATATTCTTAGTGGGAAACTACTTCACACAAATTTTGGAGGAAATGTAATGCTTTGCATCTAGAAGGCCAATATTTACCTTCTAGTTTTTACAGAGCTGTGAATAATAATGAGTCATTCTCCTCCAGATCTAAGCTTTCCCTCTAAATGAATTTAGGCAAAGATTGTGAAACTCTCATTTTCATGCTCATGATGAAAAGATGTGGGCTCTAGAACTTTGACATTAGCTCAATTCAAATCATGTTGGAAGGAGGAGGAGGTGGAGGAGGGAAAAGATCAGAAGAAGAAAGACAGAAAGGAAGAAGTGGAAGAAGAGGAGAGAATGGTTGCTGCCAGAGCTTAATTCAAAGTACTTGTAGACTCATGGGTGCAACTAACAGCAGTTGTTGTGGAATAATACTTACTACAACGGCAACCATTTATTGTGTGCTTAACATGTGGAAACCTCAGGCTAAAAGCTTACACCCATCATCTCATTTAATCCTCACATCAACCCATGAGGTTTATTCTGTTATGACACTTATTCTCTGGAAGATAAAGCAGATGCGCAGGAGGAAGACCTTCAAGATGGCAGAGGAGTAAGATGTGGAGATCACCTTCCTCCCCACAAATATATCAAAAATACATCTACATGTGGAACAACTCCTACAGAACGCCTACTGAACACTGGCAGAAGACCTCAGACCTCCCAAAAGGAACAGATGCCTGAGGGCAACCTACACGCAGAGGTGGGGCCAAATCCAAAGCTGAACCCCAGGAGCTGTGTGAACAAAGAAGAGAAAGGGAAATTTCTCCATGCAGCCTCAGGAGCAACAGATTAAATCTCCACAATCAACTTGATGTACCCTGCATCTGTGGAATACCTGAATAGACAATGAGTCACCCAAATTGAAGCGGTGGACTTTGGGAGCAACTGTAGACTTGGGGTTTGCTATCTGTGACGGATTTGTTTCTGATTTTTATGTTTATCTTAGTATAGTTTTAGCACTTGTTATCATTGGTGGCTTTGTTTATTGGTTTGGTTGCTCTCTTCTTTTTTTTCTTTTTATTATTATTTTTATATTTTAATGATTTTTATTTATTTATTTTAAAAATTTATTTTTCTTTCTTTTTTCTCCCTTTTCTTTTGAGCCATGTGGCTGATGGGGTCTTGGTGCTCCCGCCTAGTGTCAGGCCTGAGCCTCTGAGGTGGGAGAGCCGAGTTCAGGACATTGGACAACCAGAGGTGCCCTGACCCCATGCAGTATCAATAGGCTGTAGTTCTCCCAGAGATCTCTGTCTCAATGCTAAGACCCAGCTCCACCCAAGGGCCAGCAAGCCCCAGTGCTGGACACCCCATGCCAGTCGACGAGCAGGACAGGAGATAAGCAGAGAGGCTACCTGAAATCATACTAAGTTTACAGACACCCCAAAACACACCACCAGAAGTGGTCCTGCCCACTGGAAAGACAAGTGGGGAGCCCCACTTGTCTAGAGCCCCACCCACCAGAACACAGGCACTAGTTCCCTTCACCAGGAAGCCTACAAAAGCCACAGAACCACCTCACCCACTGGCGGCAGACATCAAAAGCAACAGGAACCATAAACCTGCAGCCTGGTAAAAGGAGACACCAAACACAGTTAAGTTAAACAAAATGAGAAGACAGAGAAACACACATCAGATGAATTAGCAAGGTAAAAACCCACCAGACCAAACAAATGAAGAGGAAACAGGCAGTCTACCTGAAAAAGAATTCAGAAAAATGATAGTAAAGGTGATCCAGAATCTTGGAAATAGAATGGAGAAAATACAAGAAACGTTTAACAAGGACCTAGAAGAATTAAAGAGCAAACAAACAATGATGAACAACATAGTAAATGAAATTAAAAATTCTCTAGAAGGAATCAGCAGCAGAATAACTGAGGCAGAAGAACGGATAAGTGACCTGGAAGATAAAATAGTGGAAATAACTAGTGCAGAGCAGAATAAAGAAAAAAGAATGAAAAGAATTGAGGACAGTCTTAGAGACCTCGGGGACAACATTAAATGCACCAACATTCAAATTATAGGGGTCTCAGAAGAATAAGAGAAAAAGAAAGGGACTGAGAAAATATTTGAAGACATTAGAGTTGAAAACTTCCCTAACATGGGAAAGGAAATAATCAAGTCCAGGAAGCACAGGGAGTCCCATACAGGATAAATCCAAGGAGAAACATGCCAAGATACATATTAAACTATCAAAAATTAAATACAAAGAAAAAATATTAAAAACAACAA
This sequence comes from Kogia breviceps, assembly GCF_026419965.1. Lineage (NCBI taxonomy): Eukaryota > Metazoa > Chordata > Mammalia > Artiodactyla > Physeteridae > Kogia > Kogia breviceps. The sequence goes on from NC_081313.1 coordinate 120,705,531, forward strand.
GGGAGAAGCAACCAATAACATACAAGGGAATCCCCCAAAGGTTAACAGCTGATCTTTCAGCAGAAACTCTGCAAGCCAGAAGGGAGTGACAGGACATATATAAAGTGATGAAAGGGAAAAATCTACAACCAAGATTACTCTACCCAGCAAGGATCTCATTCAGATTCAAAGGAAAAATTAAAACCTTACAGACAAACAAAAGTTAAGAGGATTCAGCACCACCAAACCAGCTTTACAACAAATGCTAAAGGAACTTCTCTAGGCAGGAAACACAAAAGAAGGAAATAACCTATAAAAACAAACCCAAAACAATTAAGAAAATGATAATAGGAACATACATATAGATAATTTCCTTAAATGTAAATGGACTAAATGCTCCAACCAAAAGACATAGACTGGCTGAAAGGATACAAAAACAAACTTTAAATGACACATTAAACAGGATGAACTCAACTGATATTTATAGGACATTCCATCTAAAAACAACAGAATACACTTTTTTCTCAAGTGCTCATGGAACTTTCTCCAGGATATAACATATCTTGGGTCACAAATCAAGCCTTGGTAAATTTAAGAACATTGAAATCATATCAGGTATCTTTTCTGACCACAACACTATGAGACTAGATATCAATTACAGTAAAAAAAAAAAAAAAAAAAAACCTTGTAAAAAATACAAACACATGGAGTCTAAACAATAAGCTACTAAATAACCAAGAGATCACTGTAGAAATCAAAGAGGAAATAAAAAAATACGTAGAACCAAATGACAATGAAAATACAATGACCCAAAACTGATGGGATGCAGCAAAAGCAGTTCTAAGAGGGAATTTTATAGCAATACAATCCTACCTCAAGAAACAAGAAAAATCTCAAATAAATAACCTAACCTTACACCTAAAGCAATTAGAGAAATAGGAACAAAAAACCCAAAGTTAGCAGAAGGAAAGAAATCATAAAGATCAGATCAGAAATAAATGAAAAAGAAATGAAGGAAACAATAGCAGAGATCAATAAAACTAAAAGCTGGTTCTTTGAGAAGAAAAACAAATTAATAAACCATTAGCCAGACTCATCAAGAAAAAAAGGGAAAAGACTCAACACATTTAGAAATGAAAAAGGAGCAGTAACAACTGACACTGAAGAAATACAAAGGGTCATGAGAGATTACTACAAGCAACTATATGCCAATAAAATGGACAACCTGGAAGAAATGGACAAATTCTTAGAAATGCACAACCTGCCGAGACTGAATGAGGAAGAAATAGAAAATATAAACAGACGAATCACAAGCACTGAAATTGAAACTGTGATTAAAAATCTTCCAACAAACAAAAGCCCAGGACCAGATGGCTTCACAGGCGAATTCTATCAAACATATAGAGAAGAGCTAACACGTATCCTTCTCAAACTCTTCCAAAATACAGCAGAGGGAGGAACACTCCCAGACTCATTCTATGAGGCCACCATCACCCTGATATCAAAACCAGACATAGATGTCACAAAAAAAGAAAACTACAGGCCAATATCACTGATGAACACAGATGCAAAAATCCTCAACGAAATACTAGCAAACAAATCAAACAGCACATTAAAAGGATCATACACCATGATCAAGTGGGGTTTATCCCAGGAATGCAAGGATTCTTCAATATATGCAAATCAATGAATGTGATACACCATATTAACAAATTGAAAGATAAAAACCATATAATAAACTCAATAGATGTAGAAAAAGCTTCCCACAAAATTCAACACCCATTTATGATAAAAACTCTCCAGAAAGTAGGCATGGAGGGAAGCTACCTCAACATAATAAAAGCCATATATGACTAACGCACAGCCAAAATCATTCTCAATGGTGAAAAACTAAAACCATTCCTCTAAGATCAAGAACAAGACAAGGTTGCCCACTCTCACCACTATTATTCAACATAGTTTTGGAAGTTTTAGCCACAGAAATCAGAGAAAAAGAAATAAAAGGATTCCAAATCAGAAGAGAAGAAGTAAAACAGTCACTGTTTGCAGATGACATGATACTATGCATAGAAAATCCTAAAGATGCTACCAGAAAACTACTAGAGCTAATCAATGAATTTGGTAAAGTAGCAGGATACAAAATTAATGCACAGAAATCTCTTGCATTCCTGTACACTAACGATGAAAAAATCTGAAAGATAAGTTAAGGAAATACTCCCATTTACCACTGCAACAAAAAGAATAAAATACCTAGGAATAAACTTACCTAAGGAGACAAAAGACCTGTATGCAGAAAACTACAAGACACTGATGAAAGAGATTAAAGGCGATACAAACAGATGGAGCGATATACCATGTTCTTGGATTGGAAGAATCAACATTGTGAAAAGGACTATACTACCCAAAGCAATCTACAGATTCAATGCAATCCCTATCTAACTACCAATGGCATTTTTCACAAAACTGGAACAAAAAATTTCACAGTTTGTATGGAAACACAAAAGACCCCACACAGCCAAAGCAATCTTGAGGAGAAAAATGGAGCTGGAGGAGTCAGGCTCTCTGACTTCAGACTATACTACAAAGCTACAATAATCAAGATAGTATATACTGGCACAAAAACAGAAATATAGATCAATGGAACAGGATAGAAAGCCCAGAGATAAACCCACGCACATATGGTCACCTTATCTTTGATAAAGGAGGCAAGAATATACAAAGGAGAAATGACAAAGGACAGCCTCTTCAATAAGTGGTGCTGGAATAACGGGACAGCTACATGTAAAAGAATGAAATTAGAACACTCCCTCACACCATCTACAAAAATAAACTCAAAATGGATTAACGACCTAAATTTAAGGCCAGGCATTATAAAACGCTTAGAGGAAAACATAGGCAGAACACTGTAACATAAATCACAGCAAGATCCTTTTTAACCCACCTCCTAGAGAAATGGAAATAAAAACAAAAATAAACAAATGGGACCTAATGAAACTTAACAGCTTTTGCACAGCAAAGGAAACCATAAACAAGATGAAAAGACAACACTCAGAATGGCAGAAAATATTTGCAAAGAAGCAACTGACAAAGGATTAATCTCTAAAATCTACAAACAGCTCATGCAGCTCAATATCGAAAAACAAACAACCCAATCCAAAAATGGGCAGAAGACCTAAATAGACAGTTCTCCAAAGATATACAGATTGACAACAAACACATGAAAGGATGCTCAATATTACTAATCATTAGAGAAATGCAAATCAAAACCACAATGAGGTATCACCTCACACCGGTCAGAATAGCCATCATCAAAAAATCTACAAACAATAAATGCTGGAGGGGGTGTGGAGAAAAGGCAAACCTCTTGCACTGTTGGTGAGAATGTAAATTGATATAGCCACTATGGAGAACAGAATGGAGGTTCCTTAAAAATCTGAAAATAGAACTACCATATGACCCAGCAATCTCACTACTGGGCATATACCTTGAGAAAATGATAATTCACAAAGGGACATGTACCACAACGTTCATTGCAGCTCTATTTACAATAGCCAGGACATGGAAGCAACCTAAGTGTCCATCAACCGATGAATGGATAAAGAAGATGTGGCACATATATACAATGGAATATTACTCAGCCATAAAAAGTAAGGAAATTGAACTATTTGTAGTGAGGTGGATGGACCTAGAGTCTGTCATACGAGTGAAGTAAGTTAGAAAGAGAAAAATAAATACCATATGCTAACACATATATATGGAATCTAAAAAAAAAAATTCTGATGAACCTAGGGGCAGGACAGGAATAAAGATGTAGACATAGAGAATGGACTTGAGGACACCTGAAGGGGGAAGGGTAAGCTGGGACTAAGTGAGAGAGTGGCATGGATATATATACACTACCAAATGTAAAATAGATAGCTAGTGGGAAGCAGCTACATAGCACAGGGATATCAGCTCGGTGCTTTTTGACCACCTAGAGGGGTGGGATAGGGAGGGTGTGAGGGAGGGGATATGAGGATATATAAACATATATAGCTGATTCACTTTGTTATGCAGCAGAAACTAACACAACATTGTAAACCAATTATATTCCCATAAAGATGTTTAAAAAAAAAAAAAAGCTGATGTTCAGAGGTTAAATGATGTGCCATAAGTTAACCAGCTGCTAAATGGAAGAGACTAGTTTAGACTCCTAAGCCTGTGTTCAGCCTTCCTAAACAGTTTTTAAAAATGGGTTGCCATCTGTTAGCACTTTGCTGAGTTCGTGCTAATTATGACTATCCTACTGTCCTTCCACTAGGGTCCTCCTCCCAAAAATAGTTTTCAGCTTTGCTTAGGATGCCCTCAGAGCTCCGAGGAAGATGCCTCATAGATTGCATAAACAATGGTATATTTTCAGCCTCTGTCAAAATTTAAACTGCCTGAGGATCCCATTCATTTTTGTTCATTTTAAATAATGAAGTTCCATCTTAGATTTCACTTGAAAAGAAAAAGAATAAACACAGAGCAGGACACTATACCACCATTTAAATGAATGTCTTTCATCTTTCTCGCATGCTGACTCTGCCTACAGGGCTCTTAATCCTCCAGATGAAGCTGAATGTTTCCTTTTATTTATTTATTTTTTGTTTACTTTGTATCCAGATATTTGGGGGAGAATTAAGAATATTTCCTCAAATCTGGCTTCATTTCCTGAATGGCTCAACACCCTTGAAAAGAAAGCAATGAGAAAGCATACCTTTAAAGAATGACTAGACAAGAAAGTAATTGTCAAGTAGGGAATTAAATAATTCTTCCAGGAAATAAGGTATCCTTGTTATGCCTTTTAGTACATGTATGTTCTACATTGATGGCCTCACTCTGAAAAGTTGGGCAAATCTCTTCTGTTTCTGAGACTCTAAGATCTCAATAGGAAAATGGCTATAACACTAACCTTTCAGATGCTGTGATGCTGAATGGGATAAAATATGTCCTGATATAAATTTGCAAGACCAAATTTTGCTGTGCAAAAAATGCTTTTTTTTTTTAGATCAACTTAAATCTTCTCCAGCGTCCACCTAGCAGGCTGGTGTGAAATTCAAGTACAGCCACCTCTAGAGATCTCCCTCCTCTCCTTTCATTATGCTGCACTTGTCAAAGCACCAAAGACCCCTCCAGACATCTGCCCACCCTGGGTGCCAAGAAGACATTCACTGTCTCTGCAGGTCTGGTGGCTGTGCTCTGTCTTGGCACTCTTGGGGCACAGATTGTCAGAGAAACAAAATATTCTGACGCTTGTTATGATGGTAAGGCAGACTTTATTCAGGACTGTTGGGACAGGTGTAGGAATTACTGCAATGGGGTTTTGCAGTAGGGGTGAGAGATTGAGCTCAGCTCCAAATATGATAAAGAAGAGTGGGGATTTATAGCCAAGAAGCAGAGTGGGGAGAGGGGGTTGGTGGATGGAGAATTACTAAGACAGAAGGGTAATTCTTGCTAAAGTGACCTAACTGGATTCTTACTGAAGGCCAGCCAGGGTGCTTAGATATAACCAGCAGGATGATGGCAGATGATGAATTGGGGCAGATACTGAAGGTGATCAGATTTCAAAAGTGGAGGATTCTTGCTAAAATTGGACTCTACAAGGACAGAAACAGTAGCCCAAGTTTGAGCCTAGTCAAGCCGAGGGTTCAGAGGAGCCTGACTAAAATGTGGTCCAGGAGAGAGTCTTTGTCAAGATTACTACAGAGAATTAGAGTCCTGTACATGGGGTCCACCTTCCTATGTGTATTTGGAAGCCATCTCCTGAGACCACCTTCACAGAGGGGGCCACAGTGCTGGGCTCAGACCTAGACCCCTCCCCAGTGTGGAGGTGGGGAGGTGGAGGACAGCCAGCATCATCTTTTAAGTACTGAACTGTTTATAAGAACCGGGAAGAGGTGTTCTTGCTTTTGGCCCTGCCACGAACCCCCTGGGGGTGAAGAGAACGAAACGTGGCTAGACGTGGAGGAAGAGTGGTAAAATTGTACACGACAAAGCACAAAATAGTACCTCAATAAAATCCCCTGCCCCATATGTACCGTATCTAGTTCTGGGTCCATCCCACAGCAGGAGCCCAAGAAGAGCTATGTTCACTCTGCTGTGGGTAGTCAATCTCTCTGGCTACTAATTTTCAGAATTCTGTTTTGTTTTAGGTAGCAACACAGCCTGTCTTCTAAGGAAAGCTTGTAGAGAAGTCCCATTTGTTTGGAAAGAAAGAAAGAACAAAAGGACAGAGTTTCTGCAAGGGTGAGCCCAAGCTCCCTCCTCACAAGAAGCCCTAGAGCTCCTAGGGCACATGTGGAAGCTGCTGCCTTCAGTCAGGGGCTGTTGCATTTCTCCAGCGCCTAGTATGGTATAGAATACCCAGAAAACAGTGCCTTATAAACATCTGCCATCATATTTCACTGGATTTAAGACATATCAATTATAACAGATAATAAAAAACAGTCAAATAAACCATGACACGCCACTGATTATGAAACATATATGTATTTCAGCTCTGTTAAAAAGATATGTGCTTTTTTTTTTTTTTTTTTTTTTTTTTTTTGCGGTACGCAGGCCTCTCACTGCTGTGGCCTCTCCCGTTGCGGAGCACAGGCTCAGAGGCCATGTTACACAGGCCTAGCCGCTCCGCGGCATGTGGGATCCTCCCAGACCGGGGCACGAACCTGCGTCCCCTGCATCGGCAGGCGGACTCTCAACCACTGCGCCACCAGGGAAGCCCAAATATGTGCTTTAGAATGGTTGAAATTCAGTAATGCAATGACTTTTTAAGCAGTAAAGGAAAACACAATCCAAAGCAAGTTAAGTATTTAAGGAATACTGTTTAGATTTTCCTGTTTTAATTGACGATCCTCTCCATGCTTTGATGATCAAATGACAACTTTTTTTTTATAACTGTGTAGAAGAGGGATAAAGTGTGAAGTGTAAAGAGTATATGAGACTGCAGAAAATCTGGAAAATTAATTTGGAAAAGTAGGTGGTCCATTTAAACTGCTAACTCCACCAATTCAAGATGAAAACAATGGAATTATTGTACTAAATTCTTCATAATACATCTAATAATACCCAGATAACTAGAGAACTATACAAATGCAACTCTAGAAAATTAACTATACATTGTTCATTTAATACCTATGTACATTTGAGGAGCAAAATAGTTTGAGAGTAGATATTAGAAAAGCCTCCTTTTTATGAATTAATTTCAAAAACTGAAACATTATTGCATGCATTTACAAAGCTCCATTAAACACAGCCTTAAAATAATAACATTTGTTGTGACTATGTTTTTATATTATTCTGCTTTACATTATGCTTAATCTCTATGACCTGAAAATATAGCATTTTTTTTTCTTTAGACTCAGATTTAGGGACTATGAAAACAGCACAAGGAGAAGAATAAATGTTAGGATCAACTGCTTCTCCCTGAGCATCCACTACAGGCAGAAATTTCCACAAATATAGGATGGGTGTTCAACGGGCACGGAGAAACCACAAAAACATAATAAATGCCCACTACTGAGCAAGACCCAACACTCTGACCCTCTAGCTACACTGCGGGGACCTACAGGCTAACAAAGGCATTGTAAAGGTCCTTTTGAGGCCTCTTAGACGCTTGAAGGTGTCATCTGCCCATCCTTTAAAGAAGCATGTGATTAACCTTTCGTAGAAGGCTTTGCCATAAGCCACGGATAATCTCCTGAGTTAGGGAAATAGACTCAAAACCTTTGATGCCCTTCTTTCTCTGTTCCAGATTTAGTTTCTCTGGGTTTAAGAACAACTGAAATGCATTAGATACCAGATGTTTAAGACCCTATTACAAATTTTTCTCTGTCATGTACTATATATTTCAATTTTCTTACCTTGATTTTCCTCTTGAAATTTATTTTCCACATCTAATTTTATATCTTGCTGCATGATATATAGTCTCTTAGGGGTGCTTCAAATCCTTTTTAGAATAAGAAGTTGCTATGGAAGAAATAAACAAACAAATATGTAATTTGATTCAGCTCAAAACTCCCTTTCTTAAACATGGCTTGAAACTTCAGTGCATACTAATAATGTGCAGAAGTTTCTAGATATCTCAGATATCTGATCATTCTCATCATACCTCAGAGGTGATGTGTTCATCAAACTCTTAATTTTATCTTCCCCAGTTGGGAAGGTAGTGACACTAACTGCCAATTGTGGAACACATCACGCCAGGTGCTGTGCTAAGTGCTTCAGGGAGATTATCTTATTTAATCTTTATAGCAATCCTAAAAGGTAGGTACTAGGAATGTGCCTACTTTGATAATAAGGATGCCAACTGAGGCTCAACGAGGTGAATAACTTCTCCATAGGTTCAGAGACATTAAGTGGCAGTGTGGTGCTTAACCAATCAATAACTGATAATCACAGCAAAACCACCATGATGAGAAGGCCAATGTGAGTGGGAGGGGGAGGAAGAATCAGGGCCTGTGGCCTTTCTGTACATCTGAGCAACTCTCTTCAGCTGCATGGGAACTTTGCACAGAGCACTGAGAATAGTCCATGACACAGAGCTCTCCTGGTTGTTCTTTGTGGTCAAAACACTGCTTCAGGCAGTAAAGGAACATGCTTGATGCTTCAAGGGGAATGTGACAGGAAATAGGAAATCCTCATCCTCATCCAAAAGACAGCATGACTAACACTACCCCAAACATGAGTAGGATGACCATACACCACTCCTCAGCCTATGTAGGCGAAGAGCCTAGAAAACATCAAGGCTGAGTCAGCAACTCCGTACCTTCCTTCTGAAAACCTCAACCTCGACCTCTCACATGGCTCTGCATTTCCAGCAACTCTTTTCTGTTTCACAGTTTAGCGTTTTAGGTGTCTGAACTGTGGAGATCAAAGGGACCTCAAGGGTCATCAAGACCAGGCTTTATATTTTGAAAATTCACTTAGGAAACACTACTTTTAGAGTACTCAGTAGTCTACTGTGCTTCTGGCTATGACAGTGTACCTAGATGCTATCATGTATTTCAATGTTTTTGTATATGTGTTGATGTGCAATAAAGTTTTTGGAATTTTATCTGTGGGAAGTGTTTGAGACCAACGTTGAAGTTAGTTTCTCTATATATGACTTCCATTTGCTTCTTCCAGGCAGCTGGATAGTCTTCCAACCTAGGACCACTTAAATAAACTTCTTGGCCTGAGGTTTTGGGGGGATACAAATACATTGTGAACTCCAGCCCCACATTTATTTGAGGTCAGTGTTAATACTATGAATCCTCAAGAGAGAACATTAACCATTTCCCCTTCCCAACCCCAAACCAAGACTATCTTGGTTTGTGGGCTGTCGCCTTTTCTAGTTCATCCACCAAGGTCAACACTTTTGAGGGGTCCCTGTTTTATGAGAGTAACTCCCCACCTTGTGCAATGTCTAGGCTTTGCCTTCTGCTTCCTATGTAAAGCCAACTAAAACTGAAGCTCTGGGCACCAGAGATTAGTGAATACCCTCAGGAGGTATTCCAGCCATCAACTTGGTTACTTGTCTGGAGCTGCACTTTTCATCAATTTGGCTTTTCTTTATTATCTAGTGAACTAGCTATGCATTTTAAAATATGTTTTTATGTTTCATTCAGCATTTTTATGACCTGTACCTGGAGGTTGATTTGGAAGAAATCTAGTCTGCCATAACACAGGAAGCATTTATATCACCAGGCTGTGTTTTAAAATATAGGTTTTATTACTGTCACTGAAAAGATAGTTTGTTATGCTCACAGATCCCAAGAGGAAGGGGCAGACCACTCCATAGGGGGGAAGTGCCAGGATTGCTCAGGAGGCAGAGGGAGAGGGGAATATTGTGTCAAAGCCTTTATTGTGGTTTCTTCAGGAAGTAATTGGTGAGACTAGGACAGGCTAGTTTGAATAATTCAGCAGGCTCTGTGGTGGAGGGGGTATTCCTGGTTGTTTGGGAGTCAGACCCTGGGATGATTAAGTTAGGGAAATAGGGGCTTGGAGTGGAAGAGCTCAGTAAAGTTGGTGGTTAGAAGTATAAGCTCTGTATTGGTTGGTCTGCATATGAAAGGCACATTCACAGGCAGGTTATTTGCTATCTCTAGGAATTAGCTGACCCTGAGAGAGCCAGTCCCTCCAGGGTTAGCAAGGCTCCAAGATGGCAAAAGCATCAAAAATACAGAATAAAAAGACATGAAAAATAAGGCTAATAAAAATACATTAGTAAATAAGGTGTCATATTTTTTTACTAGTTATCTATATTCATTTCCATTTCATCTTCTGATAGAAAGTTACATATATATATATATTTTCCCTGAGAAATTGAACTTCATTTATGTTCAATTCAATTTATTGAATATTATTTGAGTATAGATTCTACCTCCACTGGAATCATGAGCTACAATTTTAAGAAACTGTTAGCATTGGGACAGTAAAACATTTATGAATCAAATTCATTTCATACTTTCAAATATCTTACTTAACTGCTTCTTAGATGTTCATTTTTTCCCATTAATCTCTCCTGTTCCTTCTATTTTTAAAAGACTCAAATTTAAAATTAAAAAATGAAGTCACAATTAAGACGTCTAATAACATATGGGTCTTTGTTGGGAATTTGTAGGTATAGGTGATTGTAACTTCAAAAGATTCAAATAGTAGAACAAACCAATTTCCTCCTTGGCTTTCTACTTCAATCGAATGACAACTGCTTTTGATTATGAAGTTGAGAAGTTACCTAACATATTCCAGCCACATGTCAGATTTCCCTTCAATTGTATTTCTCCCCAGCAATGTTTTAGAAAAGCATTCTTGGAGGGCATGCTCCTTCTCATGTCTTGATTTGATCCATGCTGAGGATAAAAGCAGTCTCTCCTACAGTTCCATTGATTTTGCAGGGCATTGTGCCAAATTCTCTGACAACACTTAAGCGATCATTATCCACATTTACATGTGGTCTAAGTGTGAGTCCTATTTGAGGAAGGCTTCCATGGAAAGGATGGAGACTGTTTGTGAATCAATATTGAGAGAGAGACATACCTTTAGAAGTGACAAATCAAGACCACCATCCCTATGTTTGCCCAAAGGCTCAATCCCACTAGGATGGGATTTAGCACAAACACCAGGACTGCCAATGTAGTTGAAGTATTCTCTTTCCCTGCTGTGACCTAGTGTCTCTTCAAAGTTATAAACATTAATGTGGGTAAGGGTGGTGCTGGACTTCATGTATGAGATAAATTCTTGGCACTTGACACTTTAAATCGTTTGTACATGATGTGAGCAATCAGCCCCTTTTCCATCAGCAAATGAATATTTCCCAAAGAGAACATCTAACCCTTCCATATTTCAGACAATACTACAAAGCTACAGTAATCAAAGCAGAGTGGTATGGCATGAAAAACCAGACATATGGATCAATGGAACAGAATAGAGAGCCTAGAAATAAACCCACACTCTTATGATCAATTAATCTTTGACATAGGAGGCAAGAATATACAATGGAGAAAAGACAGTCTCTTCAACAAGTGGTGTTGGGAAACCTGGACAGCTACACATAAATCAGTGAAGTTAGAACATTCCCTCACACCATACATAAACTAAACTCAAAATGGCTTAAAGACTTAAATATAAGACATGACACCATAAAACCCCTAGAAGAGAACAGAGGCAAACATTCTGACATAAATCATAGCAAAGTTTTCTTAGGTCAGTCTCCCAAGGCAATAGAAATGAAAGCAAATATAAACAAATGGGACCTAATCAAACTCATAAGCTTTTGCACAGCAAAGAAAACCATAAACAAAATGAAAAGACAACCTACAAACAAAAATGTTTGCAAATGATGCAACCGACAAGGGCTTAATTTCCAAACTATACAAACAGCTCCTACAATTCAACAACAAAAAACAAACAACCCAATCAAAAAATAGGCAGAAGACCTAAATAGACATTCTTCCAAAGAAGGCATACAGATGGTCAAAAGATAGATGAAAAGATTCTCAACATCACTAATTATTAGAGAAATGCAAATTAAAACCACAGTGAGGTATCACCTCATACCAGTCTGAATGGCCATCATCAAAAAGTCTACAAATAATAAATAATGGAAAGGGTGTGGTGAAAAGGGAACCCTCCTGCACTATTGGTGGGAATGTAAATTGGTGCAGCCACTATGGAGAACAGTATGGAGGTTCCTTAAAAAAGTAAACATAGAGTTACCATATGATCCAGCAATCCTACTCCCGGGTATATATCCAGAAAAGACAAAAACTGGAATTTGAAAAGATAATGCACTCCAATATTCATAGCAGCATTATTTACAATAGCCAAGACATGGAAGCAACCTAAATGTCCATTGACAGATGAATGGATAAAGAAGATACGGTGTGTATATATATATATATATATATATATATATATATATATATATATATATATAATGGAATATTAGTCAGCCATAAAAAAGAATGAAATAATGCCATTTGCAACAACATGGATGGACCTAGAGATTGTCATATTAAGTGAAGTCAAAGAAAGACAAATATCATACGATATCACTTATTGTGGAATCTAAAAAATTATACTAATGAAGTTATTTACAAAACAGAAACAGACTCACAGGCATAGAAAACGAACTTACAGTTACCGCCGAAGGCAGGAGGGGGAGGGATAAATTAGGAGTCTGGGATTAGCAGATACAAACTACTATATATAAAATAGATAAAAAACAAGGTCCTACTGTAGAGCACAGAGAACTATATTCAACATCTTGTAATAAACTATAATGGAAAAGAATCTGAAAAAGAATCTATATATATCTATATTTGTATCTATATATCTATATATAACTGAATCACTTTTCTGTACACCAGAAACTAACACAACATTGTAAATCAACTATACTTCAATTTTAAAAAAATGTTTTACACCAAAAAAATCCTCTATTCTTTAGGAATACAGGCTCATCCTGTTCCTTTGTTTAAGGCAACACAGAGAAATTCATGTTTGGAATGACTCTATTTGCTCTCTGGTAGTTTTATTGCTTGCACCCTGTGACAGAGGGAAGCCTTCATCTAAATGACCTCATACACCAGATACTCAGGTACGGCACGGCTATTCAGATACATACAGTTGAAACACCTCCTGAACAAAAGCCAAGGAATATTTTCTCATTTTCCCCTACCAGTAATGACAAGTATGCTACAAGATGCCATAGAAAATGGAAGCAATCAAATGACTTTCCCTGGGTCTGTCTAGTATTATGGGAAGTAGTGGGGCAGGATCAGATCATTTTGAAGGAGGAGAAAGCATAGCTTGAACTAACTATGATAAATTTAGGAACCCCAGAAATCTTTCCAAAATAGTTTTTAGATTGTCAAATGGTTTTCATTGTTTTTACTTGCTGAATGCTAGCTTTTCTTTAAAAAATCCCCAGACAAACTTCCAGTGCGGTACCGCCCTTGCCGCCATTCGCGCCCGGGCGGCTGCAAGGACGTCAGCGAGGCTTCCTCCAATGGTCCGCGCCCACGTCGGGAGAACGCCTCGTGACCGCGCGTCACCGGAGAAAAAGAACTTGATCTGCACCTAGTGACTCATTCGTCTTGTGGCTGCCTCTGGATTTGTGAGTATGGTGCCTAGAAAGAAATAACCAACAAATCAAAGTCTATTTCATTGATGCACATGCTGGCACCCCTTGAAAGATCCGGAAATCCACATGTTGAACATGAATTTAGGGCTGCGGTTGCTGCAAAGGACTGAGCAGAGACCGGTTTGTTTCTCACAGAAGCTGCTGAGGAAATCCCAGGATTGAGGGAGAAGAGTAGACACTATTTTATTGTTGCCTGAGACGGCTTAAAGATGGCGGAAGAGTAAGACGCGGAGATCTCCTTCCTCCTCACAGAGACATCAGAAATACATCTACACGTGGAACTTCTCCTATAGAACACCCACCGAACGCTGGCAGAAGACCTCAGACCTCCAAAAAGGCAAGAAACTCCCCACATATCTGGGTAGGGCAAAAGAAAAAAGAATAAACAGGGACAAAAGAATAGGGACGGGACCTACGCCAGTGGGAGGGAGCCGTGAAGGAGGAAAGATTCCCACACACTAGAGGCCCCTTCGCGGGCGGAGACTGCGGGCGCCGGAGGGGGAAGCTCCGGAGCCGCGGAGGACAGCTCAGCCACAGGGGTGCGGAGGGCAAAGCGGAGAGATTCCCGCAGAGGATCGGTGCCGACCGGCACTCACCAGCCCGAGAGGCTTGTCTGCTCGCCCGCCGGGGCGGGCGGGGCCGGGAGCTGAGGCTCGGGCTTCAGTCGGATCCCAGGGAAAGGTCTGGAGTTGGCAGAGTGAAGACAGCTTGAAGGGGGCTAGTGCGCCACGGCTGGCCGGGAGGGAGTTCGGGAGAAGTCTGGAGCTGCCGAAGAGGCAAGAGACCTTTTCCTCCCTCTTTGCTGCCTGGGCGCGAGGAGAGGGGATTAAGTGCGCCGCTTAAAGGAGCCCCAGAAGCGGGCGCGGAGCTGCCGAAGAGACAAGAGACTCTTTCTTGCCTCTTGGCTTCCTCGGGTGTGAGGTGAGGGGATTAAGAGCACCGCGTAGAGGAGCTCCAGAAACGGGCGCGAGCCGCGGCTGTCGGCACGGACAGTAGAGACGGGTGTCGGACGCTAAGGTTGCTGCTGCCACCACCAAGAGGCCTGTGTGTGAGCACAGGTCACTCTCCACACCGGCCCTCCCGGGAGCCCGTGCAGTCCGCCACTGCCGGGGTCACGGGATCCAGGGACAGCTTCCCCGGGAGAACGCACGGCGCGCCTTGGGCCTGTGCAGCGTCACGTCGGCCTCTGCCGCCGCGGACTCGCCCCGCCCCCGTGCCACTCCCTCCCCCCAGCCTGAGTGAACTGGAGCCCCCGAATCAACTGCTCCTTTAACATCGTCCTGTCTGAGCGAAGGGCAGTCGCCCTCGGACAACCTACACGCAGAGGCGGGACCAAGTCCAAAGCTGAACCCCAGGAGCTGTGCGAACAGAGAGGAGAGGGGGAGGTCTCTCCCAGCAGCCTCAGAAGCGGCGGATTAAAGCTCCACAATCAACTTGAAGTGCCCTGCATCTGTTGAAAACCTGAATAGACAACGAATCATCCCAAGTTGAGGAGGTGGACTTTGGGAGCAAGATATACTATTATTTCCCCCCTTTTTTTTTCTTTTTGTGAGTGTGTATGTGTGTGCTGCTGTGTGACATTTTGTCTGTATAGCTTTGCTTGCACCATTTGTCCTAGGGTTAGACCGACCCATTTTTCTGTTTTTTTTTTTTTTTTAAGGAAATTTTTCTTCTTAATGATTATTTTTTATTTTAATAACTATATTTTATACTACTCTGTCTTCTCCCTTTCTTTCTTCCTTTCTTCCTTCCTTTCTTCCCTCCTTCCCTCCTTCCTTCCCCCCTTCTTTCCTCCCTTCCTCTCTTCCTTCCTCTGCACCTTCCTTCCTTCCTTTCTTGCTTCCTTCCTTCATTTCTTCCTTCCTTTCTTCCTTCCTTCCCTCCCTCCCTCCTTCCTTCCTTTTCTTTCCTCTCTATTTATTCTACCTTTTACTTTGAGCCGTGTGGATTAAAGGTTCTTGGCGCCCCAGCCAGGCACCAGGGCGGTGTCCCTGAGGTGGGAGAACCAACCTCTAGACACTAGTCCACAAGAGACCTCCGAGCTCCACGTAATATCAGACGGCGAAAATCTCCCAGAGACCTCCATCTCAACACCAAGACCCAGCTTCACTCAAGGACCAGCAAAGAACAGTGCTGGACACCCTATCCCCAACAAAGAGCAAGACAGGTCTACAGCCCCATCCATTAGCAGAGAGGCTGCCTAAAATCATAATAAGGTTACCAACATCCCCAAACACACCACCAGACGAGGACCTGCCCACCAGAAGGACAAGATCCAGGCTCATCCACCAGAACAGAGGCACCAGTCCCCCCAACCAGGGAATCTACTCAACCCACTGAACCAACCTTAGCCACTGGGGACAGCCACCAAAAACAACAGGAACTACGAACCTGCAGCGTGCAAAAAGGAGACCTCAAACACAGTAAGATAAGCGAAATGAGAAGACAGAAAAACACACGACAGATGAAGGAGCAAGATAAAAACACACCAGACCTAACAGATGAAGAGGTAATAGCCAATCTACCTGAAAGAGAATTTAGAATAATGATGGTGAAGATGATGCAAAATCTTGGAAATAGAATAGACAATTTGCAAGAAACAGTTAACAGGGACCTAGAAGAAATAAAGAGGAAGCAGGAAACGATGAGCAACACAATAAATGAAATTAAAAATACTCTAGATGGGATCAATAGCAGAATAACTGAGGCAGAAGGACGGATAAGTGACCTGGAAGATAAAATAGTGGAAATAACTACTGCAGAGCAGAAGAAAGAAAAAAGAATGAAAAGAACTGAGGACAGTCTCAGAGACCTCTGGGACAACATTAAACGCACCAACATTCGAATTATAGGGGTCCCAGAAGAAGAAGAGAAAAAGAAAGGGACTGAGAAAATATTTGAAGAGATTATAGTTGAAAACTTCCCTAATATAGGAAAGGAAATAGTCAATCAAGTCCAGGAAGCACAGAGAGTTCCATACAGGATAAACCCAAAGAGAAACACGCCAAGACACATAATAATCAAACTGTCAAAAATTAAATACAAAGAAAACATATTAAAAGCAGCAAGGGAAAAACAACAAATAACACACAAGGGAATCCCCATAAGATTAACATCTGATCTTTCAGCAGAAACTCTACAAGCCAGAAGGGAGTGGCAGGACATATTTAAAGTGATGAAGGAAAAAAACCTACAACCAAGATTACTCTACCCAGCAAGGATCTCATTCAGATTTGATGGAGAAATTAAAACCTTTACAGACAAGCAAAAGCTGAGAGAGTTCAGCACCACCAAACCAGCTCTACAACAAATCCTAAAGGAACTTCTCTAGGCAAGAAACACAAGAGAAGGAAAAGACCTACAAGAACAACCCGAAACAATTAAGTAAATGGTAATAGGAACATACATATCGATAATTAACTTAAATGTAAATGGATTAAATGCTCCCACCAAAAGACACAGACTGGCTGAATGGATACAAAAACAAGACCCATATATATGCTGTCTACAAGAGATCCACTTCAGACCTAGGGACACATACAGACTGAAAGTAAGGGGATGGAAAAAGATATTCCATGCAAATGGAAATCAGAAGAAAGCTGGAGTAGCAATTCTCATATCAGACAAAATAGACTTTAAAATAAAGACTATTACAAGAGACAAAGAAGGACACTACATAATGATCAAGGGACCGATCCATGAAGAAGATATAACAATTGTAAATATTTATGCACCCAACATAGGAGCACCTCAATACATAAGGCAAATACTAACAGCCTTAAAAGGGGAAATCGACAGTAACACAATTATAATGGGGGACTTTAACACCCCACTTTCACCAATGGACAGATCATCCAAAATGAAAATAAATAAGGAAACACAAGCTTTAAATGATACATTACACAAGATGGACTTAATTGATATTTATAGGACATTCCATCCAAAAACAACAGAATACACATTTTTCTCAAGTGCTCATGGAACATTCTCCAGGATTGATCATATATTGGGTCACAAATCTAGCCTTGGCAAATTTAAGAAAATTGAAATCGTATCAAGTATCTTTTCCGACCACAACGCTATGAGACTAGATATCAATTATAGGAAAAGATCTGTAAAAAATACAAACACATGGAGGCTAAACAATACACTACTTAATAACGAAGTGATCACTGAAGAAATCAAAGAGGAAATCAAAAAATACTTAGAAACAAATGACAATGGAGACACGACGACCCAAAACCTACGGGATACAGCAAAAGCAGTTCTAAGAGGCAAGTTTATAGCAATACAATCATACCTTAAGAAACAGGAAACATCTCGAATAAACAACCTAACTTTGCACTTAAAGCAATTAGAGAAAGAAGAACAAAAAACCCCCAAATTTAGCAGAAGGAAAGAAATCATAAAGATCAGATCAGAAATAAATGAAAAAGAAGTGAAGGAAACAATAGCAAAGATCAATAAAACTAAAAGCTGGTTCTTTGAGAACATAAATAAAATTGATAAACCATTAGCCAGACTCATCAAGAATAAAAGGGAGAAGACTCAAATCAATAGAATTAGAAATGAAAAAGGAGATATAACAACTGACACTGCAGAAATACAAAAGATTATTAGAGATTACTACAAGCAACTGTATGCCAATAAAATGGACAACCTGGAAGAAATGGACAAATTCTTAGAAATGCACAACCTGCCGAGACTGAACCAGGAAGAAATAGAAAATATGAACAGACCAATCACAAGCACTGAAATTGAAACTGTGATTAAAAATCTTCCAGCAAACAAAAGCCCAGGACCAGATGGCTTCACAGGCGAATTCTATCAAACATTTAGAGAAGAGCTAACACCTATCCTTCTCAAACTCTTCCAACAGATAGCAGAGGGAGGAACACTCCCAAACTCATTCTATGAGGCCAACATTACCCTGATACCAAAACCAGACAAAGACGTCACAAAGAAAGAAAACTACAGGCCAATATCACTGATGAACATAGATGCAAAAATCCTCAACAAAATATTAGCAAACAGAATCCAACAGCACATTAAAAGGATCATACACCATGATCAAGTGGGGTTTATCTCAGGAATGCAAGGATTCTTCAATATACGCAAATCAATCAATGTGATACACCATATCAACAAACTGAAGGAGAAAAACCATATGATCATCTCAATAGATGCAGAGAAAGCTTTTGACAAAATTCAACACTCATTTATGATAAAAACCTTGCAGAAAGTAGGCATACAGGGAACTTTCCTCAACATAATAAAGGCCATATATGACAAACCCACAGCTAGCATCGTTCTCAATGGTGAAAAACTGAAACCATTTCCACTAAGATCAGGAACAAGACAAGGTTGCCCACTCTCACCACTCTTATTCAACATAGTTTTGGAAGTTCTAGCCACAGCAATCAGAGAAGAAAAAGAAATAAAAGGAATCCAAATAGGAAAAGAAGAAGTAAAGCTGTCACTGTTTGCAGATGACATGATACTATACATAGAGAATCCTAAGGATGCTACCAGAAAACTACTAGAGCTAATCAATGAATTTGGTAAAGTTGCAGGATACAAAATTAATGCACAGAAATCTCTGGCATTCTTATACACTAATGATGAAAAATCTGAAAGTGAAATTAAGAAAACACTCCCATTTACCATTGCAACAAAAAGAATAAAATATCTAGGAATAAACCTACCTAAGGAGACAAAAGACTTGTATGCAGAAAACTATAAGACACTGATGAAAGAAATTAAAGATGATACAAATAGGTGGAGAAACATACCATGTTCTTGGATTGGAAGAATCAACATAGTGAAAATGACTATACTACCCAAAGCAATCTACCGATTCAATGCAATCCCTATCAAATTACCACTGGCATTTTTTACAGAACTAGAACAAAAAATTTCACAATTTGTATGGAAACACAAAAGACCCCGAATAGCCAAAGCAATCTTGAGAACGAGAAATGGAACTGGAGGAATTAGGCTCCCTGACTTCAGACTCTACTACAAGGCTACAGTAATCAAGACAATATGGTACTGGCACACAAACAGAAATATAGATCAATGGAACAGGATAGAGAGCCCAGAGATAAACCCACACACATATGGTCACCTTATCTTTGATAAAGGAGGGAAGGATATACAGTGGAGAAAAGACAGCCTCTTCAATAAGTGGTGCTGGGAAAACTGGACAGCTACATGTAAAAGTATGAAATTAGAACAATCCCTAACACCACACACAAAAATAAACTCAAAATGGGTTAAAGACCTAAATGTAAGGCCAGACACTATCAAACTCTTAGAGGAAAACATAGGCAGAACACTATACGACATAAATCACAGCAAGATCCTTTTTGACCCATCTCCTAGAGAAATGGAAATAAAAACACAAATAAACAAATGGGACCTAATGAAACTTAAAAGCTTTTGCACAGCAAAGGATACCATAAACAAGACCAAAAGACAACCCTCAGAATGGGAGAAAATATTTGCAAATGAAGCAACTGACAAAGGATTAATTTCCAAAATTTATAAGCAACTCATGCAGCTCAATAACAAAAAAACAAACAACCCAATCCAAAAATGGGCAGAAGAACTAAATAGACATTTCTCCAAAGAAGATATACAGATTGCTAACAAACACATGAAAGAATGCTCAACCTCATTAATCATTAGAGAAATGCAAATCAAAACTACAATGAGATATCATCTCACACCGGTCAGATTGGCCATCATCAAAAACTCTAGAAACAATAAATGCTGGAGAGGGTGTGGAGAAAAGGGAACCCTCTTGCACTGCTGGTGGGAATGTAAATTGATACAGCCGCTATGGAGAACAGTATGGAGGTTCCTTAAAAAACTACAAATAGAACTACCATACGACCCAGCAATCCCACTACTGGGAATATACCCTGAGAAAACCATAATTCAGAAAGACTCATGTACCAAAATGTTCATTGCAGCTCTATTTACAATAGCCAGGACATGGAAGCAACCTAAGTGTCCATCAACAGATGAATGGATAAAGAAGATGTGGCACATATATACAATGGAATATTACTCAGCCATAAAAAGAAATGAAACTGAGTTATTTATAATGAGATGGATGGACCTGGAGTCTGTCATACAGAGTGAAGTAAGTCAGAAGGAGAAAAACAAATACCGTATGCTAACACATATATATGGACTCTAAGGGAAAAAAATGTCATGAAGAGATTAGTGGTAGGACGGGAATAAAACACAGACTTACTCGAGCATGGACTTGAGGATATGGGGAGGGGGAGGGGTGGGCTGTGACGAAGTGGGGGAGTGGCAGGGACATATATACACTATCAAATGTAAATTAGATAGCTGGTGGGAAGCTGCTGCATAGCACAGGGAGATCACCTCTGTGCTTTGTGACCGCCTGGGGGGGTGGGATAGGGAGGGTGGGAGAGAGGGTGATGCAAGAGGGAGGAGATGTGGGAGCATGTGTGTATGTATAACTGATTTAGTTTGTTGTAGAGGGAAAACTAACACACTATTGTAAAACAATTATACTCCAATAAAGATGTTAAAAAAATATATATATATAGCTGAAAAAAATAAATAAATTAAAAAAAATTAAAAAAAAAAAAAAAAATCCCCAGACAATATAAATATGTTATCGTTTTGTAGAGTTAACAGTCTCCAAGCTTTTTGCGCTGTGCTTCCCGTTGGTAAAAACTTACTGAATACCCACCTTCAATATATGAATTTATTTATACATTTTCTGAATGGACTACTATTAATATATTGCTTTCATTATATATATATTGCTTTCATTATAAAACATTAAACACTTGAAACTTTCAAAGGATGACATAACGTTAAAAT
The DNA here is from genome assembly GCF_026419965.1 of Kogia breviceps. Classification (NCBI taxonomy): domain Eukaryota; kingdom Metazoa; phylum Chordata; class Mammalia; order Artiodactyla; family Physeteridae; genus Kogia; species Kogia breviceps. The sequence goes on from NC_081313.1 coordinate 120,727,027, forward strand.
GCCCAGTATTTAAAAATCTCCCTGTGACGGTTTCACACTTTTATTAACCAACTCCTCAAAGAACAAAAATATCAAAATGACAATAAAGCATTTTGGTACATATTTTGTATATTATAAAAGCATGGATATTCACTTTGATATTTTCTTAATTTATATGTTCAAAATTCATAATATAAAAAGTCAGTAAAGCTAAATATTCACCATATTGCAAACAAAAACATAAATATATTAAAAAGCAACAAGTTAAAGCAAATCTATAAAAAGATAAATGAAAACATATTATTCAAACAAAAATTTACAGTTAAAATAAAGCATTATTCAAAACTAACCCAAATATTATATATAAACCAATACAGTATACATTAAGAACATTGAAAGTGGAATATATTTGATTTTTTAGAAGGCAATCCTAAAGTGTTATAATTGTTAGCACAAATTTGTTCCAGCTTCTGGAAAAGTTTTATGATTCTAATTGACAAATACTGAGAAGAGAGATATAACTCTAAATGTTTTCCTTTGACTCTTTCCTCTCCAACTATCCCCTCTACTGTTTTATTATTTTGAGAACATATTAATCTTTTGTTTCAAGAACTGTAATTTTTTAAATGATGGTAAACCATACTTCTTGTTTTAAAGAAAGCACCACTGATTCCTCTTCTGCTAGTTTGATCATATATAGACAGAGATTCCAATGGAGATTAAGTTCCCTGTATCAGTTTTAGTACTGTCAATTTATTTCCCTTTTGTTCAGGAAGTCTTTGAACTAGAAAAAGAATGATTCTTTCAATAGAAACTTTGCTTTTATTCCTCCTCTTGAGGGTTTTGAAGGTACTGAAGAACATTTCCTAAACAGCTGTATCTTTATTTGATTTGAAATTTTAATGTACTTTGTTACTCTCCAGGAATTTCTTAGGACAGATATAATTCAGATTTTAGATATAAAATAATTATATTGGACCCCTCCCCCAAAATACTGATATTTCAACACTTGAGAAAAATACTGTTTACCAGAATATCAGAACACCAAAAACTTGTGTGACAATATACTTAAGGAAAAATTCACCATTAATGTCAGTGAAATATATATTTATAGATGTTTTATCAATAGCATTCAATCATCACTGAATGTGGCTATAAAAGGATTCAGATCAAGAGTAGAAATTGAGAGATGTAGATTTCTTATTTTTGTCTAGACTTTTCATAATATCTTTAATCAAGGGATTCTTTTTTTCTTCCAGTTTTAGTGAGATATAATTGACATACATCACTGTACAAGTTTAAGGTGTACAGCATAATGATTTGATTTGTATAAATCATGAAATGATTATCACAATAAGTTCACTGAACATCCATCATCTCATATACCCACAAAATTAAAGAAATAGAAAAAAATGTTTCCTTGTGATGAGAACTCTTAGGATTTGCTCTCTTAACAACTTTCATATATAATACATATTAGTGTCAATTATATTTATCATGTTGTACACTGCATCCCTAGTACTTGTTTATCTTATAACTGGAAGGTTGTACCTTTTGACTGTCTTCAACCAATTCCCCCTCCCCCCACTCCTATCTCTGGTAACCTCAAATCTAATCTCTTTTTCTATGAGTTTGTTTATTTTTGAAGTATAATTGACCTACAATACTATGTTAGTTCCTGTTACACAACATAGTGATTTGATATTTCTATACATTTCAAAATGATAGATCATAGTCTAGTTATGATATATCACCATACTAAGACATTACATAGTTGTTGACTATATTCCCCACACTGTACATTTCATACCTGTGGCTCATTTATTTTGCAACTGGAAGTTTGTATCTCTTAATCTCCCTCACTTCTTTCTTTTCCTCCCCCCACCCACTTCGCCTATGGCACCACCTGTTTGTTCTCTGTATCCATAACTCTGTTTCTATTTTGTTATGTTTGTTCATTTGTTTTGTTTCTTAGATTCCACATATAAGTGAAATCATAGAGTATTTGCAAGCCAGTAAGAGGGCCTTCACCAAAACTCAACCATGCTGGCACCCTGACATCACACTTCCAGTCTCCAGAACTGTGAGAAATCAATTCCTGTTGTGTAAGCCACCCACTCTATGATATTTGGTTACAGAAGCCTGTGCTGACTAATTCAGAGGGCATCAGTCAACTTCTTCGTGGGTCAAAAATCATCCTCTTCCCTTAGTATTCCTTGAACACGGCAAGTGATAACCCCTGTAGGACAGACAGAATGAACCTATTGAAAAGGACAGGCAACAGACGGCACAGGGACCTAGATCTGGAAAGAGGTTAGGAATCATGTAGATGGGGGTGGGGTGGGACAGGAGCTGGGAACACCGAGGTGGATTAAATTAGGAAGGTGGGATCATACTTTAATGTACTTCAGGCACTCCTGCTGGGCCCATTAACTACACTTTGTATATACACAGGGCCATGGCCCAGCATAGCACTTGGACATTTAATCAAATGTTATTAAATTTAATTGAATGAAAAGAGTTGGAACCATTACATGACTAATTTAAGGCCCCAGGCTGGGGCCTTTCAACAGACAGCCAACATTTGGTGAGGGCTCAATCAGTGCTTGCAGAGGTGGTGGTGCTGCCCCAGTTCAGAGGACTGAAAGCTCCTTATTATTTGAGGGGTGGAGTAGGAGGAGGAAAAGCTAGAAATATCTCCACTGAGGAGTTAGAGTCTAAAATGAACTTTAAAATGGTTAGAGATTTTCTTGTGTCTTTATTTTCTTTTAAATTGGCCTTTTTTAATATAATGACAAATCAAATTAATTATAGCAAATTTAGAAAATGAAATTTAGAAAAATGCTTTCCAAAAAAGAAAAAAGACAGAAAAGGAAAGGAAAGAGAAGAAAAGGAAAGAAAGGAAAAATTTCTCATAATCTCACCAACCAGAGACAACTACAGACCAGAGTTAACATTTCGGTGTATATCTATTCAGTCTTTTCTGTGTGTGTGTTTGTTTGTGGGGGGGGGGGGGGTGAAGAAAACAATTATTCATACACATGAACATCCTCAAAATTCATTCTTCACTACTTCTACCCCAGGATGGGGTAAAGGTAACTTCAGAGTCTTTTGATCATTAACATCATGATATTCAGTACAATGATCAAATAATTGAAGATAACTTTGAGTTGGGAGAGGGGAAATTAGATTGAAGGAGTAAGGGCAGAGCTGAATTGTCTGCACAAGGCTAACATGGGGATTGGGGAGATGGTCCCCTCTAGTGATCACCACGGCTCCCCAAAGGGCACTACTGCTACTGCCCCCAACTCTGTCACAGTTCCGAGGGCCCTGTGGATGTTTCAGTTCCCTGCCCTGCCCATGGCCACCGCTGCTCCTCAGGGTACAGCAGGGCCTCCCTGTGACCACCTCTGCCCCACAGGGCTCCATGGCAAAGGCCCTGGAATGCACTGTGCAGTGTCTCCCGGGAGGTAGAGAGAAAGGCTCTCTCTGCTTTGATTTACTTTCTGCCAGATAGGTGCATACGATGCTCTGGAGCTCCTGATGTTTATACGTTTTACTTATAGCTGCTCTGCTCTTTAGGTCATTTGTATTTCACCCAGGGGAGATATAACAGAAGGATAAATCCAAAGGACAACCCACACTCTAGAAAGTTCTCCACAAAGAGAACTAAGGCTTTGTTGCTGGCTCTAACTGGTGGTGCTGAGGTCCTTCTCCTGTTAGCAGGAATCTTTCCAGAGAAGATCCTCAGTCCACATATATATTTTGTCCATATATATATGTATGTGAATATATAGACACACATATGTATTCACCCAGCAGAGCATACAGCTTTTGCTTTTTTGTTTTCCCTAGGAGGAACCTTAGCTCCTATGCAAATAGTCTTCTAATAGTCCCTCTACACCCACACGTTTGTGCTGGAAACACCCAGACATGTCAGAATTCTCTTAACTTTATTCATTGACTTATTCCTTTCTGACCAAAGCTCAGAAAAAACCCTGAGTCCCAGTATTATAAGCTGCAAAGTGGTATTCCATCTCTGAACCCAAATTTACAGGGTTATATTTTATAACATCTTAGGAAGAGCCATGAATGCCACATTGAAGTGTTTGGACATAGTTACATAGACAATGAATTAGGGGTGTGTGTGTGTGGTGTGTGTGTGTGTGTGTGTGTGTGTGTGTGTGTGTGATGATATGTATGCATGCAAGCACACATTTATTAGTTATTCACCTTTAGAAGCTTGTAATGTTTTTAGTCTGCTATGTATGTCCAGCCAAAGTATCAATGTTCATGGTCAGATTTAGTATTTCTGAGGCTGAAATAACCAGTGGTAGAAGTTTTTTAGAAGGTTTAATAAATAACTTGAATAAAGCAAGAGACCTTTGAACACTACAGTGGTTATGTTCTCAACAGCCCAGCATCCCCTTCTTTGGAGGAGTCAGTCCTTACACATCCCATGTATTTAGGAGTCAAGAACTAGCCCACTTTCTCTTGCTCCTGGCATGTGTCTCAGGCTCAGCCAGTCAGGGTACTACAACCTCTGACACACAGTGATGAGTTCAGGAAAGGGCATGTGATTAAAGCACCATCAATCAAAGTCTTCTGGACTTTTTTTTTTTATACTAGAGACATGGTGGTTTTTATCTCTTATTCTGAATTTAAAGCTGGAAGACTGCTGTGAGCATGGAGCTATCTATTGATAATCTTTTCCTCACTACATAGAAAGAGTCTTTGGAGAATAAAACCAAGCAGGGTCTGAGCTGAGAGATGCAAAGAGAGCAACAGAACTCTGATGATATTATTTGAGCTCCTAGGAGCAACCATGCTTGGCTTCTCAGTTCCATCAGCAAGTAAACCGCTTTTTGCTTCTCTTGTACTTAAGCCAGTTTAGGGTGGTACCTGGCTAACATACTTCATAATACAAAATAAACTCAGGGGAAAAATCAAAATTGATAAATTGATTCAAAAAGTGCTGAAGGAAGATTTGATCTAAGGAAGTACTATCATTCTGTCCTATGATGGATACCAGAATTCAATCAAAGGGAACTTCACAATTTAATCCTCTATACACATGAGAAATTTAGGACTCAGAAGCTTGCCATCTTGGCTGAGGGAACATAGCCAATGAGAGGACAAGTTGTGAATCTGGATTTGTCTCCAAATTCTAGGCATTCTTCATCAGATAGGGAGAAATTATCCACTCTTAGTGAAATTATCCATTTCACTAAGCAAGTATGGGGAAACAAGAAGAGAACAAAATAAACATGTACGTTATTGCAGTAATAATTCAATAAGAATTATGTGATTCATTTTTTTGTTCGACATTGAGAAATTAAGTCTCACAACACACACACCCCCGCCAGCCCCAAATTCTATTCAGGTTAGAACATGTCCTATTTTTTTCCTCTAAGCCAGGAAAATGCCCAATCCACACCAGATATATTTGATGCCCACTACAAAGTGGCTGAGCTCCTATCCTGCTGTAAAGAATGGACTTCCTTCAGTTCTTTCCATGAGCATCTTTAAATATCTCTATTCACCTCTAGTCTATGTCCTTCTTCCCCTTTTTTCTCTGTTCATTTTTGATCAAATTTAACTCATTCTAATTCAACAAATATTCATTGAGAATCTATTATGTGTTAGATGCCATACTGAGCAGATAACCTGGTTGATGAATGGATTGTGGCTTCTTGTCTCAAAAGAATGAGTGATGTTTGCCTTCCTCCTGATCCATTCTCCACCTTCCCATACCCAGTAACCAATCTTTTGTGTACCAGAGATTGGATCTTCTGTTGATAAACAGGAGAAGTAACTTGTTTTTAAATGTCTGGGTTGAAGCCACTGTTATAGGTTGACTTATAATCCCCCCAAATCCATATGTTGAAGTCCTAACCCCCCAGTACCTCAGAATGTAAACTTATTTGGAATTTACAGATATACTTAGTAAAGTTAAGATGAGGTCATGAGGGTAGCTCTAATCCAATGTGACTGGTGTCCTTACAAAGAGGGGGAAATTTGGACATAGACATGCAGAGAGTATAGATGGTGTGAAGATACAGGGAGAACACATGTGATTATGAAGATGACCACCTACGAACCAAGGAGAGGGGCCTGGGAGAGATCCTTCCCTCACAGCCATCAGATATATCCAACCCTACCAACATCTTGATTTCAGACTTGTGGCCTCAAGAACTGTGAGATGATAAATTTCTAGTGTTTAAGCCACCCAATGTGTGGTACTTGGTTATGGCAGCCCTGGCAAACTAATGTAATCACGAACTGGCCACTGTCAGATGTGGTCTATTTGGCCTTCATGATATTTTTATTTTTTAACTGCACCCACATTTTAAAGTCAGGAAATTACACCTGAAAAAGTCTGGATCTCTGCTTATCCTGAAATACTGGAAAACCTACAGTTCTGAACTTTTATTCCCATGTGGCATAAATCACCTGGAACTGAGCAGTAACTCCCTCCTTCAGATGGGCATGTGCTGCTCAGTGGCTCACTACAGAGCTCTCCAGTTCATCTTGCCTTCCCCAGTGCCTAGTGGTGGCTGCCATTTTTCATCATGTTCCAGTCTGCTGTGGCCCCTGGCCTAGGCTTACTGAAAGTTGGAGCTGGCTTGACCCAAAGTGGAAAGTCTTCAAGCTTGGAGGAGGGAGAAATAATGCAAGCAGAGGAGAGAGGCTGGATTCTCAGAGATCTGAAGGGAGAAAAAGGACAAAGAATGACAGGAACCAGGGGCTTCCCTGGTGGCGCAGTGGTTAAGAATCCGCCTGCCAATGCAGAGGACACGGGTTCCAGCCCTCGTCTGGGAAGATCCCACATGCTGCGGAGCAACTTAGCCCGTGCGCCACAACTACTGAGCCTGCACTCTAAAGCCTGAGAGCCACAACTACTGAGCCCATGCGCCTAGAGCCTGAGCTCCACAACAAGAGAAGTCATCGCAATGAGAAACCTGTGCACTGCAACAAAGAGTGGCCCCTGCTCGCTCACTCGTCACAACTAGAGAAAGCTCACGCAGCAACAAAGGCCCAACGCAGACATAAATAAATAAATATAAATTTTTTTAAAAAAGGAATGACAGGAATCTGCAATCACACATGAGAAAAGGTAGAGTGGGAACAGAGCATGGCTAACTGGGTCCTGAACTCATGCTCTGTGGTGTCAGGAGCCATGTTGAAGGTTTCAGGAGCCAGGATGGGTACTGAAGGCATAGATGCCATGAACACAGGAGCTGCTCACTTTGGAATGGCCCACGTGAACAATGAAAATCTCATGGCACCATAGTGGACTGAAGAACACAGCCCCTTCCCCATACTTCAGGACTGCATTAACTCAGCTGGACTGCTGAATGCTGCCCATGCCACTATCCAGTAATAACTGATATTGGATTTCTTGTCAATCCTGACAAAGGAGATTCATTTAGATTGAGAAAAATAATACAGGTGAACTTCCTTACATTCTAATAATGTGGAGGAAAGTTTTAAAAGGAATGATTGGTGGAAGAGTCTACTCTTTTACTTCATACCCACTTTACAGATGAAGCCCAGAGAGGTCAAGTACCTTGCTCAAAGGCACACAGCCAGTAGTTGTTTTGAAAACAAAACCTGTTCCCCATCTCCTCTGTGAGTTCTTCATTAATAAGCTCCCAGCAAGTAGGTCACACGTAGCAGATAATTAAGGTCACTGATGACCTCCTCTTTGCCCTTCTTTTTGTTCCAGAGAGCAGAGTGCCTTGTTTTCCCTAACCAGGGAACACGTGCCCTTTCAAACAGGTCTCCAAGGATCTTTGCTGAACAAACATGAACACCAGCAATCATTCAGAATTGGACAGCAACATAAGTGGTCCCAAATGCCAATGCTTTCATCTACGAAGTGTTTTCCCCAGTGTTAGGGTTGGCATTTTTCATCACTGTGCTTTAGCTGAAATGATACCTGGTAAGCCTTCCTGAGTGCTGAAAATTGCAAAAAGATAGATTTCATAATATATGAAGGAGCGTACCAAGCAACAAGATGCAGATGTTAATAATAATCTTGCCGTAATTCTCTTCTAATTCTGAAAGTCATTATTACTGTGTACAGATTAAGAAGAAGCTAGCTAGCTTGATGAATATTTGGCACATCCTGGAAGAGCAGTCTTTTTGATAGATGGATTACTCTGCCATTCACCAAGGTTCTCTTCAGCTCTCCAAACCCTTAAGAAGTAGGAGGAAATGGGAAGGAAATGACCACCTGGGAAAATAGAGGAGACTCCATTCTCTACTCTGGACCTTCCCCCTCTACCAGCTTTCAAAATGCGTACACACAGTTGTTTCCCTAGAGCTGGCAGCACCTTTTTTATATCTTTCATTTATAACATTTCCAAAGGGAGAGTAAGGAGGATCCTGGGGCCTTTACAAAGCCTGCATTCATTGTACAGATAAGAAAAATGAAGCCTAGAAAAATGGAAGGGTATTCCCAAGATGCTTTGGCTATTTACAGGGCTGGAAGCAGGAACCAAAGTTTTATCCCTTCTTCAAGTATGGATTTTTCATCCTACAGTAAGTTGGCAGTGCAGGGTCTTAGGGTCTCTGTGGCCAAAAAGATCTCATGATAGGCAAACAGTGACAAAGTATTTCAATCAATAGTTTTGGTCTCTGTGACGACATGCCAGCACTTTACTATTTTCTCCAATTGGTTTGTTTGCTTTATAAGAATTTTCAAAAATTCTGTTTTTACTGAAGATGCCAGAAAATTGAAAGGTTTATTTAAAGGGAACTAATACTTACTGAACACTTACTATGTGCCACGCTAGTTCTACACTGTGTTATCTCAGTTAATCCTCACAACAACTTTATGAGGTGGGTTGTATTTGCATCCCCAGTTTACTGATGAGAAAAGAAACTTAAGGAACTTTCCCTGGGTCATACAGATAGCAAGTGGCAGATCCAGAGTAAAACCCATATTTGTCTGATTCCAAAGCCCACGCATTCATTTTCTATTGCTGCATAACAAATTATCACAAATTTAGTGATATAAACAAATCCATTTTTGGATTACAGATCTTACAGTTCTATAGGCCAAGAATCTGGGTGAGTTTGGCTGGGCTGTGCTCAATGTATTTATCACAAGGCCAAAATCAAGTTATAGGATGGCTGGGCTCTTATCTGCAGGCTCTGGGGAGGCATCCACTTCCAAGATCATTCAGATTGTTGGCAGAAACCAGTTGCTTATGATGGTGGCACTGGGGTCCCTGTTTTCCCACTGGCTGTCAGCCAGAGTCTGATCTTTGCTTCTAGAGACCACCTGCATTCTCTTTCACTTGTCCCCTCTATCCTCAAAGCAGCAAGGGCACATCCTGTCCTTCTCGTGCTTGTGCAATTAGATCAGGCAACCTAGGTAACCTCTGTATCTTAAGATCAAGTGACATGGAACTTCACTTACACCTGAAAAATCCCTTCACAGCAGTACCTCGATCGTGTTTTATTGAAACTAAACAAGATGGACAGGAATCTTAAGGAGTGAGGGATGACATAGGCTCAGGGTTAGATGATAAACAGGGTGAGAGACGAGGAAGTAGAGAGGCCTAGGGAGAACCAGCTCCTATGGTGTTCCAACCACAAGGAGCCGTCACTATACAGCTCACTCCATTGCTACCACTTGGGAAAATTAAAGCAGCATTAATAGATCTTCCAATTTTTCAAGGTCAGAAATCTGGATTGTTATGTGAAAGCATTCAATTAGAAAAAGTTTACAACTGCTTTAAAAATAAAACCCACCTAAGGACTTACTGTATAGAACAGGGAACTATACTCAGTATTTTGTAATAACCTATAAGGGAAAAAAATCTGAAAAAGAGTATATATATATATATATAAATATGTATATATTTTTTTACATTTATATATAGAGTATATATTTTTATATATAGTATATTTATATATACTATATATAAATATATAGTATATATTTATGTATACTATATATATAAAAATATATAGTATATATATTTATATATATACTATATATTTTTATATATATAGTATATATGTATTAATATACATATACTATATACATATAACTGAATCACTTTGCTCTACATCTGAAACTAATACAACATTGTAAATCAACTCTACTTCAATTAAAAAAACAGATACATATATGTATAACTGAATCACTTTGCTGTATACCTGAAACTAACACAACACTGTAAATCAACTATACTTCAATTTTAAAAAACTCATCAATTAAAAAAACAAAAAAAAAAACATCTATCCTCAGCTAGGTAGGGGCTTCAGGCCAACAGTTAGAAACTAAACAAATTCTGTGACCATGACTGTTTACTCCCTGATTCCTTAATCCAGCCACTTGAAGTGTCCTCACATCTATAGCCCTGTTTTTGCTCACCAGTCCTGGGCTCTCCATCTTGGTACCATCCACACAGCTGCTCACCACACTCCAAAGGGTTTTCCAAAGACAGATGATCTTCAGAGCTTAACAAAGTCTTTCTTAAGCACCTGGGGTAGGGCTTCTCCAGATGGTCCCGAAGACAAATTCTCTATTCTCTTACAGATAATCTGCACAGACTGACCCCAGAATACCCCTTTCCAGGTTGTTGCTTGTCTGCCTGCCCCACTAGACTGTGAGCTCAAAGAAAGCAGGACCCAACCATGCCTTATTTGAGTTGACATCCCCTTACTTGAAGTAATTGTCTAGACTCACTTAGTAATTATTTCTTGAATGAATAAAAGGCATTCTGCAATGCTGAGCACTATCTATATGCTCCTAAAAGTTTACTGGATACCCTGGGTCTACATTCAGAACTGAAATCACAGGGCAAGAGTGTTTACTTGAGAGTCTAAATACAGAAATTAATCAAACAATGGAGCTACTGTTTAAATGTCTTTTGAATGGGCATTCTTTTTTTTTTTTTTTTTTTTTTTGCGGTACGCGGGCCTCTCACTGTTGTGGCCTCTCCCGTTGCGGAGCACAGGCTCCGGACGCGCAGGCTCAGTGGCCATGGCTCACGGGCCCAGCTGCTCCGCAGCATGTGGGATCCTCCCGGACCGGGGCACGAACCCTTGTCCCCTGCATCGGCAGGCGGACTCTCAACCACTGCGACACCAGGGAAGCCCGACATTCATTTTTTAAAGTTATTATTGATATGATAATTGGAAAAGAATCTCCTGTGGGTAGGACAGAGTGGAGGTGTGCTCTATTGAGCTACAAGGGAGCAGCTAGAGTTGTCACCCAGCCTAGTATGTGGTACAGCCAGGGTGAACAGAGTAGGATGGATCGTAAAAGAGGAATGCTAGTAATGTGATAACTCCAACAGTCCCTGGTTATTTTATATCTCAACAGGTAAAAAACGAGTTTAAAGGCATTGATTTACAATTATGTATATAGACATTCTATACCCTATTCCTTAATCCTTATATTAGAAGAAAACCCTAAGGGGACATCTAGAACATAGTGAGGCCTAGACCATCTGTTTTCTATCACCTTGTTCCTTTGGAGCTAACTCCAGTACTATTGTTAATCCAAAGCAGATCAGACCCTGGACATTCCAGGAAACCAAAATGCTACAGTTCCTTGTCCATGTTTCTGGGACGTCATCTTGTGCCGTGTACATGAACTAGTCTCTCTCCAGTCATGGTCACTGCTATGGAACAAGACCACAGTTTACAGCTGATGGCAACAAATGGCAGTTTACAGCTGCCCCAGGCTTGGCCCTGACAGAGATACTCCATTTCACTCTAAGTAGATACCTGTTCATGCTACCTCCAAATATAGTTGATGTCTATACCTCCCTGTAAAAACAAACACCAGTAGAGCATTCTAGTAGAGAGCTCACTGACCTGGAGTCAAGAGACCTTGTCCAGTTCTATCTCCTATTAGCAAACTCTGTGATCCTGAGGAAATTACCTAATCCCTCTAGGTCTCATTTTATTCATCTGTAAGACAGGGTTCCTTTCAACTATAAACATGTATGTCACCTACTTTTATACTGATAAGAAATGGTCTTATTTATATCAGTACTTCCTTACTTAGACTGTAGGCATGGACTCTTTCTATATGGAGTAATTTTCTTTGTAAAGAACCCAGACTAGGACACACAGAATCCCCACATCTCTGAAGACCAAATAAACCATAGTTGAAACATAAAACTACACGGTTGCTCTATTATTCTACACTGCAAAGGATAGTTTCTTCGGTTATATGGGATTTGCCTTCCATGTTTCTTCTGATTTAAGAAAAAGAAAAGCTACATAATTATGTAAAGAAGAAATCGATTGCTTCTAAAACCTTCAGTCATAAAGAGTGTTTTGTTTTTTTTACAAACAAGCAAAAAACCTTTAATGTTTAAGCTCATGGAGCAAGAAGATAGAGTTTCACTGCAAAAAAATACTAGATAAATTCATCAAACAACACACACACATACACACACACACACACACACACACACACACACACACACACACACACACATTATCATCCATCTGCCAAACTCCATCAATTTCATTCACTCCTCTGATCTCTCCCAGAACATGCTGGAACTCAACTCTCTCCTTTGCTGAACTTTTCATGTGATATGGATAACAAAGAAATTAGACTAACATTGTAAACATGATCTTATAAAACCAGAATCTTGACATATAAACAAAAGTTTATGAAGAGTGAAGAGGAATGTTCTTAATGGAAGGGGCCAACAGTAGGGGTGTAGCCAAGCTGGGACAGGGAAATCTATATTTGAGAAATGAAGTGCCCTCCTCTTTCCCAGGAGAGTAACAGTCTGCTCTAGTGGTCTCCAAACAGGGGAGTGAATGGCTCCAGGGGGTGTGCCATGATGATCCAAAGAGGGTGAGAAGAAAATTCTACAAAATATTAGAACTTCCATTTGCATTTATCTGTATATAAAAATAAAAAGAAATCAAGACCTACTGATATTTATAACACAGATTGACATAAGCATCTTCATTTGGTCAGTCCAATGTCTCACATACAGTGACATTGATCTGGTTAAGGGAATTTTTGAAACTTACTATTAAGTACTTAAACTAAACTGACCTTTACAAAATGGACAAATGACGATTTTGTAAAGAGACAGAACTTGGAAGATCACATCAATAATCCAAGTATATTAATGGCAGAACTGACATTTCTCCTACTTCTGGCATGAGTTATTTTTTAAAAATTTTATTGGGCTTCCCTGGTGGCACAGTGGTTGAGAGTCCGCCTGCCGATTCAGGAGACGTGGGTACGTGCCCCGGTCCGGGAAGATCCCACATGCCATGGAGCGACTGGGCCCGAGAGCCATGGCCACTGAGCCTGCGCGTCCGGAGCCTGTGCTCCGCAACGGGAGAGGCCCCAACAGTGAGAGGCCCGCGTAGCACCAAAAAATAAAAAACATAAAAATAAAAAAATAAAATAAAAAATAAATAAAAATTTAAAAATATTTATTTATTTAGGCTGCATTGGGTCTTCGTTGCTGCACATGGGCTTTCTCTAGTTGTGGCGAGCGGCAGGGGGCTACTCTTTGTTGTGGTGCGTGGGCTTCTCATTGCGGTGGCTTCTCTTGTTGTGAAGCACGGGCTCTAGGAGCACGGGCTTCAGTAGTTGCAGCTCAAGGGCTTAGCTGCTCTGCAGCATGTGGGATCTTCCCAGACCAGGGCTTGAACCCATGTCCCCTGCGTTGGCAGGCAGATTCTTAACCACTGTTCCACCAGGGAAGTCTCTAGCATGAGTTCTTAATGAACCACATATTTAATTTGTTCTTTCAATGTACAATTTGATATTTTAATAACAAGTGAGAAAATAACTGCTTCTCAAAAGAAACTCATGCTAAGGAAAAGAGCATTTTGAAAATAAATATTTGGAAATGTTTTTGTCATTATGTGATTTCTTGCTGAAAATATGTGTGAACATGTCTCCTTTAAAAATTCTCATATCTGTACACTTAAAACTGTTTACTGTTGACATCTGCATGGCCAGTTCTGCCCTGCCTTCTAAACAGAATTTATCTGCTATATTTAAATCTACCCAATACTTTCCCCAAATTCTGTATTCCTAATCTAAGCATTCTATTTCATTCTTGCCATGTTTTTCAAACCTGTTGTAAAAATCTTCCAACTGAAGAATTTATTTCAACAAAACCTTTTTTTATTTAAAAGAATAAATTATTAGCATCAAAGGAGATGGAAATTTGTCAGATTTCAATAAAAATTTTTACATAATTAGTGGGTGGATATGAAAAAATGTATATCACAATTCAATAATACCAGTCAATAATATCTTTACTCCATTTGATTCTACAAATCTTTTGGAGCTATCATTTTCAACTATGATAGGAACTATAGAAAATAGAATTAAATTTAAATCATTCTATTGGTTCACTTTATCACAAATAATTAAACTGAGATCTTAAAAAATAAAATAAATAATGAATCTTGGTCAATGACATTTCTCTCTCTAAAAGTATTATTAATGATATGTTTAGGAAGAGCAAGATGGCTGCTTTTACATTGCTATATTAATATTAAATAGTATTTATTTCATTTTTATCTTGTCCTTATTAATATGTACTTTGTGTACTTTTTCTAAATACATAATATAGTAGTGCCAATATTTTAGAGGTATATACTGTACTATTCTATTATATAGCAGTACCTTAAATAATTTTAATTTATTAGTAAATAAATTTACAGTGATTATGACCTATTTTTTAAAAATTGGTAGATATGTTATCAAAAGAATTTAGAGACCAAAGATCTAGATGACAAGTGTTATATACATGCTCTTAGCCTCTTTCCTGCAATTAAAGCTGCCTTACAGTTTACAGAAAACTGCCTTACAGTTGACCCTGGAACAACACAGATTTGAATTGCAAGGTCCACTTACAAGTGGATTTCTTTCAGTAAATACAAACTGCATGATCCCTGATTGGTTGAATCTGCAAATGTGGAACTGCAGGTACAGAGGGGTGACTAAAAAGTTACATGTGGATTTTCAACTGAGCAGAGAGGTGGTGCTCCTAACTCCCTCATTGTTCAAGGGTCAACTGTGTATTACAGGCCAAGTCCTACCACTGTAACGATGATACCTTCTAGGATGAGGATGTGTATCTACTTTTAGACCAGTTCAAAAACACAGTGGATTTATGACCTTTCAAATATCCTTAGATATTAGTGGAAGTCCAGGCAAAAATGGTTAATAAAGACAGTTCCTTAGAGGTTCTCACAATAAATTCCAAAATACTTTTTGCTCATGTATTCAAGTTTGAGCAGAGCAGATAGTGCTGGGTAGGTTCAAAACTAGGCTCTCAAAAAAAAATGCTCTTTTTGTAGATTCCAGAATAAACTGTTAACAAAGAAGACACCTTTCTTTTGTAGGCTTCAGCAGCACCTCTGCTCCCCTGCTCCAAAAATTTTATTTGAAACATCATTTGACATATCCAACTCAGTGTGCCAATACTAGCATAATGCTTGATCTATCCTTAAGAGTTGCCTCAAGATCCTCCCCTCTCACCCTGAGGGCCACCAACTTCACATCACTGTCATTCTATAATATTAATATTTCTCTACACTTTTTGGAGGCCAGAAGCAGGAAAATGTAGCTTAAAGATCTCACCTTTGAGGTCAGATGTTGCTCAGAGCTCCAGAGACAGTCTGGAGTTTATGTCTGACTATGACATAAACTGACATAGGATTCAGTTTATATGAAACTTTGGAATATACAAAAATATCATATAGTGATAAATAATAGGATTAGTGGTTGTTTCTGTTAGGGGGATTGTCTGGGCAGGTACACACGTAACTTCTGGGTTGATGGAAATGTTCTGTGTCTGGGTAAGGGCACGGTCTTCAGAAGAGTATGCATTTATCAAAACTGATTGGACAGCACACCTAAGATATGAACATTTCACACGTAAATTATACTCCAATAAATAAAATTGTGAGGGCTTATTCTTTAAAGTAATCTGTGATCAGAAGATACACGGGGGTAGTTATGGTGGTGGTATCGGGGGATGCTTTACAAATGGATATACATGTGTGTTAATCACTCTTTGCTGTATCCTTTTCATTGATTTCTCAATGAGGGAGCAGTAATTGCCTCCCGGGTCCTGTGAGTTACAGACCAGAACAAGAGTAGCGAGGCTCAGCCTGTGCCAACAAGACATCAGCAGTACTTACCATGGTTTTCAATTTCATTTCCTGCCCTGATTTAATGCTGCATATTGTAATTTCATAGAGTTTAACAAACAGCAGCAGGAGAGGCTGACATTACCATCAAGGCACAAGCCTCCAAATATAAATGGTGGTGATAAAAATAAATTAAAGGTAAATTAATGCCTAAATAAAGCTTCCAAATACCAGGCTTCTGAGGAATTCGTGGATACAGATTATTACATCATGAGAATACTTGGAAAGTGACGTAATCTGTGGCCTTTGGTCAAGGGAGAAAACGAAACTAGAGCAGTATCATTAATTTATTCTTCAGACATAAGGATTGCGCTGTAAAGAGAGACCAAGTCTATATTACGCCATGTAACCAACTGAAAAATAAAATCAATTATACTGAATACAAATGAGTTATTTTTGTATTTAACAGTATCATATAAATGGGTGGTAAAGTTTTCTTAACTGAGAATGTATTGTACTGGTGAGATAGAGTGAATAGGGCAGTATTATCCACATTTTTGTAAACACAGTCAATTGCATACATAATATTTCTTCCCTTTCCTCAACTTCTTCCTTCCTACTGCATCCCTAATTTTGTTTGGATATCCACCCTCTTTAATAGTGTCACCTGCTTCAAGGCAGAATGGATGCTGACTGGTCAAGTTACTCATGCAGTTGATTTGGATCAGCATGTGAGGCAGGCCAATGAGCCAAGAGCAGAAGTCAGTTAGGGACTTTCTGGGAAATGTTCTTTCTTATTTGAAAATTTTGTAAGTACAAGTTCATTATTAGACATTTTCAGTGTCTGCATGGGACAGATGAAACTGTGCCAATCGTACTGAGACCACAGGCAAGGAATTAGCAGAGGACAAATCAGACAAGCTGAGGAAGAGAACAGAAGAAGGAGGGGCTCTTAATGAGGTCATGAGCCACAGGAGTAATGAACCCTGGAGCTAAGCTCCTTGAGAATTCTTGTTAGCAGAAACGATGCCTTCCTTAGTATTCAAGCCAATTGAAATAGAGGTTTTCTCTAACTTGCAGCCTGACTGGCATGCATCTGATAGTCAAACTACTATTTAGCTATTTTGGGGGTTGCCCCCCAAATACTAACATCAACCCAAAGGGAGAAGGAAGATGCTATGCTCATTTTAGTACACCATCACCAACCATCTAGTGAATATCTATTAATTTCCATTTTCTTGGCATCTTAGGAGCACTTATTGTGTTCTGAGTGCCACTCTCTTGAAGTTGACTGTCCAAGGAGAAGATATTCCTCCACTGTGACAAGTTCTCCTGTCTCTTAATTAATTAAAAGACGTTTAAAGAAAGAGTAGCAAGAGTAGCAAGCCTTTTCACTAGTGTTCAAACTTGACAAAGAAACTAGAGAATACTGACAATTATTTACCAGATAATGAAGGGAAGTCAGAGAAATTCACTATTTTGTTAAATCTTTTACAAAACATTAATGAGGAAATGAGAGAATCCATACTGTGAAGGTCTATTTTTAATCATTAGGCACCTGACAATGTGAAAGTTTCTTACTTGAACTAGCACATATTTTTCTTAAACTTTAAAAATAAGCATATGTGTGTGTGTGTGTGTGTGTGTGTGTGTGTGTGTGTGTGTACAAATATATATATACTGTGAGGCTCTATTTTTAATCATTAGGCACCTTGACAATGTGAAAGTTTCTTACTTGAACTAGCATATATTTTTCTTAATGTGTAATATATATATACACACACACATACAAGCTCCAAATTATATAAAAATGTGAATGCTTAGTGTGTATTATGCACTTGTACACGCACGTATTCTCTCTTACACATGTATACAGAAACATTAAACAGACATGTAGGCATATGTATGTAAACACATGTAGAAAGGTCTGGAAGAATATACAAACTGACTTCTTCTCTGACTGTTAAAGCAGTAGAGATAGATTGAAGAAGACAGATTGATGATCTCTAGTAGTTTGACTGTATACTTTATTAAAAAAAAGCACAGATTTTGTTTGATATATATATAAAATGCTTATAAGTCCAAAGAGCCTTAAAAATGTTCATAATTTTGATTTAATTTCTCCTTTGTGAAGTCATCCTATGAAAATAATCTTAAATGTGGAAAAGACTTACAAAGTTATTTTCTAAAGAATTATTTATAATAGAAAAATATGTAAAACATCTTTATAATCATAGTAGATTCTTATTATGGAATATTTAGCTATTAAAATGGTAGTTATGAAGAATTATTTGACATGCAGAAATACAAGCTAAATAAGGAAAAAATTCAGAATGCAACTCTATATGTACAGCATTATCTTTACCATGTAAGAAGGCTAAAAGTTTTGAAAATATATGCCAAAATTATATTAATATTTATCTCTAGGTTCATAGGGCTTGGATTTTTTTCTTCTTATTTATAATTTTCTGTGTTTTCTACAATGGATCTAATTTTAAATTTTAAAAAGTTATTATAAGAAATATAAGAACTTATATTTGAATTAAACACTACCAAGCTTAAACTAATTAAAAAGTACATATATTAAAATTTGGCCATTCAAAATGAATGTATAGCATTTTAAAATATAGATGAAACACATTTCAAAAACTGATTGTACAATATATGAAACCACAATAACAACCTCAAAAAATTTTAAATACTGAAATACATTTTCCCTGAATATAACACAATAAAATTAGAAATTAATAACAAAGGATAACAAAGAAATTAATAACAAATAATAATCACTTGAAAATTAAAACCAACTTTCAAAATAAGTCTTAAAGATGTAATCTAAATTAAAATTACAAGCTCTTTGGAAACGATTTATAATAAGAACACTTCATGGGCTTCCCTGGTGGCGCAATGGTTGAGGGTCCACCTGCCAATGCAGGGAACACGGGTTTGTGCCCCGGTCCGGGAGGATCCCACGTGCCGCGGAGCGGCTGGTCCCGTGAGCCATGGCCGCTGAGCCTGAGCATCCGGAGCCTGTGCTCCGCAACGGGAGAAGCCACAACAGTGAGAGGCCCGCGTACCCCCCCCCCCAAAAAAAAAAACAAGAACACTTCATGTTAAAACTTGTAGGCTATGGTCTAAGTGGTATTCAGTGGAAAATTTATAGCTTTTTATACATTTATTAGAAAATGAGGAAGAATGAAAATAAATCAGAATTTAGTGCAAGAAAGTAGCAAAAGAACATAAACTCAAAGAAATAAAAGATTAGTTACAAGGGCAGAAGTAGATAATTTTTTTAAAACCTTGAATTTACAAAGTTAGAAGAATTATTCAATAAAATAAAATCTTATCTGACATCAAAATTTTGGCAAATCCAGTTAAGGAAAATTCAAAGACACAAATAAACCACTTTGGAAATGAGATAAAGGATATAATTTCAGATACAGAGATTTTAAAAATTGTATTATCGCATATAAAACTTTTTAAAACATATTTAAAAATTGGGATGAAATGAATATTTTCCAGGAAAAGAAAATGACCCAAATTGGCCACAAAAGAAGTAAAAAACTTGAATAGACAAATAATCATAGAAGAAATCATAGATGAAACTATATATGTATGTATGTATTCTGATAACTTCCTTTTAAAACAAATTCACCAAACTCAAATGGTTTTACAAGAGACTTCTTTCATAACAGATAATTTTCCTTCCTTGAAAAAACTGTTCTCGAGCTTAGAAAAATATGGAAAACTTTCTACATCTGTTTATGGAACTAGCATAGCCGTGAAACCAAAATTTATTTCTGAATATCACATACATAAAAACATTCTATGCCCTTGTCACTTATGAATATACATTTTTTAAAAAGCTAAATAAGCTACTAGCAACTGAAACTGAGAAGTGCATTTAAAGAAAAAGACAGCACCATCTTGTCGAGTTTATACCAAGATAAACAATCCCAAGTATGATTCAATCTAGGAAATGTAAATGTAATGTAATAAAATACAAAAATGTAAATGTAAAAATTTGCTGTACTGTATCTACCAGAAACCTACAAGTGTAAATATCTTATTTAGTAGTCAGGTGGTAGAATTATGTTCTTTAAAGCAAATGAAACATAAGGATGCTTATTATCATCACTGCATTCTGCATTAGAGTGAAGTCAGTAACCAATGTAATAAGATATGTATTTGTAAAAGAAAAGGTGATCCTATAATTATTTCCAGATCTTTTGATCATTTACCTAGAAATGATTAATTGATCTGAATCCCCTTTTAAGAGAGAAACGTCTCCATTTCACCACAGCAAAATCTATAAACTTATCTGTAGAGGTACTCATATTTTCTGTTTTCTCTCAAATTCTGATAGAAGGTATGCCTCTCCTCTTATCAAAGATCACTCCCATTCCACTCAAGCTCTGGGTTTCTTCCCTTCTCTTCTCTCAAAGACTCTGCTCATGCATTTTTTTCCTCCTCCCTCTCCTGCATCTTTGATTTTTTTCCTTCCTTCTGGATTACTTACTCTTTTCAGCAGATAAAGAAGGTCTGATATCTAAAATCTGTTGAACAAGCAAATCATTCTTTGCCTCCCTATGCCCTTCCTGCAACAACTTCATTTATTCACTCCTTTTGCAGGAAAACTTAAGGCGTTAACTGTCCACTCAAGCTGCCTCCACTCCTCATCTCCCATTATTATTCAAATCATTCCAACCTGGCTTTCACCCCAACCTGGCTTTTACCCTCTGGCTTTCACTGAAGTTGTTTTTATTTTTTTATTATTATTTTTTTAAGAATAAATTTATTTATTTATTTTTGGCGGCGTTGGGTCTTCATTGCTGTGCGAGCGCTTTCTCTAGTTGTGGCAAGCGGGGGCTACTCTTCGTTGCGGTGCGCGGGCTTCTCATCGCAGTGGCTTCTCTTGTTGCAGAGCACGGGCTCTAGGCGAGCGGGCTTCAGTAGCTGTGGCACGCGGGCTCAGCAGTTGGGCCCACAGGCTTAGTTGCTCCACAGCATGTGGGATCGTCCCAGACCAGGGCTCGAACCCATGTCCCCTACATTGGCAGGCAGATTCTTAACCACTGTGCCACCAGCGAAGTCCCTGAAGTTGTTTTTAAGGTCATCACCTCTGCTTCTTCTTTCCCAACTTCTTAGCAGCGCTTGATGGCATTCTTGGAGCTCTCTCCTTAAAACTCCATCCTCTCTTGGCCTCTGTGACATCACTCTTTTCTGCAATTCCTCCTTCCTCACTTTCTCAGGTTCCTTTGCTATCTCCTACTCCTATAGTTTTCTATGGGTTGCTGTCCCTTCCTCTCATAACTGACATCTAAATGCCACATTGACTGAGAGCTTGTTCTTCTTTCTTCTCTCCCTACATTATCTCATCTGGTCCTATGTCTTTAAATTCTATCTACATGCTTCCAAATTCCAAGTTTATGTCTCTAGGACTGACTTCCCTTGAGCTCCAGATGAATCCATGCAACCATCTATTTGACATATTCATTTGGATGTCAACTCCATGTTTCAAAGTAAACATTTCCCAAACAGAATCCTTGATCCTCCCTCTCCCTTGACAAAACATTATTCCCCAGTGTTTGTTACCTCAGAAAATGGCACCACAATCCACCCAGTTACTCAAGCCAAAAACCTAATAATCCTCTCCATTAAATGCATCAGTGAGTCTGATTCATTCTACTTCATAATGTATCTTGAATGCAACCATTTCTCTCCATCCACTGCCGGCAAACTAGTCAAGCCACCATCACCTTGTTACTGAAACGCAAGTCCATGTGCCCGATGCACAGTGAGGCCAAACAATACCAGAACACTGGAGACTGGAACAGAGAAAGGTTCTAGTGCAGGGCCATGCAAGAAGATGGGTACTCCTGCCTTAAAAAAAAAACCCAGGGCCTCCCTGGTGGCGCAGTGGTTGAGAGTCCGCCTGCCAATGCAGGGAACACGGGTTCGTGCCCCGGTCCGGGAGGATCCCACATGCTGCAGAGCGGCTGGGCCCATGAGCCATGGCCGCTAAGCCTGCACGTCTGGAGCCTGTGCTCCACAACGGGAGAGGTTGCAACAGTGAGAGGCCCGTGTACCACAAGAAAAACAACAACAACAACAACAAAAAAAAAAAACCCAAACTCCCTGAAAGCTTTCAGCAAAGCCCTTCTATAGCAAAGGTGAGGGAGGGGTGTGGTTACTTGCTGCAAACTTCTTGGTGTCAGATCCTTTGTTCTCAAGGTCAGGTCAAAGTCAGTTAACGGTGTTCCTGTAAATCTCCACCGAACAAATATTACTCTCTGTTCTGACAAGAAAGGGGAAGGTCCCAAGGCACAACTTTCACCCTTCGAGGTCCAGGCCTGGCTGAGAGAAGGGGGTCCCTGTGGGCGTTGGGCGGGGGGTTGGCAGTTACCCTGCGCCGGAGCGTTCATCCAGCACCCAGTCTGGGTCCGCCCGCCACTGTCCAGGCCTGGCTGAAGAGGCAGATCTCAGTTGGTGGCTCCTTCAGGGCTGGGTCCCCAGATCCTGCCAAGCTGTCAACGCTGAGGGAGCCAGGTGCCCAGGACCCAACTGACCCTCAGGCTCCTCAGGCTACCCAAACAGTGGGGGCCAGGTCCTCAACACTGTGTCCCATGCAGACTGCCGCTGCCATTAGGTTGCACAGGCAGGGTTGGGGGAGAGGGTCACCGCCACCTCAGGGCCTGGGCCTGGGCCTGGGCCTGGCCAGTGGGCGGTCTTGGCGAGGGCTCTGGAGCCATGCAGGACACAGCCCCAGCCTGTTCCCTGGGCTCCCCTCACCCCCCCTCACTCGAGGACGGGTGAGCTGGAGGGCCCTGGGGAGAAGGCCGGGATCTACCTCTTACCTCACTCCCTACCTGATGACCGCGGACCCTTGGCTCAGTGCACCTCTAATGACTGCTCATTGACAGCTGCTCACTTGGGGGCGGGGCCCACTGCAGCATCGACTAATGGCTGAAAGGCACACTAATGGTTGGGCCATTTACAACCTCCTCCTACTTCTACTCCTGTTCACTGGAAGCTTTTCCTCCACACAGTCTGAGCAATTGTTTTAAAACTTTTTTTTTTTTTTTTTCAGTAAGCGGGCCTCTCACCGCTGTGGCCTCTTCCCGTTGCAGAGCACAAGCTCCGGACACGCAGGCTCAGCGGCCATGGCTCACGGGCCCAGCCGCTCCGCGGCACGTGGGATCTTCCCGGACCCGGGCACGAACCCGTGTCCGCTGCATCGGCAGGCGGACTCTCAACCACTGCGCCACCAGGGAAGCCCTATTCTGACCTTTTAATAGCTCCAAACTGCACTTATATTTGGACTCCTTGCCCCAGCCTAAAACACCTCATATCTACCTCTCTGAACTCCCACTTTGTCCACTCCCACTCCAGCCACTTGGATTTACTTTCTGTTCCTTGGACTGCCAAGCTCTTTCCAGCTTCAGGGCTTTTGCATTTGCTGTTTACTCTGACTGGAAAGCTCCTGACATGGCTGAGTCTCTGGTCTCCAGCACCATCTCAGAGAAGTGTTCCTTGGTGATACTTAGAGTGTCCTACTCCCTCTCTGTTACATCATTCTCTTTATTTCTTTCATAGCATTACAGTTCTTGTGCTTGTATATTTGTTTCCCTGTTTGTGACTCATAATCCTCCACTAGAATGCAGTCTCTCTGGGCTTAGACCAGCCATATCTCCAACACATAATAAGTGCTCAATAATTATTTTTTTAATGAAACTTAAGATGTTAACTGGCCAATTATTAGAACTGATGAGTTTAAAAAGGTGACCAGATACTATAGCAATAGGTAAACTTTAGTAGTGTTCCTTTTCCCAAGTAATAGCAATTATAAAATATAATAGATTTTTTAAAACTCTCATTCACAATGGCAACAAAACCTTATTAAACCCCTATCAATAAAACTAACAAGAAATACACAAGAATCTATCTGAAGAAAACTATAAAACCTAACTGAAGTATATAAGAGAAAATCTGAGTAAGCAGACTAACATATTGTATTCCTGAGTGGGATTAAAGAAACCAAGTTCTCAAAATAAATTTACAAATTCAACTCAGTCTCAATAACAATCTTAAAAGGATTAAAAAGCCCTTAACAAGTTGTTTCTGAAATTTATCTGGAGAAGAAAAATTGGAATATCTAAGAAAACTTTTTTAAAGGAAAGAATATTGAGGGGAAAGTCTCACTTTTTCTGATATTTTTAAAAGCTAGAATTCGCTTAAAAATTAAAAGTGTTAAAATAGTGTAGAACTAGCATGAGAATAGACAAAATAAATAAAATAGAATCCATGTATGCAAGAGAATTTGTATTAAAATAAATGTAATAGTTCAGGGACTTCCCTGGTGGTCCAGTGGTTAAGAATCCATCTTCCAGGGCTTCCCTGGTGGCGCAGTGGTTGAGAGTCTGCCTGCCGATGCAGGGGACGCGGGTTCGTGCGCCGGTCTGGGAGGATCCCACATGCCGCGGAGCGGCTGGGCCCGTGAGCCATGGCCGTTGAGCCTGTGCGTCCGGAGCCTGTGCTCCGCAACAGGAGAGGCCACGGCAGTTCGAGGCCCGCGTACCACAAAAAAAAAAAAAAAGAATCCACCTTCCAATGCAGGGGACGTGGGTTCGATCCCTGGTCAGGGAACTAAGATCCCACTTGCAGTGGGGCAACTAAGCCCATGCGCCACAACTACTGAGCCCCCGCACTATAGAGCCTGCCCCACAGCTAGAGAGCCTGCATGCCACAACTACTGAGCCTGTGCACTCTGGAGCCCGTGCATCACAGCTAGAGAGAAGCCTGAGCACCGCAACAAAAGATCCCACATGCCACAACTAACCCCTGATGCAGCCAATTAAATAAATAAATAAATAGGTTTTTTTTAATGTAATATTTCAAATCATGGTTAAGGAAATTCTGTTTAATAAATGGTGCTGAGAAAATTAGCTATTGATTTTTTTAAGTAAAGTAAAAATAAATCTCTACCAAGCATTATACACAAACACAAATTCTTTATGGATTCAAGAGCTAAGCATATAATATAAAACTAGAGAAATATTAGAAAAATGTATAGTAATTTTAAAATTTAGGGTTTAGAAAAATATAAAACCTCAGAAACTACTGAATGGCCTGATAGTTTAAATTCTCTTAATGAAAAATAAGTCACAAGAAAACTTTAATAAGAAGTGAAAGACCTGAAGAAATTATTTGCAACATATATAATATATAGAGTATTAATATCCATAACACATAGAGTATCCATAAATTAGTAAAAGACAACATAGTAGACAAATGGACAGAGATTATGAACAGACAAGTCACAGAAAAAATACATCAGGCCAATAAGAACATTAATAGATGCTGAATCTCACAAGAAATTATGGAAATGCAAATTTAAAACACTGATTTTTTTTTTTTTCACCATCATCGTTCTGGCAAGAGACTGAGAAAATGAGCTCATATAACTCAACAGCAATAAAACAAGCTATCCAACTTAAAAAAGGGCAGAGGAACTAAATAGACACTTTTCCAAAGAAGACAAACAGATAGCCAACAGGTACATGAAAAAGTGCTTAACATTACTAATCAACTGGGAAATGCAAACCAAAACCACACATGAGATATCATCTCACAGCTGTTAAAAAGACTATTATGAAAAAGACCAGAAACAACAAGCATTGGAGAGGAAGTGGAAAAAGGCAATCCTTGTACACTGTTGGTGGGAATATAAATCGGTAAAGCCATTGTGCAACAAGTATGGAGGTTCCCAAAAATACTTAAAATGAGAACTACCATATAATCCATTGATCCCACTTCTGGTAGTTCCAGTTGTAATTTTTTGCACCACCAGCTGCACCATTTCACGACCCCACCAAAAGACCAGTTATGATTCTTCTCAGTCTCACCAGGGTGATGGGGGTCAGGCTACAGAACATCTGCTTACTCATACGTCAAATGGGAAGAATAATTTGGCCCTTACATTTATTTTGACAGTAAAATAAAAATAAAAATAAAATAACCACTAGGGCTTCCCTGGTGGCACAGCGGTTGAGAGTCCGCCTGCCGATGCAGAGGACACGGGTTCGTGCCCCGGTCCGGGAAGATGCCACATGCCGCGGAGCGGCTGGGCCCGTGAGCCATGGCCGCTGAGCCTACGCGTCCGGAGCCTGTGCTCTGCAACAGGAGAGGCCACAACGGTGAGAGGCCCGCGTAACGCAAAAAAATAAAAAATAAAAAAGTAAAAAATAAAATAAAATAACAACTAGCTTAGTGCCTTGGCACATAGCATGTTCTCAATAAATGGACAAATTATTGCTGATGATGACAGTCATGGTGATGATGGAGTGGCAACAATGACAGTAGTGACTCACATTTCTTTGGCCAAGGACTCTGCTAAATCCTTTCCATGCATCATCTCATTTTATCTGTGGAATCACCTGAAGTGGCATGTACTATAGTATATATTATAATATCCTGAATTTATAGATGAGGAAACTGAGGTCCAATGAGGTTAAGTAACTACTGGAGATCAGCAGCAGCAAGTAACAGACTCCAGGAGTGGAGCTTAAATTTGACTCCCAAGCTCCCACTCTTAAACACCCTATTGGTTCTTTTTCCTTTGAGCTAGGAGCCAGTAAGAGTGACTTACCTGATACCCAGGGATGCAAATTACCCAGACACATTCTAAATATTGTTTCTTGAAGGGTGCTTGGTGGACTGCTTGCACCAGATTTACCTTCACAACTAGAACCTGAGAATGGAGCCCTGAATCAGTGTTCTCTTTTCTTTTTAAAAATATATTCCCCAGGTGATTCTAATGTACTCTGACTTTTAAGAACCACAGATTCATCAATCAAATTATATGGCAGGAACAGGGAATATACCTTGGCCAAATCTCACCTTCATATGCTTTTTCTTTCTATAAGAATTGCTCACTATCCATTTTCAGGTGTTGTTTTTTTTCCTTACTCTTCCACTGCCAAACATAAATCATAACTTTGTATCATCCTCACTAACTACCAGGACACATTCCTATGGTGACTTGGGGTTACTCTTCCCCCTGACCTTTACATTCCACTGGAAATTTCATCAAGTTGGACTCAGTTTTTCCTTAGTCTGGGTCATTAACAAGTCATAGAGGGCCAGGTCCTCTGGATGAGTTATATAACCCTGTAGGCATATCAATTCTGAGGAGCATGCAAGCTGGCTATGCGCCAAGGAAGAGGGCTGTGTGTCTCCAGCTCTGCTTCCCAGGCTCCATCTCTCTCTCCCTCCCTGCTCCATTTGTTCCTCATCACCCTCCTTTCTTTCCAGGAAAAGACGGAGAGTAAATTTCTTATCTGTTTCCCTTCTCTAGCCATGTCCTTTCAATGTGTGGCACCTCTTAGTTTCTAGGCTATTAGACATTTATTCCTAAACATTTTCTCAACCTGCTAGCCCAGGGGAAAGCAGAATGCTCAAAGTCATTCTCAGAGCCAATACACACGAAGCTCAAACACTTCCTCTGTGGGAAACTGGTCAGGTCTCTTCTTTTGCTGGCTTTCCTCTTGTTGCAGCAATTCAGGATGCTATACATGTTTGGAACCTCCAATGAAACAGACCATCTGTAATTTGCAACAGCATCCCTGTCCTGTAGCTGTACTTGCATATGGGGCATCAGAGCAAGATAACTTTGGCAGCTGCCACCATCCCTGGAGAATTAGGGCTAGCAGAAGCTAGACCTCTCTTCAATGCAGCCAGCTTAGACAAAAAGGGAAACACAGGGCAAACCCTGCTCAGTGCCACTCAGTCTTTGTCATGCTCTGGTCCTAGCTTATACCTATACTTGAGGGTTGCTGATTTAACTTACATTCTTCCTTTTCAAAAATGCATATAGCAGGGTCAGCAGACAATATGAGTTTTTTCCCCCTTTCCCCTCCAGAGTTTCCTGTTTGTGGGCTCTCCACAGATGTTTTTTGTTTGCAGCAGCAAGGCACCAATAACTTACTTCTAACAAAAAAGCACACAGCTTGCCTAATGGCAATGCAGCTCTGATGGAAACTCCCCAGCTAGTCAAGGGGAGAATGTGGTTATTGTAAACATTTATTCATCAGGCAGTAGGCCTCTTTAATCCCCTACCCTGCCAAACCCCCCTGTTGGCCTCTGACCAACCAGCCAGTATTTCAAAAGAAGCATGCTGGGAAAATCATGAGGGCTTTGGAGGGTGCAGCCCCTTTCCCTTGGTTGGACAGGCTGTCTGCCACTGCATTGTGAAGCTTGAGTTCATGCTTAAAGGGTTTGGAGTGAGCCCTTGGACCAAAAACTGGGCTGAAGTTCAATTCAAGGGCAGATAGAAAGGGGGCACACCTCCATGAGGGAGGCAGCTTGAGGATAGGTTTGCCAATCTAGCAAATAAAAAAAAGAACACCCCATTAAATTTGAATTACAAATATTTTTTTTTATTATAAGTATGTCCCATGCAACATTTGAGACATGCTAAGAAGTTATTTGTGCTTTATCAGAAATTCATTTAACTGGGTGTCCTGTATTTTATCTGACTCATTCTCTTGGGGGGTCTTCTCTTTGACGTATCTTGGGCCTTTTCTGGCTTATTGCTTTCAGGGATCATTGTTTCTCCTTGCAGCCTGGCCTGTTGGGATATGTTGTTGGAAACTCTAAAAATGAAATATCCCTTCCCTCTCGCCTTTCTCCTGGGGGTATCCAGGTGCACAGATCCAGTGAAGGCTTTCATTTCACTTTCTGGCAGTGAATTCTCAGCATGGAGCCAGATTCTCCCTGTGGGCAAGTTCTTCTGTGGGAAAGGGAGAGGTAATTCTGAAGTTGTGTTAACTCCTTCAAGCCCCCAGGATTCCACTGAGGAAGAGATATCCTCAAGATAGTAACTCTAAGCAGTGAACAGCTTCGTTCAAGGGCCTCATTTAAGTAATGTGGATGTCTGTGTGGATAAACTCTCAGCTCAGCTCATCACTGATGAACTGTGAACCGCTGTTTTGTTTTATGTATATATCAGATCAGCACTGATGGACAAAGCCGACATTGGTGTTGCCATATTGCCAGAAACAAAAGCCGTGTGCCTGATGATGGACTAACAAGATGGCCTGGGAATGGGCCTGGAAACACCCTGTTCTCCAGGCTCAGACCTCTCATTTGTAGGATGATTTTAAGTTGTGTTGCATAGAGTTCTCAGTGAAGGCTGAGCAGCCTGGATCCAGAGCCCTTTCCATCCCTTGCCAAGGGGGTGGCTTCATTCTTAATGGTTTACTATTTAGGGTTTTATCTCAGACTGTGTTTGAAAGAGAGGTCCTGTAGAGAAAAGCAAGTTTGAAAATGAATGATCTAGGATAAACTCTAATTCTTAGCAATACCTCTGCTGGAAAGGTATCCACATTTCATCAACGCTTTTCCAAAACTCTTCAAGTGGCACTCCAGGCCTTCGAAGCATTGGCACCATGCCCCTCAGGGTTCCCATACCCACCTCCATGTGCCTCCTTCCATTCATTACAGATTGTTCCCTAAATAGCCCACATTCTTTCATTCCTCTATTTCTCAATTTTGAAAAACTCTTCTCATCTTTCCAAGCCCGATTCAAATTGGTCCTCCATGGAGAAGCCCCCAGATTCCACTTCCTTCTCCCAGAGCTAGGAATAGCTCTCCTTCCCCTATACTTCCACAGAGGTTTGTTTGGATCTGCGCTATGAACACACTCTTCGTTGGTTATTTGTCAATGCAACTCTCACACTCGACTTTAGCTTTTGGAGAGTAGAAACTGCTCTGTGTCCCTCCCAAAAGCCAGTGCAGGACTCTGCATGCAGCAGTGCATAATGGACCTTCTTCTTGCCTGGGCTGCTTGTTTTCTCCGTCTTCTGCGCCTAACTCCTCCTCACCTTCGGGACCCAGATGGAAAACTGTTTCCTCCAGGATGCCTTCCCTAACTCTCTCTGTGTCCTCACCAAACACATTATAAGCACTTTTACTATTTTATCACATTCCATTCATAATCATTTATTTAGATGCATGTCTTCCTCCCACAAAGTGAGATCCTTGAGGGCAAAAACTGTCCTATTCATCTCTGTGACAGAGCTTAATATCTCATATTGAGATGATACTTAAATAATGCTTATTGAATACATGAATGAATGACAACTGAAAGAAAGACCACCACTATTTCTTATACACTAACGGTACAATTAGGGAAGCTGTATGGTATAGGAGATTAAGAACATGGGCTCTGGACTCTGCTTGAGTTTGATTCCCAACTTCTCCACTTACCAGATGTGAAATTTACTGGAAGTAAATTAACCATTTTGTGCCTCACTTTTTTCTTGTGTAAAATGAGGATAATTATTCCATTTTCCTCATAGGATGGTTATGAGGCTCAAATGAGACAAAGTCAAGTACTTCTGATACCTGAGTGCTAAATAAATGTCTACTATCATGATGATGATGATAACTATAGTTAATCTAATTAAGACAAAGAAGGCTACTGTTCTTCACCAAACAGACAAACTCCTCAATAATCAGTATGATATCTTAGCAACATGAATCCATTTCCAGCATTTCTATAATATAAACAATTAGCATAGCATGGCTTATCATTAAATGTGTTAGGATAGGAGTTCAGCTCCATCCTGGAACAAAAACAACTGCCTTTACACAAAGGCTATACCAATCCCCAAACCAGGAGCAAGTTAAAAATATCTTTCTTCCCTGACTCCATCACATCCCTGTCCCTGTGGACATGTACTGATCGCCCACAGAAAGGGGCCTGTAGATGGAGCTCCTCCATGCCCTGAGCTGCCCCAGCCCTGCGGTAGGTACTTCAAGTCTGTTCAGGGGGTGTTCTTAGAGTCAATACCTCACACGGCTCACAAAAAGGCAGAGTTGTGAAGGGTCTGTCTTAGTAACAAGACATGGAATCAGTGACAGCTGGGGCAGTTGAATCTCAAGACCCATATTTCTCCACTGGGGTGCCATTTTTTCCTTTTATAGCAATCCTTGTCTGATTGATGAAGTGCCTTAGCTCTGTTGATTCTTATACAGTGGGATTCTTATACAGTTGATTCTTATACAGTGTATCCATGGGTTCTGCATCCATGGAGTCAACCAATGGAAGATTGAAAATATTGGGGAAAAAAATCACAGAGTTGCAAAAAGCAAAGCAAAACTTGAATATGCCACAGTCCAGCAGCTATTTATATAGCATTTACTCTGTATTACGTGCTATAAGTAATCTAGAGATGATTTAAAGCATACAAGAGGATGTGTATAGATGATACACAAATACTATGCCATTTTATATAAGGGACTTGAGCATCCATGGATGTTTGGTACCCAAGGGGGTCTTGGAATCAATCCCCCACTGATACCAAGGGACGACTGCAATTACCCAAGCTTCAGTAGCTCTTGTATCCTTTAGGCATAAGCTTCTGTTTCTTAATAGCTCAGTTCCTGGTCAGTACCTGTGTCTATGAGGCATGGAAATGGGCCTGAGGAAGGAAATACATCAGCTTTGGCCACCAACTGTTTCCTCTTCCAAGCACATTCATGCACTTGTGAATATGTGGTTTGGGCTGGGGTGGGTAGAAACAAGAGAAGACAGGAGAAACTATAACCTACATGGGAAGTCCTCACAATCCCAGAATATGTATAGATTTCACAGAAACCTGGCCAGCCCATGGCCCATCAACCACCCATAGCCAGCAGCTTCCTATTTGGATTATAGCAGGGCCAGATCAGATCTCCTTCCAGGTTCCAGTGTAGAGACTGGTAAAGATCTGGAGCACAGGGTGGCCACCTGTCTAGGAAGGAAATACACGGAATTTAAATTTCATATGTGCTTCATCAGGGAAAAATATTTGGCACACGCTAGGAAGAAAGGATAAAATTCCGCTTATCCTTTATAATCACTGATTATTCTACCTCAAGACACAAGAGAGGAAGGGGATTTAGGGGAAGGAGAGGAACTTGGTTTGTTTTACTTCAGCATTTCACTGCCACATGACGTAGCACTGGGAGAAAGCCTTAGGCTGGAATCCAGCCTCTGGTTCTGGTGTAGCCTCTAAAACTAACTTGCTGGGTCCTCAGACCTTGCCTTAGCACTCCCATCCACAAAGTGAAGGTGCACTAAAGAAAGCACGGGAGCATCTTAAAAGTGCAAATTCTTGGGAATAGGTGCCTATATCTGCATCTTTAACAAGCCTCCCAGATGATCAGGATGTAGGTGATCCTCAGACCACTCTTTGATCTCCCTATGACCTTCAAGATCCCTCCAACTGTAAAGTTCCATGACTCAGCGATTCTATCAATACATGTCGGCAGAGCAGTAAAATGCCATTTCAAGGTTTGGTCACAAGGACACTGATATTCATTTTTCCTGAAGTTTGTTATCTCCATTGAGGATTATTTGCGATTTAAAGCCATCCCCCTTCAAATCCTTTTCTTCCAGGTGAGTTTTCGGTTGCCAATAAAAGGTGGACAGTGAGACTGAGAGATGAATATCTGATAATGTAAAAATATATCACTTTTCAAGTCAGCAAGTGTAAAACTGAGGTTGGGGAGAGATCTGGGGGAGACCTCGACTTGAGGTTGAGCCAGATTAAAAGACATGCTCGGGAATAGTTGTAGACCTACCTCCTCCCAGTTCTTAATAGGGTTACCTCAAAAGACTCAGCATGTAGATCAATACAATAGGTGGAAGTCCACATGACCTGGGGACTGGTCATTCATTTTCTGAATCATTGTTATGAAGGAAATTTAAAGAGAGGTTATTACATCCTACACCAAATATTCACTGGACTACAGGCTCCATGAGGAAAACAGGGACTTTGTCAGCATTTTTCATCTCATATTCTCAAAACCTAATATAATACCTGGCACTTAATAGATGTTCATTAAAAATTTATGGAAGGGAAGAATGATATTATTCTTTAAACAACTTGGTATGAAAAGAAGAATAAAAAAATAAAATATAAAGTTCCGTTTTAAATTGTCCCTTGGTTAGCAATTTCAGAAAGTGCACTTTGTCCTTTAATTTCCAAATTAATGGGCTCCCCATCTCTGCAATGCCTGGAGGTAAATTTGTTCATTAGTTTCTCTATTCAACAAATTGTATTCAGCTATTAAGGGTGCTACAAAGATGAATCAGACATTGCACTCAGGGAGCTGACAATCTGGTATATAATTGCAACCTGTATAAGATCTGAGAGCTTTCAGAAAGCATTTGGTAAAGGTAACATTTAGTTTTATTTAGAAATACATAACAGAACCTCTTAGACCTGAACTTCATTCTCTGCAAAGGAAGAAAAAGCAAAATTTCTTCAAAGCATTTATAAGCCAACAGAGAAACCTTGGATCTCAAAAATAAACCAGCTTACATGCTAGAAAATAACTCAGTTTCCTTTTCTATCTGCATTTCCTCCTGCCCTCCTCGACACCACCATCACCAAATGGCACAACTTTCCAGGGCCTGCTCTCCTTCAAATCAAGCATATTTTTAACTACTGTTTATCGTAGGCAGAGACAGCAAATTCCAACTCAACATACCTGAGAAATAAATAACAAACTTCCCAAATGATTAAACAGTGATAGACACTGATAACATTTCTCATGAGAAATGTTAAAAGTCCTACCTGGGAGCTACTGGTCAGAACTGGAACCCATCCTGTTTCACGAGTCCCTTCCCCATTATAAGCCTCAGAAGTCCTGTAAGAAGGCAGGACTTCCTGTCCACTCGTAGATGGATGCTGGTTGGCTCCAAAAACAGCTGCCTCCAAAAAAAAAAAAAAGTGAGAAACAACTGGGTCTCTGACAAGAATGTCAGAAAAGTGAAGTCTGATCAGGCAGTGGATGGTTGGAGAGGGCATTAGGTGGGCTCTGTCATTTCTCTTAGTTCCCCCAAACAATGGTTTTGACTTTGCCTGCTGTTCTGTACCATCTATGTCTCCCTTTCCCCTCTCTTTTGGGCATCACAAAAGTTGAAACACAAAGTGAGAGTTGAATTTTTCTAAGTTAACTCTAAGGCTACCAGATAAAGCTCCAGATGGCCGTTTCCTTCATAACAGATCTGCGTGTATTTTGCTGCCGTTTAATGAAATTTTTAAGAAATATAATAAAATAAAGCTATTGACAGAAATTTAGGACTCTAGCTCTATGGCAACTCTGGTTACTCTAACACTTTCACAAGGTCAAAGACTTGGGCTAGCACTAAGCAGAGATGGTATAGCTCTTTAAAGGGTGTTTTGGAAATTTCTAGTGGTGTCTCGGTTACACAATGAATGGAGGGCACCGCTTGAATTCAGGGAAGCTGGAGGTTCCAGACATCCTGCTGATTTTGGCAAGTCAGCATAAGGGAGAACTGTCCCAAAATTTGCATGATTTTTCATCTTCTAAAAGGACAATCCTGTAGTTGAGAAATCTACTTATAATTACCTTAGCACAGAATCTTTGTTTTCACATAAAGTTAAAGTGGTTTTTTTTGGTACCGTTTTGATCTAAAGCAATTTTCTAGCAATGCAAATTGAGGGAAGGGCTTTTGTTTTCTGTTTTACTTTCTCCTGAACATTACCAAGAGCTGTTCACCATTTCAGAAAAATCTCATGGTATTTGAGTCAGCAGTACAACTTTCCTGTCACATTCATGATGATTCAATATACAGAGATAAGCACACAACTACTTCCTTATGTCTTCAAGTGAAGATAGGACTGAGCATTTGGCAGATTAAAATACATAGTATTTCAGAGTTTCATAGTAAATTACATTTATTTCTTCTTTATATTGTAGTTAAGACATTTTAATTTTTGGCTATTGTTAATATTATGTGTATAAATAAATTATACTATCTATGAATTTCATTTCAGGATAGAAGGGAAAGAGAATTACAAAGCACTTATTACAAGAAGAGGTAGTAAGAGAATGTATTATATTCTTACTCCTTTTTAAAACCTGCCTGAAGTGAAATGTAACAAACAAAGCAAACACCTGGGTAACCACCATCCAGATCAAACAATAGAATTTTGCCAGCACTACAGAAACCTGCTTCAGGCCCCTCTCAGATATGATTTCCTTCTTCTACGTAAAGGTAACCACTATCTTGGCTTTCATGAAAATCTCTTTATAATTTACCACCTACACATACCTTCCTAAACACCAGTTTAGTTTGTCTTTTTCTCTCTCTCTCTCTCATTTTTTTTTTTTTTTGAAATGACTACAAATGTAATTACAGTAGGGATGATTGTGGTCTCTGGTTTCTTTTTCTAGACATTATGCTATTGAGATTCATTTACACTGTCGAGTCTAGCTAGTGTTCATCTCTGTTCATTGTTGCATAATGCTCCATTGTATGAACATACCACAATTTACTTTTCCATTCTACTGCTGATGGACGTTGGGCCATTTCCAGCTTTTGGTGATTACAAATAATGTCATGAACATTCCTGTCCTGCTTCCTGGTGTGTCTGTGCACACATTTCTGAGGAGTATATTTGGGACTGACAGATGAAATGAAGGACATCTAGTTAAATTTTAATTTCAGATAAACAATAAACATTTTTTTTTACTATAAGTATGTCCAAAATAATGTATGGAGTCTACCTAAAGATTTATTTATTCTTTATCGGAAATCGAAACTTAACTGGCATCCTGCATTTTTATTTTCTAAATCTGGCAACCCTAATTATAAACCTATGAGTGGGAATTGCCAAATTATAGAATATATGTAACTCTGGCTTCACTAGATAATGCTAAACTGTTTTACTAAGAAGCTGAACTACGTTACACCTTCTTTAGGAGTGTATAAGAATTTCATTGTCATAAATCTCACGCCCACATGTATGTGGGCCTTTTTCTGGACTCTATTCTATGGGACTATTAGTTCATTCTGGTGCCCATACCACACTGTAATAATTACATAACAAAAATAAGTCTTGATTTCTGATAAAGTAAGTTCTCCCAACTGTCTTCTTTAAAAGTGTCTTAGATATTTTGGGTCCCTTGAATTTCTATACAAATTTCAAAATCAGCCTGGAAAGTTTTAACAAAAACTTGCTGGGATTTTCATTTTTCATTGAATCTATAGAACAATTATAAAGGACATCTTTATAATATTTTGTCATCTAACCTATGAATACTGTGTATAACTCTACTTAGCCCTCTTTTTTTAATAGTTTTCTTCCTTTCACATAGGTATCAGTTATTTTAAAGTTCCAGTTGACAATTCCAATAATGTAACGATTTCTGGGTCTGATTCTATTGTCTTTTTTCCCTTTTGACCATGGATTACATTTTATTGTTCCATTATGTGTGTCCAATTTTTATATGTTAAAAGACAGTAGAAACAGAAGTAAATACGATTAATTCCTAGAGAAGGCCATATCACTTCTGAGAGGCTGACAGTAATGGGGATTGATCTGTAGGTAAACTGGGTCTAGTTTATTGCCACTTTAATTAAATTCTGCTCAGCACTGATTAAACAGCTCTAAAGGAGGGATTAGGACTTTCCATACAGCAAGGTTTAAGAGCGGACCCTTAGCAGATACCAAAGGTTCTTTTATACTTTAGAGGTGAACCACCATTTTTCTTTTTTTTTTTTTTTTTTTGTGGTACGCAGACCTCTCACGGTTGTGGCCTCTCCCGTTGCGGAGCACAGGCTCCGGACGCGCAGGCTCAGCGGCCATGGCTCACGGGCCCAGCCACTCCGCGGCATGTGGGATCTTCCCGGACCGGGGCACGAACCCGTATCCCCTGCATCGGCAGGCGGACTCTCAACCACTGCGCCACCCGGGAAGCCCACCACCATTTTTCTGAACCATGGGAGATCCTACTTTGCTTTACAGCCTGGCTGCCAGCTTTTAGGGTCACTCAGGAGTTCTTTTTACTTTTCAGTCGAAATTTCAGCTTTCTACATGCCTCAGAATTTCTCTTTACCTCTGTCCTGCTTCCATTCTTTGAAGAATAGTAGGAATGGACTCAGTGAAGGCCCAATATACTGCAACAGGATTTTTCTTAACTACTTTGCCCCTCCCCCAGACTTCAGAAGGCAGCTGCAATACAGTTGATAATTTTTGTTTACTTTTACCTTCTTGCTGCTCAATAGAAATACAATTGATTCTGTATATTGAGCTTGTATCCAGTAACATTTTTCTATTTACTTATTAATTCTAATAGTGCTCTAGATGCTTCTGAGAATCACATACAAGGAAGCTCTTAAGAACCTGGACAGTTAACCTCAGCATGCTCCACTGGTTAAGAGTATGACTTCTTGAGCCTGATTCCTGGGTTTAAATTCCAACTCTGCCACTTGCTAACTATAGGACAGCGGGCAAGTGGTTTTTTTTCAGGTGGTTTTCTTCACCATTTCTTCACCTATAAAATAAGGATAATAATAGCACTTCCCTCACAGGTATGTTGTGTGGATTAAATGAGTTAACACATGCACGGTACTTACACCAGTGCCTGGCACTTAATAAGCACTCTATAGATATCAGCTCCCCCGTCTCCCAGCATCTTCCCAGGCCTCTCTCCCCCTTGCACCCTGTGCTCCAGCCTTAGCAAAGACTTCCCCCATTGCCCTGAACACACTTCTGCCTTCCTTTACGTAGCTAACTCCTTCTTATTCCTTAACTCTCAAGTTATATATTGCTGCCTTGAGAAATGGAACCCTCACCACCACCACCACCACCATCACCACAGGACCATAGCAAGTTCTACAGCCCTCCTACCGCCTCCAAACAGCAAGCAGCAGCAAATATTACATATGCCAAAAAGACAGAATTCTTTATGTAAAGGAGCATTTCAATGTACTCCAACATTTGTACTGCATTAAGCCATTAGACTCTATGAGACTGTATCTTTGGTGAATTCTAAATAGTGTAAGAGAAAGCTTTTTTTCCATATAAAAAGGATTTTAAATTTTTTATAAAAATTGCATGTGCTGTCATAAAATGCAGCTGGAGTTTATTTGCATAATATCAGGTTTCTCAAAGTTTAGTGCAATAATTAGATACTGCTGTCATGATGAGAGTTTGGAGCTCAGCCGGGCATGTTTTTGCAATGCTGTTGCCATCTCAAACTTCACCCTCCCCTTTGGAAGCTCACTATATTTTCCTTTGGTGCCAGTATTTAAAAAAAAAAAAAAAAAACCTATGGAAAAATATCATCATCATCCAAACTCAGAGAAAAGAGATTTGTACTGAGATATGTTGAAACGGTACAGACATTCATCTGTTTGAGAGTTGAGATGTTTTGCCTGGAGGAGGGGGATGGTTGGTGCCTTCCTCATCTTCTTGGGTCTTACGATGTTATACTTCAGTGCCCTGACACCCACTTCCTCTTCCCTGTCACCACCAATTTATTTAGCGATACTGAGAAAATTCTTCAATTTTCTGAGCTTTGAATTAGTACATTTCCACGATGATTTTATACATCAGAGGTCGACAAAGTTTTGC
This sequence comes from Kogia breviceps, assembly GCF_026419965.1. Classification (NCBI taxonomy): domain Eukaryota; kingdom Metazoa; phylum Chordata; class Mammalia; order Artiodactyla; family Physeteridae; genus Kogia; species Kogia breviceps. Next base: position 120,765,570 of record NC_081313.1, read on the forward strand.
CTTTTTCTTTTACTATAAAAGGCCAGGTAGTAAATCTTTCCAGCTTTACAGGCCATATGATCTTTGCTGTAATTACTCAACTTTGCTGTTGCAGTGTAAAAGCCACCATAGCAATTGATCAATGAATTGGCATGACTATGTTCCAATAAAATTTTATTTTCAAAATTAGGCAGCACCATTTACAATAGCCAGGACATGGAAGCAACCTAAATGTCTATCAATGGAAGAATGGATAAAGAAGACACGGCACATACATACAGTGGAATATTACTCAGCTCAGCCATAAGAAGGAATGAAATTGTGCCATTTGCAGAGATGTGGATGGACCTAGAGACTGTCATACAGGGTGTCGTAAGTCAGAAAGAGAAAAACAAATATTGTATATTAAAGCATATATGTGGAATTTGGAAAAATTGGTACAGATGAACCAATGTGCAGAGCAGAAATAGAGACACAGACGTAGAGAACAAATGTATAGACGCCAAGGGGGAAAAGAGGCGTGGGGATGAACTGGAAAATTGGGATTGACATATAAATGCTATTATGTATAAAATAGGTAACTAATGAGAACCTACTGTATAGCACAGGGACCTCTACTCAGTGCTCTGCGGTGACCTAAATGGGAAGGAAATCCAAAAAGAAGTGGATATATGTATACGTATAGCTGATCCACTTTGCTGTACAGCAGAAACTAATACAACATTATAAAGAAACTATACTCCAATTTAAAAAAAAAAGTAGGTGGCAGGCTGGATTTGGTCTGTGGGATGTAGTTTCTGAGCAATGCTATAGACCATCACCTAATAAATAATAATATCATTTATTCATTTGTTTTTTTTAAATTTACTTATTCAAAGAATATTTATCAAGAGTTACTATGTGTATCAGGCACCATTCAAGGCACTGGAGACAGAGCAGCAAAGCAGACAGGTAAGGACCCTGGTCTCTGAAACTTACTCTCTTGACAAAAGACAAACAACAAATAAGTAAACAAATAATTTTGGATAATCGTAGCTGCTTTGAATATATTAAAGCTGAATGTGTGATGGGCAGTATCTGAGGCCTGCAGGAAAACGTGCCTGGTATTTGGGATATGAGTCCAAGAAAGTGACTTTGCACAGAGGCTATGTGTCTGTGCACTGGTGCCTTATATAACATCATCTTTACCCCTCATGACAACACCACAAGTTGTATTATTACTCTTTTTTTATAGAAGAGGAAAAAAATTCCTAGAGGCTTTGAGAAGAAAGATCACATGCCTATAATTCATAGCTGCTAATGATAGAGCTGGGAGTCAAATCCAGATTCACTTGTCTACAAGGGCCAAGGACTTCCAGTTTCTCCTAGGACCTAGAATCTTTGCTAACGGAGTCCCATGCAATGCCCATACTAGCTTTCAGTAAATTATAGGAAATCAGGATGGGAAAGAAACCGAGAGACACTTTCACTCACTCACCCTTTCATTCAAGTATCATTCACTCCTCTAACAAACGTTTACTGAGCACCTACTATGGACCAGGCACAACTGAGGATGTGGTGATGGGCCAAACAAATAAGGTCTCTGACCACAGGGATGCTGGAAAATGTTGAAAACTGGCTCTGTGGAGATAGAGGAAGCTCTGATTTGTACCATGTGCCGATTTGCATGGTGTAAATACTTCCCCCATGGAGGATTTCAAGCTGCTAGCTTGTTGTGAAATGGCTTGCAAAATTCCTGACAATCTGACAATTGTTTCTCGTGACCAGCTCCGCACAACCCTGGGCTGCGAGCCCTCCATGCTTACCATCTAGTGGGGACACAGATAAATAAACAGACCATTTTAACACAGGGTAAGAAGTATGGTTATAGGGGGGTGAAGGTAGGATGTTTTGGGTGCTGGATTAATGCAAAGAATAGTCATTTAACCCCGATATGAAAACAGAAAGAAAGAATAGAATTGCTGTGATATATTTGACACCAAAGATGGAGATATTTGGAAACATATGTATTTTGATAGATAGAAATCCTCACTTTCTGTAGAAATATTTATCTTGTTGACACACTCCAAATAGTCCTTGGACAAAATTATTTAGATGGTTGTTTTACTTCTCAACTTTACTTGGTAAAAGGGAGCCTGATTTAACTAAAGGTTTGGGGTTCTAGTGTCATTCCTGCTGCTAACTGGTCCTGGGACCATGGGCAAGTGACTTGATTCTCTGTGTACTGGTGTCTAAATGACCCAAGGAATGTCAATGTCAGTGCTTCGCTACTAAACCTCTCCAGTCACGAGAGTTTTATTTAGGTAAAGCGCCTCTTTTCTGCCCCCCTCAGTGGGGCCTCTCAGACAACACGCACAAATGACAAGATGGAATTCTGTTCAGGCATACCACACGCTACTCCCATTTTCCAAACCCTAGAACCATTCAGAGAAGGCCCATCTTAGAACTAAAAATCAAGCAAGGCCCACGTTAAAAAAAAAAAAAAAAAAAAAAAAAAAAAAAAAAAAAAAACTATAAAATCCACATTATTTTAAAACCAAGCTAGGACAGGAACACGAATGCCATGTGGACGGCCTTTTGAAAATGTCAGCAGCTCTAAAATAGCTCACAAACGAAGACAAATCCTGGGACTTAAAGGACTTGAGAGATTTTTCAGTCACATCTGCAGGCATCTGCTTGTTTCTAACACCCACTTTCTTTGTAAAGGAGACAACTAGGACCTGTTAACTGGGACCTGTTCACACATTAGCTAAAAACATCAGGAAACAGTTGTTTCAAGAACACAGATGGGGCTTCCCTGGTGGCGCAGTGGTTGAGAATCCGCCTGCCGATGCAGGGGACACAGGTTCGTGCCCTGGTCCGGGAGGATCCCACATGCCGCGGAGCGACTGAGCCCGTGAGCCATGGCCGCTGGCCCTGCGCGTCCGGAGTCTGTGCTCCGCAACGGGAGAGGCCACAACAGTGAGAGGCCCGCATACCGCAAAAAAAAAAAAAAAAAAAAAAAAGAACACAGATGACCAACACATGGGTCGTCATCCTCACACCCTGGAGTTGTAATTGCCTTTCTAGTGGTACCCACAGCCAGGATCTGTGCTTTCAGGTTGTGTCCCTGGGTTCCCTGATTCCGACGGAGGAGGCTGAGGTCTACAGCTGACTCCGCTGAGGCTCTCTTTCCACAGTCATCCTGATTCCATTCGCCTCTTCTGATATTATCTGTGTGAGCAGGCTGCTCGGACTGCTCCAGCACAAACCACAGCAATTCCAAGTCTTGCCTCACTTCATTTTCAAGTGAGCCTTACCTCCCAGGGATTGGAGATGTGATTAATGAAAGGACCACAGCTGAAACCTGAAAATCTATTTTTTGCGGTTGTTCCAAACATATGCACTGGCTTCATTTGGAATTCATTCCTCTGACTTTAGTTCAAAAGCAACACTTAGTGGTCTTCAGACCATATGGATGGTGGGCTGTGATGAAGACTTTGTCTGTGTCTACAAAGCCCAAATTGGACAGATCGATCGAGAGACTCAGATTCTCCACTCAGACTAAGTTCCTAGAGGTGGTTAATCATACAGTGACCAAATCCATACTTCACTGTGTTCTTTGCAAACCAAACCTCACTCCACATCAAAAAGCTACCAGGTATCTGGGTCTGTGAGGCCCACTGTAATTTTCCATCAGAATATCGGTAATTGCACATTCAACTAGATTGGCTAACAGGCAATAGAGGTCACACAGTTAGTCAGAGGGACCACAGGGAGCGCTGAAGACTGTGACGAAGTGGAAAGCACAGGCCCTATGTACCAGAGGCAGCTTCTACTTTGTTCCCCCAGATTGTTGCCATGTGACAATGTAAGCCAAGTGCTGTAAGATATGCTAACTTTTCAAAGGAATCCTGCAATCTAGATTATGATGTAAAGTCTCTCAATTTTTAATGGTTCACAATTAATTTTTGTTCAAACCCATAGGCCACACACATCTGTGGGTTTGAACCTGGCATGCAGACGACAAGTTTGTAATCTCTGGAATTGACAGAACTACTTTCTACAACCATCCATAATTTTGGAGATTTTGCCACAACTCAGAAATGTGGCCAAATTGAATCTTCCACCCCTGCCATGCACCTTTCTTTTTTAATATATTTTATTTAATTATAGCATGCATTCAGGAAAGTGCATATGTCATAAGTACACAGGCTCACAAACTGAACATATATGTATAACTAATACTCAGTTCTGGAAATAGTATATGATCTGCCTTCTGGAAGCCCCCTTCCAGTCATTACCCACCCCTACAAGATTAACACAATTGCAGACATTTTTCTGTTACCTTTTATCTGAGTAAAGTCAAATTAATGCATCAAATGAATACTGGCTGTTCATGAATTAGTTATAGTAATGCAAACTGCAGATTGCCAAAAGGCAAAGTATATGTATATAATCGCCATGCTAGGAACCTTGGTCTGATATTTCAAACAATGTATCAGCAGGGTTGAAAATAACAGCCTCCACCAAGTTTTCCATTCACTTTGTCCGTACAAGAAAATCTAAGGTAAAGGCTTTGAATTCATAGCCTTTTTGTTACCTAATCCAGGTCATTTGAGCCAAATGCTTCCCTAGCTACATGTGTAGATAAAATCCAAATCTATGTGTAGTTTTCTAGTCTCTATGAAATGAGTATCACCATTTTTTTCATGAAATCAACTCTATGTATAAAATACAGGACTTTGCTGCAATACATGTATTTATCTTACCAAGTTTATGTCAGACCATCAAAAGCCCTGCTCTGCTTTGCCTTCTCAGTATGTTTGTCTTTTCTTCCTTCAGCAGTCATCCTGCAGTTTAAATTTTCTGGTCCTCACATCCTTCGTTTTGAAAGCAACCTGAATCTGGCATCAATTTTTTTTTAAGTGAGGAATAAATAGTCTGTGATATGTTATGGCACATTTGGCACAAGATGCTAAAATAAAAAGACAGGGGTTTGTGGGCTTTGTGTCAAAACACAAACCAGCACTTGGTGAAAGCAGTCCTGGTGAACTTACCATCGACTGCGACGGCTTCTCGATAGCTTCAGCTGCTGCCCATCTGCTCAGGCTGCCCGCTGCCATTCCAAGCGGCTCCTCCTCCACGCCCAGCTGCGGGGCAGAGAATCACCACGTTACACTCCCACTGCATAGCTGCCGGCCCCACTGTCTGTTTGGATCTCTGCATAACGGCATATTGACCATTTCACAAAGTGGGATTTTAAAATCCCACTTCATTAATAGCCTGTGAAACACAATTCAAGCAACACTGAGATGGCTTTTCACCTATCATGTGTAAAGTTTGTTTGCAATTTTCATTGCTCGACTAAGACGACCTATGCTTGAGGAGAATGAGGAAATGGAAATTCTTATACAATGCTGGAGTCAGCATAAACCCATTCTAACGTTCTAGAAGGTAACACATACCGAGTCTGGTAGGCAGGACTTTGGTCTCCGTGGCTTTTGCTCCTAACATGATGAAAAGGACTTTGCAATGTAATTAAGGCTACTAATAAGTTGGCTTTCCCATAGGGAGATACTTCTGTGTTATCAGATGGGCCCAATGTGATTACAGGAGCCCTGAAAATCAGAAGAGGAGACAGAGAGATGCGGACAGTGTGAGAAGGCTTTGCCGCCATCGCTGGTTTTGAAATATGGCAGGTTCCGTGCAGGTACTGGTGAGTGAGCTCTAGGGGCTAAGAGAGGCCCCAGCTGACAGCCATCAAGAATGCAAGGACCTAGTCCTGCAGCTGTGAGGAACTGAATTCTCTCAACAGCACAAAAGAGCCTGGAAACAGATTCTCCTCTGGAGTCTCCAAGAGGGAACATACCCTGCTGACACCTGGTTCTGGCCTTTTGAGACTCAAAACAGAGAAATCAGCCAAACCCATTGGATTTTTTACCTACAGAACTCTGAAATTATAAATGAGTGTTGTTTCAATTCACTAGATTTGCCTTACTTTGTAATGATGGCAGTGTGTTCGTCAGGATTCTCCAGAGAAACAGAACCAACAGGATAGAGATGTATTCAAGAGGAGACTTATTATCGGAATTGGTTCAAGTGTTATGAATGAAGGCTAAGAAGCCCCACGATCTGCCACCTGCAACCTGGAGGCCCAGGAGAGCCAGTAGAATAATCCAGCTGAGTCTCAGACCCTGAGAATCGAGGGACCGCTGGTGTAATTTTCTGAGTCCAAGGCCCGAGAACCAGGAGCTCTGATGTCCGAGGGCAGGAGAAGAAAGAAGTCCCAGATAGAGAAGAAAGAGAGATTCTGGTTCAAGATGGCGACACAGGAGGAGCCTGCGCTCACCTTCTCCCGTGGAAACTGCGAATCTGCAGCTACATCAAATCAAACAGGACAGGCTGGGACACAATCTCGCCAAAAACCCCGTCCCCGGCAAGGCCGCCCACAATCAGGAGGCAACTGAAAACCCAGAGCTTCTCCCTGTGGAGCAAAGAGTTTGAACCCCACATAGGGCACCCCAGCTTTCAAGACCTAGTCCTGAGAGACAGTCCCCCAAAACATCTAGCTTAGAAAACCAACAGGGCTTCTGTCCACGAGACCGCAAGGCTATACCCATCTGGGAAACTGTTAGGGGAAACACTGACCAAATCCTCCCACCCGGGCCAGGCTCGAGGGTAACCACTTGCATGAGTTACCTTACAACAGGAGGTGCCGGTAAGGAACGCGGAACTTGTAAGCTACCACCCACCGAAAGAATTTAGGAAATGTGAAAAGGAGAGAGGAGACGCCAGTCCATATGTCCTACCAACCTCCCAGAATTCTTCTCGCTGGAATCCATCTTGGCTGAGCGATGCGCGCACCACCGGAAGAATCCTGAGTCAGAAATGATTGGCCGGAGACAACCCGGAAACTACCCTCATTAGCATAAAACCCGAGACTGCGAGTCACGTGGCCGAGCAGTTTCTTTCCGTCCCGCTCGCCTCTTCGCAATAAAGGCTCTTGCTTTGTCAGCACATGTGTCTCCTCGGACAATTCATTTCTGTGTTAGACTAGAGCCCACTCTGGGCCCTGGAAGGGGTCCCCCTTCCTGAAACAAAACAGCCTTTAAAGGTTCACACTCAAACTCACCCAGCCTATGGAGAGCAGCCCAGACTTCATGTGAAGGAGGCTCATGTGCTTATCTTAAGGTGTCGGTCTGAGGAACATGAATCTAATTCAGCACACATCTAGGGGCCTGCTGGCTGGCAGGCACCATCTTCAAGCTCTAGGCAGAGGAGGCATCTTTTTAAAAAACGTCTTTTTAAAAAAACGTTACAGGGCTTCCCTGGTGGCGCAGTGGTTGAGAATCCGCCTGCCGATGCAGGGGTCACGGGTTCGTGCCCTGGTCCGGGAAGATCCCACGTGCCGTGGAGCGACTAGGCCCGTGAGCCATGGCCGCTGGGTCTGCGCGTCCGGAGCCTGTGCTCCGCAACGGGAGAGGCCACAGCAGTGAGAGGCCCGCATACCACACACACACACAAAAAAAAAAAAAAAAAAAAAAAGTTACACTTTTTACCTTTTTTTTTTTTCCTGTGGGCACTATGTATATGCTTTCCTTCTGCCTCATCCCAGCTGACAGGTGCCATCTTTGAGCTCTAGCTGGCAGGATCCACTTTTTCTTTCTTTTTTTTTTTGGTTTTCTCTTTCTTTTTCCTCTCTATGTGTGCTTTTTCTTCTGTATGTGTGAATATATTGGCGTATACGTAACACCATGTTGATAGAATGTCCTATCTGGGTTCTGGTTGGGGCCCCCAAGGCCAAGAATAAAACCCTGTGTACTAGGTACTCCACAGAATTTGCAAGGGCAGCCATTGAAAATTAGCCCTTCATCCCCTCCAGGATATAAAGGATGTGAGGTTGAAAAGATTTGGGGAACTTGTTGCTGCTGCAGGGAACATGGGGCCTCTTCTCTTGGCCATTTGTGGAAGAACTGGGGAGGAAGTTGACCTCCATCTTACAACAAATGAAAGAGGGGGACTCCAAGAGGACAGCACAGAGAACTTGTTACCTCCCCTGGAGTTTGGAGGTACAACATGTGTTGGGGTGTGACACATTTTTTAGTAACTCATTGATTCATTCATTCATTCAACCAAAACTGACTGAGCCAACCAGCATATATTATGCATTGTGCTGGGTGCTGGATACTAGGCCTCTTGTTTTTTGTTAAACCTTTTAGTAATCTAATTATTAGAATAAAGGAACTAAAGTGCATCTTCAGTAGACCTCTATTGTTTGCCTTCCCCAAATCCATTCCTGCTTATTCTGGATAAAGCCCCTAATTTGAACTAGGGAATTTCCCTTGCACCCACTTCACAGGACATGCACTTCACTTCTTCAACTGAAGCCAATCAGTGGCTCTTATTCCCATGATCATTGCGATTGATTCAAGAATGAGCACATGAACCTAACAGACCAATGAGATACAATAAAATGTTGGCTGGCAGTCCTTGAGTAGAGACAGTTTCTCTTTTTCACTAGATGTGACTTGAGAATAAGCAGGAGCTGGAGCAGATGCAGCCATATTGCTACTATGAGAAACCTGGGAATTGAGTCACTATAAGAAAGAAAAAGAAAGAAAGAAACAGAGAAAGAAAGAAAGACAGACTGGTGATATTGCTTGAACCCAGAATGAAACCATAACTGAAGCTAGCCTTACCCTTGTATTATTTATATTTATGAACTAATAATTGTCATTTTGCTTAAGTCACCGAATTTATGGGATACCACTTGCAAGAAAAAAATGCCCTCGTATTGATACATCCTCTGTTCTACTTCCTGTTCTAAACTCTAAAATGTTGAAAGCTTGAATTTAAATTCTCAAAATAGAATTTGAGACTCAGAGAGGAAAGATAATATGATCATCTAATAAATTTAATACTATACATACATTTGATTTCAAATATGATAAATATGAGTTTACATCTTCAAAGATGCCTAAACTAGAATTTTAAATCAAAACACCCTTGGGACAAGGAAAGTGTGATAAGGCAATTAAGAATGATGAGAATGCTTCCCATTCTCTTTTAAGCTTCTTTAATTAACCCCCTTGTTACTTTCCAGCTATTCACCTAATCTGACAATAGGGGTCTAGAGCAGAAATGCTTGAAGGGTAACAGAAGAGAAAAAAGTCAGCACTTATTCTGACACTTAAACATCTGTCAGATGCCTCTGATCTGATGAAGGAACTTTGATTTTAGCTAGGATTTTTAATTTTTGCATTCTCTTCAGAGTCTTTGCCTTCAATAACACACTAGAATACATCTTGTCATATACTTAACATCTGGAATGAGGAAAGATTTCCCAAAGGACCCTTGACTGCTGTATGCTCCCCTGGAGGAAATTCCCTGAGAGTTAGGCTGACAGTGTGTTAAATAGGCATCACTCATCTATGTGACAGTTCAGCATCTTACCACATTTGAGAATAAAAGAATGAGGGCCAAAAAGAATGAAATCTTTCCATTTGCAATAACATGAATGGACCATGAAGGCATTATGCTAAGTGAGATAAGTCAGACCAAGAAAGACAAGTACAACCTGATCTCACTTATATGTGGAATTTAAAACAAAAACAAAAACCAACCTCACAGATACAGAGAGCAGACTGGTAGTTGTGGCCAGAGGCAGGGGGATAAGGAGTGAGCAAAATGGGTGAAGAGAGTCAAAAGGTACAAACTTCTAGTTATAAGATAAATAAGCTATGGGGATGTAATGTACAACATGGTGACCATAGTTAACAATACTGTATTGCATATTTGAAAGTTGCTAAAAGAATAGATCTTAAAAGTTCAAAAAAAATTATAACTGTGTAAGGTGACAGATGTTAACTAGACTTACTGTGGTGATCATTTTGCAATGTTTGCAAATATTGAATCATTATGTTATACACATGAAACAAATATAATGTTATATGTCAATTATACCTCAGTTTAATAAATAAGTAATAAACAAAAAAACAAAAAGGAATGAAGGCCCCTGATTTTTGCAGGCTAACCTTGGGGTTACATTACTTGGTGCCAAAACATCCAGATTAACATGAATAATACTTAATCAGCCATCCAGATATTCTCAAGTATACAGATGTTGGACCTCTTATGAGCATATCCTATGATGGCACTAATTGGATAATATAAAAATCCCATTCCTCTTGGTCATTAAGCATTTATTATCATCTACTTATGTGCCAGCCACATAGGAAGGATTGACACATGCCATAGTTCCTGCCCCTCATGAAGTTCACTAACTTAGTGGCACACAAGTTATGCAGCAAACTACAAGAAAATATGATGAATGATGTATCAAATTTCGATACTTTCATTGCAAGGAAGTATTGCATTCAACTCAAAGCAAGACTTCTAGCTGATTCCGTGTTTTTGTGAAAATGAGAACAAGATGCCTCATTCTCTAGGCAAACACAGTCTACATCAGAACACATAACATAGGGAGCAGAGTAGCAGGGCATTATCTGCACAACTATACATGGACTCATATGGCATAAATAATACTTTATAGAAAAAGTCCAATGGTAGGAAATTGTAGGGTTGATTAATTCTGTGGCATGAGAGCTTTATCAAGGACCCACCGTGTGTTTTCCTTCTTTCTGCACTGGCATCATTCGCATGTTGTCTCATATCTTCAGGCTCATCCCCTCATGGCTGCAAAATAGCTCTAAGTATAACTTTTTCATGCAACTCCATCCAAAGCCAAGAAGGCATCTGTTTTGATCAAGGTGGAAAAACCTTTCCCAAAGACCCTTCAGAAAACTTCCCCTTATTTCTCATTAGCCATAACTGGGTCATCAACTTATTTCTAAGTCAATCTTTAATAACAGGGGATGAATTACCAAGTTTGGTTGGGACCAATCAAGATTCTCTCCCTGGTGATAGGGATATCAAATACCCCTCCTTCACAGAATTTTTGTTAGAAAAAAGAAGGATGGAATGGCTTATGGGTTGACAATAAATAGTGCCTGCCACAAAGCCAATGAGAGAGATAATCAAAGTGTTACAAAGAGCAGGAAAAAAAGACAATTAGACAACTTTTCCAATTTCCCAGAAGTCCTGATTTTGGAATTGGCACTTGATATATGAGAATTATTTCTCCAATGAAGAACTGATGGGAATAAATTCTAAAACAAAGAATATGAAAAATTATTAATTTGAAGGTTATGATACCTTATGATGAGACAAATTCTTTGTACATTTCTACAGGTACCCAAGAGAGACATTGTAGGAAAACACTAAAAGAGAACTTTCTCTTTATTTTTTTTCAAAAGTAATATATATTTTTCATTAAAATACACACAGTTTTTTATTTTAAGTACAAAAAAAATTAGAACTTAATAAAAAGGGAAATTATTGGTTCTCATAGTGGGAAGTTGAGACCCAGAAGCTTAAACTATGCTGTGCCCCTCATTGGTGGCTGTATTCTCTCCTTTGCTGACAGGCTTCATCTACATAGCAGGGACAATGGTTTTCAACAACTATAAATCCAGATCTGCAAGCTTAACAATCCCAAAGGAAAGTGCACCTTTCTCTCCCTTTGGTGCATTTTAGTACTAGAGAAGGACACTGATTTGTCCCGTTGAGTCAGTTACTCACTCCTCACCGAATCAGAGTTGCCAGGAGGATGGGAATGCCCATCTAGGTCACTGGTTCTCTCCTATGGCTACCATGCTGGGTAGCACCCTTTCCCCTAGGACACCCCAGAGAAACAAACACAAAAAGCCACATATTATATGATCCCATGTATGTGAATCCTTCAGAATAGACAAATGCATAGAGATAAAAAGTAAATTAGTAGTTGCCGGGGTCTAGGTTGGGTGTGTGGAGTCAAGAAAGAGGAATGACAACTGACGGAGATGGGGTTTCATTTTGGGCTGGTGAAAATTTCTACAAGTAGAAATGTGGTGATGGTTGCACGACTCTGTGAATATGCTAAAGACCACTGAAGTTAACACTTAAAGTAGATACATTTTATGGGATGCGAGCTATATTTCTATAAAATTTTTTTAAAAAAGATTAGCTCTGTGTGTGTGACTTGTAATACTACCACCTAGAGATAATGTTAACATTTTTGTGTATACCCTGCAGACTCTTCTCTTGACATAATGCAAAACGCACACTTTAGTGTATCATATACACACAATATAATTGATTTAACTATTCTTTCCTTAAAGGAGAAAACTTTTCAAAGTGTGTTCACTCCATTTCTGTTTGTTTTTGTATTTTTAAGCTAGGATGAAAGTCTGACTCATGCCTAAGACTTTATAAAACTCATTATAGGGAAAAAAAGAAGTAAAACACAAGCATTAATCTACTTATTTTTAAAACTACTGTTGTCATAACAATTTCATGTTGCCTTGTAGATGGAACTATTTTGTGCTTCATGCTATATTTAGAGCATTAGTTACCATAAGGACAAGATGTAATTCATCATATAGAAGCCCAACACAAGGGACATTCTCTATCAGAAATCTTTCCATTATGTTACACTTATGAAAGGCAGTTCTATAGATGATTAGGTCTTCTGTCTCTGAGAAGGATTGCTCTAAAACTTCCAAAAAGGTGGACTATAAGTTTATTTTATAAAAATGTAAAACAAAGCTTGAGGAATCAAAATCCTACTATCTCATTTCAAAATGTGGTTCAGGATTCTGCAACCAAGGTGGAAATGGCCTAACTTGTAGGTATTCTCCGTGCAATACTCTCTCATTGATTTGATCTTCCCTCAGTATGCCAAAAAATGTGACCCAAATAACCTTTCTTAATTCCAGTCCTTATCAAACATGGCTGGGCTTGATTCCTCAATCGCAAAACATACTAGCAATGTGCCTGTTTGGTCACAAAAGGGAGAATTTTCTTCTATAACATTTTCTTTTCCCTTTATAATTAATACTGGTCATATTTAACCTTTTGGCTCAGCCAGCTCTTTGACACTCTGATGAAACCCAGACCCTCTTTCCAGAAAAATGCACATAATACAAGAAATTTTTTTCAAATGTCAGTGTTTCATGGGTCCTCTGAAGCCTATGCATAGCCTTTTAAGGTTAAGATTCGTGGATTATTGGGAATTCCCTGGTGGTCCAGTGGTTAGGACTCTGTGCTTTCATTGCCAAGGGCCTGGGTTCAATCCCTGTCTGGGGAACTAAGATCCCACAAATCGCATGGCAAAAAAAAAAAAAAAAAAACGTGTGTGTGTGTGTGTGTGTGTGTGTATTCCTAGGTTATAGACTAATACACTTTTCTTCCCATTTTATTCATCAATTCATTCATTCACTCACTCATTTATTCACCCAGCCAAATATGTAGCTCATGATACACCAAACACTGTCCTAAGTCCTCTGCAGTCATGTGAACTTCTTTTGCACCCAAGTGATTTTGTGGGGACCCACAGGCTCTGGAGGGGTGAGTGTCACCCTCTGTGCTCTGGCACAGTGCCATTCTGTGCACTGGGAAAGAGGTTCTCCTTGCTCTGCAGGAAGGTGAGTTACATTGTTTGATGCACTCCTGTACCATTGTTTCCCTCTGGATGGATAGTCCCCTGTAACTCTGTGAGAGCATTTTTCCTAGCAACACAGGGTTTTGGAGAAAACACCAGACTCCAGGTCAGAAGGTTTGAATTTGGCCCCAGCAGTACTGTTCAGCCACACTGACCTGGGCAAGTCACTTAATCTCTCTAACTCAATTTCCTGCTCCGTGAGATGGAGCTAATAAGGACTGCCTCACATCACCTCTTTCTGAGAGGGTGAGTAGAAAAGTAACGGAACAAGAAAACGTATGTGAAAGCATTTAGTAAGCCAGAAAACAAATGATTATTAGTATTATTATTGTCGTTGTTATGCTACTGTTTTTGAAAATCAGACCCGTATCTTCACTTTGGGCTCTATAAAGTGACAGAGAGGGGCAAGAGATCACTCTTAATCTGAATTCCAGGTTTCTATTTGGAATGCAAATTAAGTTGTTGAAACAGAGCAGGTAGCACATTTCCAAAACTGCAGGACCTCTCATGAGGCAATTCTCAGCCTCTTAGTTGTAGCGTACTACATTGGAGTGAATTACATGCACACACCAACATTTGCCCCACGGAAACTTAGATAACTTATAAACTTAGATAATTTGCATTTTAACAATGCAAGTACACTTTAACTGCCTTTCTCGAGAGTATCTTGAAAGACATTTGCCGACAGTATTAGGATTCTTTTGGTGGCAAGTAACAGAAATCAACTCTGCTTGCCTTACCTTCCAGATGAGGATTTATTTTCCAGATACAACAGGGTCTTGTGGATCACACGAGATGGCCTGAGTTGCTTGGTGGTCAGGAGGGGTTGAAGCTGTGAGCCAGAACCCTCAGAACTCCACCTCTCTGTGTGAGGTGCTTCCGTGGATCCTGGCTCTTTCTTATCAGATCATCTTCCTTGGAACCTCTGGTCCCATGGCAGGCAGAATGTGGCTGTACCCAGCTCCTGACTTGACATGTATGCATCCAGCACCCCAGGCAGACCTAAGCTAGCTCTCTGTCCCATTTCCACATCCCCAGAAAAGAGGCTCTGATTGGCCTGAGTTGTATCCTCTAAACAGGAACTAGATGATGGTGAGCTTGCAAGCCTGTAGTCACCTTTTCCCAAATTGAAGGGCAATATTTAAACAGTTCATCACTCAAGGTTCACCTTCTTATCACACATATTCCTCCAATGTGCTTCTTTAGAAAGTAAGGTGGATTCATTGAGAAATACAGTGGGTTTATCTTCAGCTTAGCTTCTCACTCATTAAATTGGTTTGCTTTCTTCTTTGTGGTCCCTTCTGGGCCACAGGAGGAACTAGCAATGCTGTCTTCTTGTTACCTGATAGACTCTCCAAACTTCTTTTCCATATTCTTTTTTTACTAAGTGACAATCATGTGACTAGCCTTGACATGTTTCCCATTCTAAAGGAATTTACCATTGATTTAGCCTTGGGTTGGAATAATTTATGGCCCTCATGTGACCTTGCAAGGCCACTGTAGAACCTAAGAAGTGGATGAATCTGTGTCTCAGTTGGAACTGGGATTATATACTGTTGAATGTTTTCTCTTCAATTTCCATTTCTGTTCTTTCTTTATATATTTTGCTTGTCTTACTGCCTGCAGGCTTTTTCACATAGTAGAAGCATGGCTGTTGATATTCCCCAAGCTTTATGGCTAAGAGCTTCAATTACCTCCAGGAGAAAATGACTTTATTATCTAGTACTCAAGTCCAAAATACCCAAGACTGTTCTGATTGGCTAATGCAAGTCACATGTCTCCTCTGGACAAATCAACTGTGACAGGTGGAATACTTTGAACAATGTATAAGGATATAATGTGGAAATGAGGGGCAGACAAAACAATGTATCTAGCCAATGTATACATATACCACCTCTTCCTTCATGTTTCTGCCATGGTCCCTACCACCTCAATCCTCCATACAGTAGAGAGAAAACACTGACAAAGTAAGACGAAGAAAGTCAGACCCTGCACGTCTGCTAGGAGGCACATCAAAGGCATCTGGGTGAAGTACCCAAATTCTGAGCTTCTTACCCCTGTGTGATTAAAGCTCATTCATGGTATCAGATTCACAACATTTGGAGAATTCCAGTTGGTTCTTTCTTCTCCCTTCCCTTCTCTAAATCTCTGGAGGAAAAAGATACTGCTCACTGTAAGGAAATGAGGAAAAGCTAAGTCTCTGCTGGAATCAGGGTCAGAGAAGAGCTATATTTAAACAACTGCTGTCTTAGTCCCCAAAAACATTCCCTTTCAGGGTATTTTCCATTAAAAAAAGAAAGAAAGACTTTAGACAAAAAGTAAGGGCTTTAGGAAATGAATCTCAAATGGTAGGATTTCAGGTGTCATCAACAGGCAGCGGCGTGGTGATGATTTGGATGAGCAAAAGGCAGAACCCTCCAGTCACTCCTCAGATCACAGCAGGATAGGAAAACTAAGGAGATATTGCATCAGAGCAGGAAGACTAGAGAATATTTAACAGTAACTTTTTTTTTCTTTTGATTTTTATCTCTCTATTTTTTTGATTGAGGTAATATTGGTTTATTTTTTTAAATTTTTATTGGAGGGGCTTCCCTGGTGGTGCAGTGGTTGAGTCCGCCTGCTGATGCAGGGGACACCGGTTCGTGCCCCGGTCCAGGAGGATCCCACATGCCACGGAGCAGCTGGGCCCGTGAGCCATGGCCGCTGAGCCTGCGCGTCCAGAGCCTGTGCTCCGCAACGGGAGAGGCCACAGCAGTGAGAGGCCCGCGTACAAAAAAAAAAAAAAAAAATTTATTGGAGTATAGTTGATTTACGATGTTGTGCTAGTTTCAGGTGTACAGTAAAGTGAATCAGGTATACACATACATATATCCACTCTTTTAGATTCTTTTCCCATATAGGCCATTACAAAGTGTTGAGTAGCATTCCCTGTGCTATACAGTAGGTCGTTATTAGTTATCTATTTTATATATAGTAGTGTGTATATGTCAATCCCAGTATCCCAGTTATCCCTCCCCACTCCCCTTCCCCGCCTCCCCATAACCATTAAATTTGTTCTCTACATCTGTGACTCTATTTCTGTTTTGTAAATAAGTTCATTTGTACCATTTTTTAAATTCCACATATATAACATTATATAAGTTTCATGTGGACAACGTTATACAGTTGACCCTTGAACAACACAGGTTTGAACTATGCAGTCCCACTTGTATGTGGATATTTTTCAAAAAATATGTAATACAATACTACATGATCCATGGTGGGTTAGCACCCCTAGGTCCCACTTTATTCAAGGGTGAACTGTATTTAGACTTCTGTATACACTACAGGGTACTCACCACCAAAAGTTTCGTTTCCATCTGTCACCATACACTTGGTCTCCCTTTCCCATTTTGCCCTCCCCCCATAGTAACTATTTCTGAGGGGGTGGCGCAAGGAGTAATTGTTACTTCATTTCCCAGTACTAAAATATGACATCACATACAAATCGTGGCTTGTATTTTATACCTGAGTATATGTAAGTACTTTAGACTTTCAAGATGAAAGAAATCAGTCAGGCTGATGTGTTCATTTTGCAGATGCAATGAAGGGGTCCACAATGACCTTTTATTTGAGAATCATTTTTTTTTTTTTTAGTTTCTATTTACTGTTGATTAAGAACCAGTCATTTTACAACTCTGTTAAGTTAGAGGTTAACTTACAGAAAACTGATCAAGTGCAATGTTTTTCTCTTCCGTCTGGTAGAAAAGAATAATCCAGAAATCTATGGCTTTATTATCCTAAAGGACACTCACCAGTTTTGTAACCAATTGAGCATTCTTATTCTCAGCCTTACTTATTTTTTTCTGCTCCCTATAAAATCCCAGTTTTTCATACCATCTGTGGAACTTGCTTTGTCATTCTTGTAGTGCTCTCATGAATACATTAAATGTATTCTTGTATTCTCTCATGAATACGTGAAACCTTGACAAGTGCTCACTGTTTGCATTAAAGTAATGTTTTAATATGTTGACAATAATAACTTGGTTTCCCTCTGGGCTCCAATTTCCTATTGGAGATTCAGTGAGATACTGGGGAATAAGTATTTTTAAATGTTCTTCTTGTGATTCTAATACATTACTAAATTGGACTCAATACCTTGATCAATATTAACAGTAATAATAAAACTACTACATTTACTATATTAGATCAGAGTAACAATACCAACTATCGTGCATTTACTGATTATACAGGCTCTGTGCTATTTGCCCTTCATACTCATTTGTGCCATTTATTTTTACCTAATCCCTATCCAAACGCTAGAGATAAAGAAGCCCCTTGGAAAGCTACATTCGTTTTTTAAGGCTACAAGGATACAAAAAGAATGCCTTATAAAGTAAAAATAACACTAGCTGACTTTAATCAAGCCCTTTCTCTTTGCCAAGGTTACTGCTAAGGAAATGACACTTGGGTGCTCATCACTTTGCCCAGACGGAAATTCAATGTTTTTGCATGATCCATCAGTTAATTAATTCATCCAAAGAGCATTTGTCAACTACTGCCATTTTCTAGTTACTGCCCTAGGGACACTCGGGAACAAAGTATCTTATCTTTAAGGACCTTATCCAGCTTACAAGGCCAGGGAATTAGTTTTTATCTAAAAATCAGCCCCTGGCCAACTGGGATATTTTTACCTATACTCCCAACATTTACCTAGGATTGTGATCTCCTAAATTTATGATCTTGGATGATAATGAATGCAGAAGGGTTTGTTGAGACCTGACTACCCCTAAATCTCTTGGACACTTTGTTAAGAGGAAATTATTTTAGGTGATATGATCTCTGCAATGCACCACCCCTCGACCTTCTTCTCTCACATGGAGTCTGGTGGGGGGTTTTGAAAGGTTCAGATGAAATCTTTGGTCAATTGAGAAAGTTAGATGGTACAGGGGTCTGAAGATTTCAAGAGTTCATGGGTAGAATCGAGGAGATCTTTGAACTTGGATGGGAAAAATGATCTTTATTTTCATTAACCTTTAACTAAAATGAATCTTTCTTTAATTATGCATGTAGGTAATAAGCCACAGTACTGTAAACAACCTGTGACTGGTCATCAGTACAAATCAGATTTTTTCGTATTACTTGCTGTAGGCATCTGTTAATATTGTATACACTTATCACCACTTTGATATTATATTTATTAGACTGCTAGATCGTGTTATTTAGTGCATGAGTAAAGAATCACATAATTACTACATCAGAAATTTGTTTTCTAAATATTTTGCTAACTTTATTTCCCTATTTGATTTCCTTTGTAAGCCTGTATTTTTATACATTTTAAAACATTATTCTAAGAAGAGAATCCAAGGCTGTACTCCCCCACCAACCCACACACATTAAGCTATGCAATATAGAGCAATATCAGACACCTGACATCCACAGAAGAAGATATTCCAAAGCTATCGTAATTATCTAAATGTATAAATGCCACTGAGTACAGCAGGTAGGAATCTCAGTACACAAACTCCAGTGAGCAAGAAGTTTAACTATTTTTCCATAACGTGATTCCTACTAAGAGCCTCTTTCCATCATGCAACCCAGGATCAGTCAATTCAGGGTGCACCCCTCCTTTCGAGGGTGGTATCTGTGTTCCTGGGGGAGGGGTAGCGTAACACCCAGGCTTTGTGGAACAGGCTTACCTGCTCCATTTTCCTCTCCTCTGAGACCCTCAGCCCCACATGAACCCAGTCCCTCCGGCCCCAAGGGGCTGCTGGGTGGGCTTGGTCTTGGCCCGGGGCTTCTTCGATGTCTCTATCTGATTGCTGAGCCCTGCCAGGTGCTGGGGAATATCCTGCTCTTCTCAAGCCACGCCTAGAAGCTCTGCCCTTTTCTCTCCTGGGTCCATCTTCCTACAAGTACCATGTAGTTATTTCTTCTCGGGGGTCTCATTCTTTCCCGGAGCAAAACCAGAAGCAGGGCACAGCTCCTCTCTTCTCTTAGATCTCCCAAACCAAGCCGGATTTTTGTCAGCCACTCCTAGAATTTCATCCACCTGGGCATAGGTTGGCAGGGTGGGGTCGAAGGGGAAGAAAGATTAAAGGGCCATTTTTTTTTTCAGATATATCCTTGCGTCTAAGCTTCCTTACTTCACTCTCTTCCTCACCTGCTCTTAATTGGAGCAACTTTCTAGTCTGGAAGGCTAGGAAGCTTTGCTCCTAACTTCTCTATGCCCCCTCAGATCCTACAATCTGAAATGCAAACACACAGTTTTAAAAACTCAAAAGCCTTTGCTGTGTCTCCTTCCTGAGGCAATCTCTCAGCTTGGTGGCCCAGTTTAGGGAAGAGTCAAGGGGTTCACAGGAAATACCAGTGAAAACACAGCAGGCAGTTCCACCACAAAAATATACAAATCTGCATCTCAGATACATGAACTATAGTAGAAAATTTTAACGTATCCATTCTCACCGTCAATGCGAAATTCTGTTAGTGAGCAGGAACTAACAACGACGTGATGAGACATGGGTGCTGGGTGCTTGGACAGGCTCACTGATTAGCCAAATGACTTACTTCTGTGCAACGTGCTCTCAAGTTACAGGGGAGTCAAAATGGTGACTCCATAAAACAAAACTTGTATCCTGTCATCCGGTATTAGGTGCTCTCTAAGCCCCAGGTTGTACGAGTTCGCCTCCCCTATAATGCTCTGGGTAAACATCCATCTTAACTCAGGGAAAATTATACAGAGTAAGGCGCCTAAGACTGAGCAGTAAGTAGGAAGATTTTCCTGCCAAGCAGAGTCTAGGCTCTGTGGGGATGAGGTCTGAGGGAGGGGAAAAGGAGTGGGTCTTCTACAGAAAAAGACAACAAACCTCCTCTGTCAGGGGCAGGAAAGCAGAGTCCCTGTGGTGCTGACTGGCTGCTTCCACCCCGGCTGTGGGCTGGGTCCACACTGGACTGGCTGCAGATGGGCAGCATCTGTCTCAGGAGAGCATCCAGCTGCCCCTGCTGCAGACCTGAGGGGCCAGGTTGGGGTTATGGCTCCCAGTTAGGCCTGCATTTCCAGTGGGCTAAGTGGCCAGGGCAGGGATGACACAACTTACCATATGACTATCTGGTAATCTTTTCGCCTCGTGTGGCTGAGCTTGTGGAGGGCAGAAACCATGGCCTTTCAGCCTGCGCAGGGACCAACCCATAGGAAGTGCCCTGCAGTACTCACTCCCCGGGGTTTGCTGAGCCCTCCCCTTTGTGTGAGTTTCTGGGCTTACCCTTGAAACGCCCTATCCTATTTTCACCCTCACCAAGAGCCTCTGAGGTACAGACAGCAGCACCTCAGAGAAAACAAGCCCGTCACCTCGGGTCACACACCTGGTAAGTGACAGGGCCAAGATCTGTCTGCTGACCTCCAAGGCCTGGCCCCTAAACATCTACAACACTCAAGAGACAGCTGGAGAAGCATTCTAGGACATCCCTGTGCATCAGGAGATGCTGTAAATGCAGGACCCTTTGGGGCCTTCCCGGGACAGACCCCTCCCCCATACCCTCTGCTTTAGCTCCTCTCTGAAGTACATAGATAACGGAATCTGATATACGTTTCCTGGGTTGTAACAGTGACCTGCGGGCATTGTTGCTTGGGGGTATCGACCCCTGCAGCTTCTGAGGAAGAAATCTGGCCCAACTTGGTTAACTTAGTTTTACACAGACTGCACTCCCAGTGACTCAGTGTATACATGCCAGTGGATTTTTCTCCCAGGTCTACCAAAGGACTTATTTGGTGTCTTCATAGAAATACTGTCTCTAGTGGCAGGAATTTGGAGGCACCCATCACTGGGAGAGGGAGGGAGGAAAAGGTGATAAGTCCACAGTCATTATGAGGAGGAGCAAAAAAACACTTTCCACGTAAAGCTTGCAGTTTGGCAGTAACCGGAGTACATTTGAAAGAAATAGGTCTGCAGTTTTAATGCGAGGCCCCGTGTGGAATTTATACAGTAAACTGCTCCTGGGGTACTGCTTTAAATGCTTCACAAATCAGTAGTCTGAACAGATGGAGGCTGGGTGGGTAAGTAGTAAGAGATCAAACTTTGGGATCTGATAAGCCTTGTCTTACTCACAGTGCAACCTCAGCCTGGTGCCTGCTGCCCAATAGCTACTCAATTACATCTGTGGGACAGATAAATGAATGTGACACTTCCTTTAAAAACAGTTTTGAGGGCTTCCCTGGTGGCACAGTGGTTAAGAATCCGCCTGCCAATGCAGGCGACATGGGTTTGAGCCCTGGTCTGGGAAGATCCCACATGCCGTGGAGCAACGAAGCCCATGCACCACAAATACTGAGCCTGCGCTCTAGAGCCCGCGAGCCACAACTACTGAGCCCACGCGCTACAACTACTGAAGCCCGTGCGCCTAGAGCCCTTGCTCTGCAACGAAGAGTAGCCCCCGCTTGCCACAACTAGAGAAAGCCTGCACACAGCAACGAAGACCCGACGCGGCCATTAATAAATAAATGTTAAAAAAAAAAAAAACAATTTTGAATGAAAAGGGCATGATGCAATATGGCTGGTTATACCTCTGCTGTCTCTCTCTCTGTCTCTCTCTCTGTCTCTCTCTCTCTCTCATGCACACATACACACATGCACAGAAGCCAGAGCCATCAAGAGAAGCAAAGTCTGGAAATAAACAGAGGAAATATACCAAAACATTGACAGTGATTATATATATTATGTGGTGGGTCTGTGGGTGTATTTAAACTATAGTTTTTCTTTCTAATTTTCTGTATCTTCTAATACATAATATAGATATATATTTTCTAATATATATTTCTGTTATTTCTAATCTTCTGTCTTTTCATGTAATTTTCCTTAACATAAACTTTTTTTAAATCAAAAGAAGTCATGTACAAAGGGAAGAAAGGAATGCTTTTGATGGCTAATATATATATATGACACAATGGTTTTATATATTATATATAAATATAATGGTTATGTAATATAGATATAGATTTTTCTCATGATGGGGATTTTAGAAATCATTGAGAAAAGCAATGTTTGGGTTTCCATGTTAACTGCTGGTAATAGAGCATCTCCTATGGGCCAGGCCACGTGCTTGGGGTGGGGCTCTGAAAATGAGAGAGACGAGACCTCTGTTTTTGTGCCTTTCATGTTCTAGGGAGGGGGCTAATCACAATAGCTAGTATATATAGCACTTAATATGTGCCCAGCACCATGCTCAGTAATTTACATGCATTAACTCCTTTAATCCTCACAGCAATCCTCTGAGTTCCTTATTTTACTGATGCAAAACATTTTTGAAAACAAAGTTACATAACTTGCATAAGACCCCTTAGCCAGCAAATGATGAGGTTGGGATTAGAACTCATGCAGGTTGCCCCTAGGATTTGCAAGTAAAGGCAATGACAGGCTATAGTGAATGGTAGGAAAGGCATATGCAGAGGATTTTGGTGAGTAACTGGGAAGACTCCACTTTTGACAGATTGGTCCTGGAAGGCCTTTCTTAGGTGGTAATATTTAAATTGAAACTTAAATGAAGAATAGGAGACATTTCTAAATTGAGAAGAATTTTTCTTCATTATCCCCATACACGACAAGTTGGCCATACACAACAGCCTCGACAGTGATGGGGCTTTGAGGTCATGGCCAAAAGATCCTCCATAAAAAAGGGTGACTAAAGTTGCTAGGGATAGAGAGGACACTGACCAGGACTAGACACCAAGCATGCTCCCTTTCCTCAAAAGCATTCTAGGGGAAAGTAACTTTCAAACCAGGAGACCAGGAATGGTATTCACAAGGACAAAATAGACAAGAGCAAACCAGGCAGTGGACACTCAATTACACAGTAGAGACAGGAGCTGAAAGAAAAAGAAGAAGTTGCAATTCCTCCCTCCCCACCCTCCTCAAAGTATCTTTTGCATTATATCCTCAGGTCAGTTTCCTAAGAGGCATTATTACAAACTGGAACAGTATAAAGTAGTACAGAATTAACCAGGTTTTGCTGTGTTCCAAATCCATGCTCACACTATACAATTCACTTTTAGAAAGCAAGAAAATAGGCCTGTTTTTAACAGAGAAGCATGAATAGTAACACTGGCCATTCATGAATGGCTGTTGCTAAGTGGAAAATGATTCTAACACATTTTATTATTCAAAAGTAATCAGGACTAAATAGCTGGTGAGATGAAGCTTCGGCTATTCAAATGAGATCCATTCCAAACTGTTGCCTTGGACTTTGTGACTGAGAAAAAGGCTTTTGGTGGATTTGATGTGTTTGCAGATGCATTTCCCTTGCCACCATCCATGCTGTTTCTGAATGAGTCCCGACACTTGGTGAGTAATGCCTGGTGAAATCTTCTGCTGTCCTTTGCTGCTAGGGAGAAGATGCTCTTAGAGACCTCTGTCCTGCAGAGCCTACAGTCTCCTTCTTCATGTCTCTCCTCTCCCCCTTCTTTATTCCTTCCCTTTGAGCATTCATAGCTCTTTGATGGCTTGAGTTAGATTATACCAATGTGGCTGTATGCTTTCAATTAAAATATTTTCTTGAATCTTTGCAATGATTCATTTGTATTCACCGTCTCTTACGACATTACAAATTACCCTGAGACAGAGTGGCTTAAAACAACAAATATTTATTATCTCAGACTTTCTTTGGCCTTGGGCTCAGGAATTTGGGGGTGGCTCGGCTGAGCTGTTCTGGCTCAGGGTCTTTCATGAGGTTGCAGTCAAGATGTTGGCAGGGGCTTCAGTCATCTGAAGGCTTGACTGTGGCTGAAGGATCTATGTGCCACATGGCTCACTCATG
Organism: Kogia breviceps; assembly: GCF_026419965.1. NCBI lineage: Eukaryota > Metazoa > Chordata > Mammalia > Artiodactyla > Physeteridae > Kogia > Kogia breviceps. The sequence continues at coordinate 120,789,856 of NC_081313.1, forward strand.
TGGCCGGGGGGGGTAAAAGCCTCACTCCCTCACTGACTGACAGGAGACTTCAGTTCTTCATCACAGGGGCCTCTCCATGGAGCTGCTTGAGTGTCCTCATGAGGAATCCAAGAGAACGTATGGCAGAAGCTACAATGTCTTTTAGGACCTAGCCCCAGAAGTCATACAGCATTTCCACAGTATCTCAGTGGTTACACAAGTCACCCCATTTCAATGTGGGAGGGACTACCAAGGGCATGTAGAATCATGGAGAACATCTTGGAGACCAACTACCACACCAGGGAAGAGTGTGTTATTAGTCTCTGACTTAAAGATACAGAAGCATAGAGAAACCCAACTCTCCTGCCTGAAATGAAAAGCAGATAGCATACTCATTTCTATATAGTGGTATGATTCATTCAGTCTTACTTATCTGTGGATGAATTATCCACTTTGAAAATCATCAGGGTGATTATCAAGATTATCAAGATTTTTATGGTGAATGGTATATTTATTTATAATGTCATTTATTGTATTCTTACCATGTCTCAGACCTTGGCTAGGACTTTACCTACATTTTATCTTCACAATAATCCTATGAGGTTGGTATTATTAGCCCTACTTTACAGATGAAGAAACAGGCCTAGAAAGAGTCTCCAGCTTACAAATGATCTTAGAGATCATGGAGTGTAAACACTTCATAGAAGGAACCTGCAGCCTGGAGAGTTTAATAGACCCTTCTGAAGTCCACAGTGAACCAGTGGCTGTGTTTGGACCAAACACCAGGCCCTGGCCTCCAGAGTCTTGACAAAGCTCTCTTTCAACTACATGGGGCAGCTTTCTTGTGATCTTTTCTCTTAAACAAAAGGTCAGAACTCCCACAAGACATTTAGTCTCTGTGAGCCTGGTAAAATGGGCGTAACAATCAAACTTATCTCATAGAGGGTTGTAAAGATTACATAAGCAAAGGAAGGTAAAGTACCAAGTGCAGTGCTTGACACACACAAGGACTGATCCTATGGTAGCTGCTACTATTGTTGTTGTTATTTGTCTTAGTCTATTTGGGCTGCTATAACAAAATACCACAGACTGGGTGGCTTATAAACAACAGAAATTTATTTCTCACAGTTTGGGAGGCTAGAAGTCTGAGAGCAGGGTGCTGGCATGGTCTGGTTTGGGCCCTCTTCAGGTTGCAGACTTCTTACTGTGTCCTCACATGGTGGAAGGGGTGAACTCTTTTATCAGGTCACTAATCCCTTTCATGAGGATTCCACCCTCATGCCCTAAGCACCTCCCAAAGGTCCAACATCCTAATACCATTGCACTGGGCATTAGGATTTCAGCACATGAATTCTGAGGGAACACAAACATTCAGACCATAGCAATGTAATTAATTTATGAACAGGAAAACTAAACCAAGCTGTCACTGAACACCTGGATGGTAGGAATCATGCCTTAAACTCAGCATTGTGCTGAGCTCCCTATTGCCCTCCTTAATCAAATCAATCCAATGAGCTGGACTCACAGACTAGTCAGCCTCTTCTTTACTCCAATCTTTTAACCAAAAAGATTGCTTAAAAGATCTTTTAACCAAAAGATTCAATCTTTTAACCAAAGTGATGTGTGTATGCTCCTGGTTGAATTTAAGATGATTCCAGAAGGAACACATTTTTATATTTTAATAGTTAATGTACTTATTTTTAGTAAGTATTAGAAAAATATAACTAAGATAAAATCACTGATTTAATGGATAATCTTGCTTAGGATGAAGCTAAAATAGGTTGATTTAAAAGAAACTTAAGCTAATAATAGCAATGGCAGCATGCAATCAATTACAAGGAGAACTGTGAAGATGGAATGCAAATCAGTTTGGGGGAGCCCTAATTTAATATACCTTGAAGATTACAGGGGCTTGACAGTTCAGAATAGCTTTGCTTATTATTATTACCCTTTTTATTTTACCAGTATATTCTCTTCTGAGATAGCTCAGCCTGTCTCCTTTACACGAAACAATCCATGTCCCTCTTCTCACTCTAACTCTCGCTTAGAGATCCTTTTCCACTCTCTTTACTTGGGTAACTCCTGCCCATCCTTTAAATTTTGGATCACACAAGGCTTCATCTGAGAAAAAGTAATCTCTGTTATCTTTCCTCCAGCCTCGAAAAGCATCCTCTTTACACCTCTATTCCTGTACTTAGCACTTGTATGGGAATTAAAGGATTGTGTGTCTCTCTCCCCTACTTTTCTGGGCCTCCTCAAGGGCAGGGACCATGCCTTATTCATCTTTGCATCCCCAGCACTGACCACAGTGTGTGGCATAAAGAAGGCACTCAATTGTTTACCTGAAATAAGAGCTTACAATAGTCTGCAAAAGAAATTAAACCAATGTTTCTTCTTGTTTGACCCTTAAAATCATGAAGAGCTTTGTAGCTATTCTGTTTTACTTAAGAAGGCCATCACTATTAAATATTTCTTAGCTTGTCAAATGTGGGAAAGGAAAAAGGGAATATATTGAAGAAAGAGTATCATGTCTTCAGGCTCTAAAATGTGGAAACTTCTTTTGGTTGGAACTGGTAACCTGGTTTGAACTTGTAACTTTTAATTGGGACAAAACCCTGGAAAAAAATATCTCCTGTATGCAAATGACTCCATCTGTGATCCTGTTAAACATTCGTTAGTTCAGTAGAACCTTGCCAAACTGCCACATTATCTCTTCTTCATGACAATTAACATTTGACAATTAACTGAGAAATGGGGAAATAAACATAGACTATGGACTCATTTTAAATAAAGTGAATATTAAATAAACACAAACCTGCAAGCTCATTAAGGTCCTGAAGAACTTGCCAGGAATTGCTATTCCCTCCAGTGTGATGAATCACTAGACTATGAACTTTCCATCAGGACAGGAGAAAAAAAAAAATACAGAGAAAGTGAAGAAATGTGCGTTCTAGCTCTAATTTTGCTTTCGGGTTGGGCTTTGGGCAAGACAGCAAATTTACTGAGATTTTAGTTTCTTCCTCTATAAATTAGGTTTTTGGACTAGGCTCTCCAAGAATCTTTCCAGATCAAATAAACTACCTTTAATTCATTCATCCACTTAATAAATATTTATTGAGTATCTACTATGTGCTAGACACAGTGTTAGGTCTTTATAGGTAATCATCAGCAAGATTAAATCTTTGTTCTACTGGAACTTTTAGTCTGGTGGCGGAGGTAAGCAACACACAAATGATTATGCAAATAGTGATTCAAGTGTGCTTACACTAAGTGTGGTGAGGAAGGGCAGGGTAGTGTGAGTATATATACTTGGAAGGCATTAGAATAGTCCCAGAGATCAGGGAAGGCTTCTCAGAAGAAGTGATATTTGATAGCTGGTATCTGAAAGATGAGTAGGGGTGGCCCAGGGGAAGAACTGTAGAAAGACTGATCCAAGTACAGGAAAGAAGCTGAGTGCTTGAGAACTAAGAGTAACCAATGAGGGGCTGGGCAGTCATGTGAGCTGAGGCTAGAGAGGTGGGCTGCAGCCAGTCAAGCAGAACATCATAGGCCACGGAGAGGTTAGCCTCCTTCAGTGGTAAAGGGAAGCCATCCATGGCAGCAATCTAATTAGAGGTAAAAGATTCACAGTAATTTTGATTAAGGGAACTTTCTTTTCTCTATCCTCACCTCCAAATTGTGACAGGCCCTAGCTGGCAAGGTCTTAACTTGGATCCTTCTGGATTAACAATTACAAAAGCAATATTATCATCTGAGGCTTCTCTAGGGTTCTTGAATAATTCCACATGGGCCCGTGAACGTCTCACACTTGCAAAAGTTTTTTGCACATTATTTTTTGTGATATTTCAGCAAAGAACATGCTGCCAGAACTTTTTGCAAACCTCACTAATGTGGTTACAACTCCAATGCTCTCAGGCAGTATCATCTTTTATAAGAAGAGCAGTAGACAATGATTTGAAGGAAGTCAGCACCTAGCCTACGATTTGGACTCCATATAGCCTAACTTCCCTATTTCTCTCCTTTTCTTTGTAAAGGATTTAATAGATACCCTTTAGAATTTGAGGTGAATTTAAATTGTGTGTTCTTTCTTCCAGGGGTATGGCATTCTAGATTTAACTCCTATTGTAGACTGAAAGGCTTCATACTCTATTCTAAGAGTCTCAGAAAGCAGTCAATAGGTGGGGAAGAAATTGTGAATGTTTGTGGGGGGGGTGGGAGGTTGGGCTGGGTTGAGAATCTTTTCAAGTGTGCTTGTGTATATTTCAACCGTGTGTCACACTAACCATGAAGGATGTAGGAGCCACTTGGATAATGGCTATGGCTATGATTCCCTAAAAACAATCTAGGCATTTTTTTTCTATTCTACTCTAAACGAAAATATTACATTATTTTTTTCTGTGTTAAAAAAATGCAATCCTTCCACAGTACACTGAAAAATGTTACATATTGTTGGTGTTCTTGATGACTGACCATAAGAAGCCAAAGCAATTTTTGGATCTGAACTTTTCTCTAGGAGTGATTTGGAGTTCACAATCAACGTTATTTGTCACTACACTGTTACTTTAACCATCTGATTTATAGCCAACTGAACAGCTCACATAAAAGAGACTGGGAGAAAAATAGGCAATATGAAGCCTAGGCCCTTTATTTCATAGAAGAGTCATGGAGTTACAGAACTGGGTTACTAACTGATACTGCAGCAAAAAGTCCAGTGTGTCTGATAATCTGCTTCACCATGGAGGTCACCCAGTTAGTGATCAGTCAGGAAGCTCTGCTGGAGATGATGGTAGTGGAAAGCTGCATATTCAGGTAATACAGTGAGAGTAGAGGTCACAGGATCACCAAATTCTGCTGTCTGGGGTCATATTGAAATAGTCTTTAAGAATTATCAGTATAAGGAAGAAATGGTATAGTATAGTAAAGTGTTAGTACATAGATTTTTGGATTCTGGCTTGACCACATCATTGCTGCCTGGCCTTGCATTACCTGTCTATGCTTGAGTTCCCTTACCTGTCAAATAGGGATAATAACTCTAGGGCTGTGGTGAGCTGTACCAGGACATGGGTGAGGTGAGTGAGGCATTCGCCTTGGGCAAAATGGAAGGGGGGGGGCCACAAAACTCAGTAATAGAGATAAATGATATTTTAATGTGATACTTTCTTAAAAATTCAAATTTAGTGTCAAAAATGCACGATGAACAAACTAGCAAAAGGGCTGTTTTTGTGATTAAATACTCTGACCTTTTTGTCTCTCTGAGGTTTTAACAAAAGGTACAGTCACATATTCAGCCTTTTCTCTATACCACTGTTTGGGCAGCTGTTTCTGACTTTTAGTATCTTTTGCCATTTAGAGTGTCTGAGAGTTTTCAAAATCATCCAGTCTTGATATTGACTTACAATTTACTTACTGTATTTTGTTTTATTTCTCCCACGAGAATTTAATCTCTGTGAAGGCATGGATTTTCTAAAAATGTTTATGTTGAAATAATTTTAGATTCATAGAAAAACTGCTAAGCTAGGATAGAGGATTCACGTATACCCTTTACCCAACTTCCCCTAATCTTAACATCTTATGCAAAACCATGGTACATTTATCAAACCTAAGAAGTTAACATCAGCATAATACTATTAACTAAACTACAGACTTTATTTAGATTTCCCCAGTTTTTCCATTAATGTCCTTTTTCTGTTTCAGAATCCACATTGCACTTAGTCATAATGGTTCTTAATCTCCCCCAGTCTGCGACAGTTTCTCTGTCTTTCCTTGTTTCTCATGACCTTAATAGGTTTGAAGGATACTGATAAGATATTTTGTAGAATGTCCCTCAATTGGGGTTTATCAGATATTTTCTCATGATTAAACTGAAGTTATGAATTTTGTGGAAGAATACCAGAGGTAATGAATGCACTTTAATAATTGTATTTTGATCATTGATGTTTCCTCAGCATCTAGAACAGCGCCTAGCACACAGAGACAATAAAATATCTGTCAAATATTTGAGGTGGAATTTACTTGCATCTACCTGATGATGTGGCCAAATATAGACCTACAAAGTTTTTCTAAAGAAAATATTTGTAAAATACTGATGGCTTCTAAAGAAAATTAACTCCCCTGAGAAATCCACTTATCTCCCAAGGCAAGGTGGGAAATCCTGTTTCTAATTAGCTCTAGGTCATTGACTGGCAGAAAACAAACAGGTGACCCCAAAATGTAAGAAAGCCAGCTTTAAGTTCAAGGTACAACATTTGAAAAATACTAGTTTCTTCCCTAAATCACGTAATGTCTTAACCAAGAATTTGTAGAAAGGAAGCAGTTGGGTCCTGTTTTTGCTCTGTATCACTAGCATCCAGCATCTTACTTATAAAGTGGGTGCTTTATAAACATTTGCTTAAACCCAGTCTACACGATCAACAAATTATATAAGGAGATGCATACTGGCCCTTGGCAGCTGCTTCTCCAAATGATAGCGCACCAATTTCACAAATTAATTTTGACTCAGACAAATGTGCATTCAAATTCTAGCTCTAGTGTGGCAAATCTCTGGGGCTCTCTGAGTTCCATTTTCTTCTTGTAGAAAAATGGAAAAAGCCTTTTCACCTTTGCTGTCAAGTACTAAACAAAGTGACTTTTTTAAAGTGCCTAATGGGAGCCCTGACATGTAAGAGTCCTTCTTATCTTTCCTCCTGTATCTTGTCAGCATCTCACCTACTCTGCTGGTGGCGACCGGAGGCTTCTATCACAATAGATCACTGCTCTGCAAAAGGCAGACACTACTGATGGACAGAGCAGCAAAATATACTTGTTAATTTGCCACTTAGAAGCTGCATGATCTTGGATAGTTTATTAACCAAACTGTGCCTTAGTTTTTGTTATTGTATGATTAAGATACCAGTAACTACCTCAAAGGGTCAGGGTGAGGATTAAGTAGTAACATGTACATAAAGTGCTTGGGACTCTGCCTGAAACATATAATAAATACTACTTGTTATAATGGGTTGTTGCATGTGGTGCACAGGGCAGGTGATGGTAAGACATATGTGAGGGAGAAGAGGGAAAATAAAACCTGATTTATTATGAAGGAAATAACGTGCAACGAATACATGTATCATCAGAGAAATTTTGCCTGACTCAATAGCTATGTTAGAGCTAACCCTAAACCTTCCATGATTTTACCTAAATAGTTAAGGAATAGAGGGAGGGAAGAGGACAGTGCTCAATTGTTACAGCATTTCCAAAGGCTTAGAACATGGCTGTTATCCACACCTTTTCGGTAAAGGGCCACCAAGTAAATATTTCAGGCTTTATGGATCACATGCAGGCTCTGTCCATGCTCTTCTGCTTTTGTTTTGTTTTGTCTTTTACAATTCTTTATAAAATGTAAAAACCACTCTTTGGCCCAATGGCCAAGATTTGCTAACCCGTGGTAAAATCAATTACTATACTTTACAGAAATTTGAAGAAAGATGTGACAAATAGCTGAAGTTAAAGGTGAGAGCATAACATATTTGCTGATAAGTGAGAGAGAGAATTGCAGAATGGGTGGTTAGACTCCTTGTCAAAACCACAGAAAAGTGGAAAACCCAGAGTCTAAATCCGAAACCCGGTGAAACCTTCTTTCCACACATAGATGTCTTGGGACTTATTTATCATGAAAGCAGTAGGAAATTTGTTTGGCCAAAGCTGCTTATGACTATTGGAAAATAATTCCCTGTGGGCCTGTTGGGTTTCTGCACATCTTGCAAGCAAGGCCCTCACTGCCCCTTTGTTCCAGACTGTCTTTTGAAGGATATTTGTATAGTGAACAGCCTTGTAAGACAGAGATAGTGTCTCCCTCAAGAGGAAAGAACATGCATGATTACCTCATATTATAAAAGATCTGGCTTCCCTAAGTTCTTCTCCTGTAATGCACCCCACTGCATGAGCAGGTATCACTGACCCTCTTCTTGATGCAAACAAAGGCCATGAGTTAAAAACTGTCCTTCACCTCTTACCCAGCAGTCTCATGTCACCTGTCAACATCCATGAAACTCTGGCAGGTTTACTTCTTAGCTTGCACATAGGGAAACATTTCAGAGTTTTTACAGTTTTTGACAGTGACAGAAATGGAATGCAAATGAGGAACAACAAACTAATCAAGGGAACAATTAAGTAAAAGTTACTCTTAAAAAAAGCATTTAACAGTATCTTAAAATGGTGTATGCACTGAAACGGGAAAGAAGGTGGAAAGAGATGGTGAACAGTGACTTAGTCTGTTTGGGTGATGTGGGTGAATGTAGCACATCTACCCTGGCTCTCTCTACTGAAATTCTACCATTCTTCAAAGTGTTTTCAAATACCACACTACCTGGAAGTGACCTCTTCGTCAAAGCCCAGAAATTTACACTATCTCCATTAATACTAGTGATTTCACAAGCATAGTGTCTTATCTGAAATGACAAATCCACAGCTTGTAGCAGTGTGCTCAATAAATGTGTATGTTTCACTTATTTAGCTATGTATTACGGTTATTTTTGCAGTCTTATGTAGATTGTATGCTCAATGATAGCAATAATCCTTTTTTATTTGTCTTTGCATCCAAGTTAGATGCTTGTTATGGGAGGAATCGTATCCCCTTCAAATTCGTGTGTTGAAACCCTACCTCCCAGTACCTCAGAATGTGACTGTATTTGAAGACAGGATTTTTAAAGCATGAATTATGAGGTCATTTGGGTGGGCCCCAATCCAATATGACTGGCGTCCCTATAAAAAGAAGAAAAGTAGACACAGATAGGTACAGAGGGGAGACCACATGAAGACACAAGGAGAGGATGGCTGTCCAGAAGCCAAGGAGAGAGGCCTCAGAAGAAACCAACCCTGCCAACACCTTTATCTCAGGCTTCTAGCCACCAGACTAAGAGAAAATAAGCAAATAAAAAAGTAAATATCTAGAGTTTAAGCCAAAGTCTGTGGTACTTTGTTACGGCAGCTCTAGTAAATTAATATAGTGCTCAATTCTTAGTTTTTAAATAAATGAACTTCTTAAGGAAGTCATCCCTGCTTCTGGGTTAGCTATCTCTCCTATTTATTGTCATAACAGCTTGTACTAACTTCTATCAGATCACTCACCTACCACATGGCATTGTAGTTATCTCTTTATTGTTTATATTATTACATATATTATATATCATTTATTACATCTGGTGCAAGTGACAGAAAATGTGATTCACATAAGATGAAGCAAAGTGGAAATCTACTGACACTTCAGTAGATCTAGCTTCAGGCATATTTTGATTCAAGGACTCAAATGACATCATCAGGGCCCAATCTCTTTTTATCTCTTAACTCTGCTTTCCTCCACAGTAGCTTCATTCTCAGAGTTCATGTGATGGAAAGGTGGCTGCCAACAGATTCAGGCTTACATACTCCCAGGTTCAAGACCAGGATAAAAGGAGATAAAGCTTGTTTCTCAATAGTCCCAGCAAAATTCCCAGTTTGCATCTCTTTGGATCAGGTGATATGCTTGTCCCTGAACCAATCAGTGTCAGCGGGGATGCAGTGCTCAGGCCAGGAGGGAGTCATATGCTCCACCAGGAAGTCAGAGGTGGAGTCAGATACCTGATACCCACGGGCGGAGGGAGGGAAGAGAGGTGCTCCCAGGGGAAAATTGAGATCCAAGCGAAGGGAGGATGGGTGTTGGGCAAGCAACTTGCTTGTTGCTCCTATATGACTGTTAAACTCTCAAGGACTAGATACCCCAGTATCTCTCTAGCTTCTGGACCCAGCAAGGTTCCCTGCATATAATAATAGGCACCAGTAAGTGTGTGTTAAATAAATGAATGCAGCAGATGTGGAGCCATCAGGTAAAGGAAATTTCCATTCCTGCTGCAACCAGGACAGACTGCCTGGGAGTCCCACTCGTGTTCACATTTAGAAAACAGACTGCAGCCTCACAGCCCGAATCTGGCCTGGTGGAGGAAATGGCCCTCTTCTCTTCCCCAACAGAGCAGCCTAGTGAGATTGTGCATGCTGGCTTTGTGGTCAGATTCTATTTGGACACAAAGGGGTGGGTGAAAATTAAGACAGAAACAAATGCGAAAGGTGTGGGGACAGGATTCTACCCTAATGTTTCCGTTCTTCACTTCAGCCAGCAAGTGGGAATTGCATCAGATAGGTTACAGAACCACCTAGTGGTCAAAGAGCATCGACACCAGTAGCGTAGACCTCAGATGGTGTGTGTTGCAGGGTAATGACCGGCATCCCGGCCTGGGGCGGGTGGTGAACTCTGGTCACTGAAGGGTCTCCTGAGGTACCCTCCGTGGCTTCCACTTTTCTCCTCCTTTTGGGAATGCCACTGAGAGCAGAAATTTGGGATAACATGAGTCAGCTATATCGGCTTTTCATTTCTACTTTTGTCCTGGAGGTATTTGGGAAAGGAAAGGCGTCGAAATGACCAGGAAGACTGCAAAACTGAGTGAAAATGTCAGTGCGGCACTCTCTCCTCACACCTGGTAATCTGTGGGCGCAGAGGTCACACGAGGGACTTTCCATTTCTACCTCATATGCTTTGGTACTGCTTGGTTTATAATATCTATTGCTTCTGTAATAATAATCATAAAAGAGGACATATTTAAACATAAAGAAATTGGATGTCATTTCATCAGGGAGGTTCTCCCGGACATTCTAAGAGCAGAGTGTGTCTACCTGCACTAATCTATTTACAAATCTTCCAAACATGTTTTTCAGAAATACAGCTGGCGTCATGGGCATTGACAGTGGCTTCGGCACTAACTGGAGCTACAGCTTGTTCAGCTGGGAAGTTGATGCATGGGCTTCATTACCCTGAGCACTCCAGTCTTCCCCAGAGTGTCTTGCTTCCGGCAGTACGAGGCTCTAAGCTCCTGCCCCTCATCCCCTGCAGTGTCTGGGAGAAGTGAGGCTGGCAGATAAAGGCGAGATGGTCTTCCATGCTGCTAACGGACATGCAGCCATGATTCTAAATGCAGCTGGGTGGCTTATGATGCTCTACATGAAGAGTCCTAAAGGTTTTAGGTCATAAAATATACAGAACAGACTTACTGATAGTTAAATCCATGATATTCAGAAAAATATTATCCAAATTATATTCGGGAAGGTTAACTTGAGGACAAGCGGATTGGAGTGGAAGAGACACTGGCTTCCAAGATACCAGTTAGGAGAGTGTTGTAAGGGGATAATTGCTATGATTGTTGCCAAGGCAGTTTCTTTCCTAACATCAAATCCTCAGTGTGCCTATTAGAGTGCCTGGCGAGGCATAGGTGACGAATAACCACTGGCTGAGTAAATGCTTGTGTAAACCTGGATGATCAGTTACAGTATTATAGAGAAAGGGGGCAGAGGAGAGGCATGAAAGAATGCAGAAGACTTATCTAGTATATAGATGTAGGAAGCTGGGGAGAGAGGAGATCAAATAATGACTGCAGTTTTGATCATTACTGGAACTGCTGTGAGAGAGAGAGGGAGAGGTGAGGCAGAGACTGAGAGAGAGAGAGACAGAAAGAATGGTGGACTGTGGAGAGGCTGCCTGTCAGAGCAGAGGGGAGAGGAAGGAAGAAGATGAGTTCCATTCATTGTGCATATGTGCAGTTTGAGTTGACAACGGGACATCTTAAAGAAAGGTCCAGCAGGCAGCTGATGAGAGGGATTTGAGAATGGGTGAGAGGTTAGTGTTTGGGATAAAGATCTGGGTAAATCTAACATGGAGGCAAAAGCTGAATCTGTAAGAGCAAATGAACTGCCTTGGAGGGCAGGATGTAAAGACAGAAAATCAAGGGCCCAGATTTGAGTTCTGAGGAATGTTCCCTCTTTCAAAATGTGTTGGGAATATTGAAGAAACTTGCAGGCGATAAGCTTCTCCAATTGCCAATTGAATCCTTATTTACTAAAGGCCTGGTGAAATTACATGACATTTTAAATGTAGACTACAGGGCTTCCCTGGTGGCGCAGTGGTTGAGAATCTGCCTGCTAATGCAGGGGGTACGGGTTCGAGCCCCGGTCTGGGAAGATCCCACATGCCGCGGAGCAACTAGGCCCGTGAGCCACAATTACTGACCCTGCACGTCTTGGAGCCTGTGCTCCACAACAACAGAGGCCGTGATAGTGAGAGGCCCGCGCACCGCAATGAAGAGTGGGCCCCCGCTTGCCACAACTAGAGAAAGCCCTCACACAGAAACGAAGACCCAACACAGCAAAAATAAATTAATTAATTAATAAAACTCCTACCCCCAACATCTTCTAAAAAGAAAAAAATGTAGACTACAGAGAGAGTCATTCAGAGTCGGATATAAAGCAGAAAATCCTTCTGAGACATACAGAGGGAAGAAACGATTTGCCTTTCTCAATTGTTCTCTGTTTTAAAATTCTCGAAAGCACCAAAAATCAAGGTATTTCAGTTAAAAACTTTGAGCTTGGGCTTCCCTGGTGGCGCAGTGGTTGAGAATCCGCCTGCCGATGCAGGGGACGCGGGTTCGTGCCCCGGCCTGGGAAGCTCCCACATGCCGCGGAGCAGCTGGGCCCGTGAGCTATGGCCACTGAGTATGTGCATCCGGAGCCTGTGCTCCGCAACGGGAGAGGCCGCAACAGTGAGAGGCCCGTGTACCACAAAAAGACGAAAACAAAACAAAAAACTTTGAGCTAAAGTTTTCTCTCGTTTTAGCTCATTTGAGTGTACTTTTCCCCCTTCTATTTTTGCTTTGTCTCCACTTTGTAAAGAGGTTGTTTAAACCTGTGCATCAAATTCTCACCAAGCAACCCAGCCACTGAGGGAAAACCAAAAAGCAAGTACAGTGCATTTATAAGAGCTTTGCTAGGAATCAGTGGGAGGGGAAACCAAAGGATGCTGTCCAGATCAGTGACCCCTGCACACTGGGAAAAGTTAATTGGCAAACAGCACAGAAACATAATGGGAGGACCAAGAGTGGCTCGGGCAACATTTTTAGGATGAAAGGAGTATACTTTTGGCAGTGACCATTTTTCACTTCCTTGCTTCCCAGAGGCCTTCTTCTTATACATTAACAAAAACAGTACCTTTCCAGATGTAACCAAACATGTAGCAACAAAAGAGAGACGGGATGGGGGAGCAGCTGAGCACAATCTTTGCCTTGGGTAATGCTGAGGTAACGAATAGCTTGTTGGAGGACATGTTGAAATAAATATATGTTCTTTTACTGATGCCAGAGGGAACTGTTTCTCCATCAAGGATGCATGTTTGTGTGTGTGCAGGCGTGTGTGCGTATGTGTGTTACCAGCATCGATTTGGGTGGGTAAGTGGAAACACGTGATTATCCCATGGTGCTGCAAGAATGATGGAAACAATACACTTTTTAAATAAGCAGATATCGCATGGAGGCAGGACCCAGATGCTTCCTTTCTGAAGGAAACTCCCAACAATACACTGAAATCCACTATCAACAATGAAAACACATTGACAGAAAAGCTTAGAGATTCTCAAATCAAACTCTTTAAGGTTTATAACACTAGATTCAGCTTATTAAACTACTGAAAAGGGGAGAAATTAAAAAGCAATCATTCTAATCATCATGTTTGTATCAAGTTTAGCCAACTGCTACAGTAATATCACTTAGCTTGTTCTACTGTAATTAATCCAATAAGTGTACAAGGCAAACAAATTAGAATTATTTATAGCACTGAAGCTAAGTGGAAATGAGATATTGCCCAAGTGCTATTACAGTAAATATGGGTTGTTTCACACTCCTTCAAATTATGCTTTAGGACTTTCAACCATTTATGTTATTCTTCAACTGTATAAACCTCCATGAAAAAAAGAAAATTCCAATAGTGAATCTCATCAAACTTATGTTCAGATGTGCATATCGAGTTGAGTAACCAGGCACTTGTTTTATTTGAGCCAAATTAAATATATCTCATTAAGGAAATGTTAACTAGTATGCAAACACTGAATGTATTTTTTAAAAAACAGTCTCTGTAATGAGGTACAAACATTATGTGACTTTGTGAATCTGTCCCACAGAGCAAAAACCATGGTCAAGGTTCATATCATTTAAATGGCATAGATTCTCCCCAGGTCCAGTTAACAGTGAATTATATATGTAAATGAAATACAGACCTGGCACAAAAGGAGAAAATCTGTATTAGAGATGACTGTTTTTTTTTTTTTTAAGTAATAACCCCTCACTCAGAAGAAAAAAAAAAAAGAAAATTGTATGCAAGACCACTGGTTCACCATTCAGGCATAATACAAGCAAATTAGGTCCCAAGTAATCCCATTCACAAGTGTAAGAAAAAAATTGTCCTAGTCCCCTCCTCATATTTCTGCATTACTGCTGCTGAGACTACTACTGACCATGGTAAAATATACTACCTACTACCTACGGCCTGCTTTCAGTTTACAAGGCACCAGATTAAGTCCTTAGCATTCTTTTGCCCAGTTAATCCACAGAGCCTCATGAACAGACGCTGTAGTTATCCCTGTCCTGAAGATGAGAAGACCGAGGCTGAGAGGGGACATTTCCACAAGATTCTCAGATTACAAAGCCTGAGCTCTTAACCAATATATTTTCCCCTGACAAATAGGTTTTCAAATGTGGAGAAAAGTTTGTGCGGGATTTTGGATATAGCTGAACTAGCCTACTCTTTGAATTAGTGTGAACAAGGCCCGACCCCTGCTTCAGTCGATCTGGCCTGGGTTCTGGTTTTCCCCCGCCCACAGGATAACCAGCTCCTGAGCTTACAGATATCTAGGTTTGTTCTCTAAAAAGTAGCGCCCTGCATGTGCATAGTGCTTTGAACTCTGTAAAGCCATTTCACAGAAACGGTCTCTTCTGATCTGCCAGTGAATTGAGAAGGGAAACTATTTTTTAATTATTATTATTTTTTTTTTCGGTATGCGGGCCTCTCACTGTTGTGGCGTCTCCCGTTGCGGAGCACAGGCTCCGGACGCGCAGGCTTAGCGGCCATGGCTCACGGGCCCAGCCGCTCCGCGGCATGTGGGATCTTCCGGACCGCGGCACGAACCCGCGTCCCCTGCATCGGCAGGCAAACTCTCAACCACTGCGCCACCAGGGAAGCCGGAGAAATCATTTTTAATCCCCATTTTATAGGCAGTATAAAACAACTTTATTCAAAGTCATATCATGGGTTAGGAGCGGAGCCAGAGGTAGAATCTGATTTTTTGCCCTTCCCGCAAGTAGATTCCTCTTCTGCTTGATCCTCCATGTGAGGGAACGTATATATGTAACTGCATATATAACCTAACTGCCAAGCCCAGAGGAATCCTCCGGGAGCCTGCTAAACAAAGTAACACCTAGTAGGGACAGAGCTTCATGTTCTCACATAATCCAGAATTTAGAACTAGAAGCAGACATCTCTAGCTCATTTCAGACCAAACCAAAAGTCACTAATCCAAACCTCAGAGAGAGCTCAGCTTCTGATTTGTTCCCCCCAAAAAAGCCCTTTGGGAGAAGAGGCAAAACTTATTTAGTTATCAGTTCATACAATGCTGTGTATGTGATATATTTTTTCTAGTTTGTCCGTAGGAATGAAAATTAATTATAAGGCAGTATGGATCTTTTTCAAATATCACCATGTTTTCAAGTTTTCCTAACTACTCTCTAAGTCAAATCATGGCTATGCTCGCTATTAGCTGTATAACATTTGGGCAAATACTTTGAATTTTTAAAATAATCTAAAACAGTGATAATAATAACACCTACCTCATTGAATTGTTGTAATCTTTAAATGAGATATGCATGTGACACATCTGGTGGGGTGCTTGGCAAGTACATTTTATGCATGTGACAAGTACATTTTAGTTGTTGATTTCACTATGCAAAGCATTTAAAAATGCATCTTTGAATCCAAATACCCAAAGAGTAATTATGCTTTTGTCAAGTTGTTTTATCTTGAAGTTAATAAGACTTATCGCCTAATCAAATGCATCATTTAACTGACAATTTATATCATTGATTAAATTGCATCTTAATGAAGGATGTGAGGTGACGGTGACGGAGCTTACCAAGTCTCTCCCCTGCATCAGTTTACTTCGCCTTTCTCTTTACTCTTCAAGTTTGCTTTGTTAGAATTTCACTGGCTTGTGAGCTCCTTGAAGGCAGAGGTAGGTGTTTTCATCTGCATTCTCTCACAGAATCCACCACATGGTTACCACGCAGTAAACAACACTTGTTGAACATTGATTTGATGCCAAGAAACTAAAAAATTCATCCCTTAACAGAATTTATGTTTGCTTTGAGATTCCCACTGTGTTTGGTCAACAAGAGTACCCTGAGTTCTCTGGGATCTTAATTCTACTCTTGGGCAGGCACTGCTTTATTCTATTCTGAGCAGTTCTTATAGCACACACAAAAAAGGGGAGGGAGACAAAAAGAGAAAAAAATAAGGAAAGAAAAATGAAAGGGGGCTAAGAATTTATGTTATGTGCAATGGTTAAGAATCCACCTGCCAATGCAGGGGACACGGGTTCGAGCCCTGGTCCGGGAAGATCCCACATGCCGCGGAGCAACTAAGCCCGTGTGCCACAACTACTGAGCCTGCGCTCTAGAGCCCGCAAGCCACAACTACTGAGCCCGTGTGCCACAACTACTGTAGCCCACGTGCCCAGAGCCCATGCTCTGCCACAACAGAAGCCACCGCAATGAGAAGCCCGCACACTGCAAAGAAGAGTAGCCCACACTCGCCACAACTAGAGAAAGCCCACGTGCAGCAACAAAGACCCAATGCAGTCAAAAATAAATAAATAAAATAAATAAATTTATTTAATAAAAAGAAAAATGAAAGGGAAATAAGGAGAGAGCAAATAGGGCAGGAGAGGAAAAAAATGAATTAATGAATTTCACTTTTTACCTTTCCCCAAATACCCTTCTGTTATTATGTGATCTTTCCTTTTTAATGTCAATTTATCTTTTTTTTAAAATTTAGGTATAGTTTATTTACAACATTGTGTTGTCAATTTATCTTTCAAAATGAAAAAGAAAAATGTATACAGCTGTTAATCTCTATATTAAAATATTTCAATTAAAATGGTAAAATAAATTGAGACCTGATTTGCTAATTACAGCTATTATCCATGTTTTGGAGGTTTCTGGAAGTTTTGAAGTTGCAGAGTAGACGGGAAGGAACATGATTTTGAAATTAGACAGACACAGTCCTACAGCAATGTGTATACCTTGTCCAAGTTACTCAACCCCTTTGCACTTCTATTTCTTCATCTTTAAAATTAATACGTAAATTACTTAATATTAATATAAATACTTAATATTAATCCCCCTCTCAAAATTATATCAGGGTCAAGAGTACAAGCTCTGGAGTTAGGCCCAAATGATGGCTCCGACATTTGCTAACAGGGTAACGTTATATGAACTTCATTTTCCTTATAAATATAATACAGGTATTAATAATATCTACCTCATCAGGTTGTGAGGAGGAATAAATGAGATAATCAGGAATTCTACTCTGCCCCTTAGTAGACTTGCATGATCAAAATATATACTCAATTATTTTTATAATTTTGTTAATACAAATATTGTGGAATTTAATTTTCCCTCTTGCTGTGTATATACATACATATATGTATGTGTATATATATATATAAACACATACATATATGTGTATATATATATAAACATACATATATGGATATATACATATGTGTGTATATATATATATACACATATATATGTGTATATATATACACACATATACACACACACACACACACACACACACACACACACACACACATATATATATATATATATATATATATATATATATATATATATATGATATCCTTGATTTTGCCTGCCTCTTGGCCCACAAAGCCTAAATATCTATTATCCAGCACTTCACAGAAAAAGTAGTTTACTGACCTCTGGCTTAGAAGATAGGAAGTCATACCATCCCAAGGTACTGCTTCCATTAAGTCATATATTTTCTATTAATGAAGCTGATTCCATCTAGGTAAGAGCAGAGAGACATGAGGCTAGAGGAAGGAGGGAAATGTAACAAATTTTAAAGAGAGATTCTTTTCTTTATTGGGAAAAAAAAGGAGGTTCTTTTTTCCCTTCCATTCTTTTTAAGTCTACGTGAGAAGAATGCCTTATGGTTAGCTTACCAGTACCCTTCCTGGACACCTATTAAATAAGTGGTGATGAAACAACTGGTGACGCATATGGAAAAAACAAAATCAGATCCCGACTTCATATACCAGGAGGATTAAAAAGAAAAGTTTTAACGTGAAAAGAAAAGCTTTAAAATTCTTAAAATATTGAGGGTGCTGTTTGGCTTTGGGATAAGACACAAACCATCAAGAAGATGTAGCATTTAAGCCTTATGTAGTCCTAGGAAGACCCTTGCACACACGTATACAAAGAGACACACACAGAACTGTTCACAGACCATTGTTTGTAAAAGCAGGAAACTGGACACAAACTTAATGTCATCAGTAGAAAAAGGGACCGATACATTGTGATATGTTAATGGACTACTACATGCTAGTAAACAGAGCTTCACAAAGTATTCACACAGGTGAATCTCACAAACTTATGAGTGAAAAAAGCAAGTTGAAGATAAGTCAGTATTATGTCATTTATATAAAAGTCAAAAACATGCTGAACAATACTACATTGTTTTAGAATAGACACACACGTAGTAAAAATATAAAGGAATGCTGAGAATGATAAACCTAAATTCAGAATATTAGTAACTTCTGCTGGGAAGACATGGGCTACAATTAGAATATACACAGGGTATTTCAACTATACTTAATGTTTTTACATTTCAACCTAGAAGTACAGTACATAGGTATTTATTATATTATACTTTTAAGCCTTACTACATATATCATGCATCTTATAGCTTATTGCATTATAGTAAATATAAAAATCAAATTATTAAGAAAGAAGCCCTAAAACACCCTTTCCTTTATAGGCATTACCTTTTTAGAGCGCCGTGCTGGTTTTTTCTGTATTTCCTACGTTGCTGAAATGGACATAATTGCTTTCCTCAAGAGTACCACAGCTTATATTTTGTCCAAGACATATTACTTATTGAACTAAGGAAATGGCCACTGGACTTTTTGAGGAGAGTCATGTAATATCCCGGGAGGCCAGCAATAATACAGATGAAAGTCCTTGGTACCTTGAATTAGGTTATTTGTATAAGATTGAGAGGAGCACTGATGAACCAAAAAAAAAAAAAAGTAACTACTCTAATGTTAGAATATCAAACTCTGGCCAGTGGATGATGTGCCTGCTTAATAATATTTTCCAATGCAATTAGATTAGAAGGACAAACTATTTAAAAGCCAAGATTACATTAGGAGTTATTGGGGCAAAATCATATTTTCTTTCTAAGGTATAGTTAAAAATTCCAAGCAATTCAAGAGGTCTGGAAAAGAGCATCTAGTTATCAATTCTCTCAGTTAAATGAAATATTTGTGCCAGGTGACAAATGTGTGTGTATGTATATGCTTATTTTTTAACAAAGAAATCATTCCATACATACTTTCACATAGCCTGATAAAACTAGAATATATATAGTGAACACTTTCATATATATACATGTATACACATATATAGATAACTATACATATTCTTCTGAAATATAATTGAGATTTTATTATTTCAATAACTACATGCATATTTATATATTTTATATATTAATACATAACATTATATATAACATATGCAATATAAATTACGTGTTGTGTGTAAAAGTTATATATATATTTCAGAATTGAAATGTGTCAAAGAATCTAATACAACTTTATTTTGTAGAGAGAAAACTAAAGCTCAAAAATGACAATCAAGGTCTCATCAAATTATTAGCAAGGCTAATGCTAAGATATGTATTTTTCATTCTTAGTTCTCAGTTCAAAATTGTGCAAGAAACATGTCATTCTTAGCCACACAAAAAGTAGTAAATGTGGGTCACTGTTATTTACTTGTCATCAGATACATGAAACATGAGTGTCCCGATCTGGGCTACACAATGAAAGAAAGATGTGAAGAATTTGGAAGGGGTCTAGAGAAGAGTCCAAGGGCAATCAGAAAATCAGTTGAGAGGAAAGCATTAAGGCAGAGAAAACTCCGCTTGTAAGGAGGAAGCCAAAGAAGGATTTTGCTCACAGTAGGCACTTAATGGCTTGGAACTGCATTCAGTGGGGAAAGCTCATTGAACAAGGGTGGGAAACATTCCCCCAGTTATTGAACCAGAAAAACCTCAAAGCAAGGGCCTATTCCTCCCCACACTCCTTGCAAAAAGATATCCCAAATATTTTCCCCATCACTTAGAGATGAAATATTCAGTTCATTTATTTTGTTAAAGAACTGAGAATAGGCAACATAAAACTTTGATATGCACAAAATGCTAAATACATCTCATTTCCATTTCTATGTTAGAGTCAGTTAAAGTTTGAATGAACATAAACTGAAGACTGGGTGAGACGACAAAAGGATAGAGGCAGAGTGGTAAGGATAGAAGCTATACCCTGGGCATTAGCTATATTGTTCCTCTTTAAAATGCTGATAAACTGCCTAATTTCTATAGCTTTTTAATTGTTCGGATTCATAGGTTCTGCTCTGAATCAGAATATTACAATTGCCAACGTGGAAAAAATTATTTTTGGAGCAGTACCAGCAGCCAGAGCGTGCTCAGCCCAGGGAAGAGATGAAATGAAGCCCATTAGAATGGTCTCTCTTCCATGGATACTCTCTTCCAGATCTTGATCAGGGACCACAGCTCCCCAGCTCTAGTCTTAAAAGATGGTGACCTGATCCCATCTCCCATAAAGAGACAAGAAGAAGACCCAAGCTCTAATTGCAGCATGAGCAATTTAAATCAGTGGCTAGAAAAACTTCCCAACCTTAAAGCTGAAATGGATTTCTGAGAGGTTTTGCAAACAATTGAATATCACCAGAATTACCTTGTGTTACGTGAATATTTAAAAACTGCTTTAGAATTGAGTTTCATTATAAAATTGATTTAAAGAATTAACATACCTTTCCACTGTTTGATTTACCTTTTTTGGTACTCACTGCTTTGTTTTTTTTATTTTATTATTTTGGTTTACTGATATATATATATATTTAACATCCTTATTAGAGTATAATTACTTTACAATGGTGTGTTAGTTTCCGCTTTACAACAAAGTGAATCAGCTATACATATACATTTATCCCCATATACCCCCCCCTCTTGCGTCTCCCTCCCACCCACTCTATCCCACCCTTCTAGGTGGACACAGAGCACCAAGCTAAAAATTTCATATTGATGTCTATACGACATAGTATAAGTATTAAAACAAATTCCCTAGCACAAACTCTCCAACCTTTCCCCTGCTGATTCTCTTAAGGCTCCAGACTCCCCTCTATCAACTTCAATTCAGTCTTGACTTTCATACTCTCAATTCCCATTCTGCCTCTAGCTGGGTCCTGGTTAAGACAGAGTTTCCGTGGTTTGTTCATAAATGATTATCTCTTATTTTTGTGATATAATAAAATAAAAAACAGAAAATCAGTGTGACTCAGGTCAAATATTAAATTCTAATTTTGGTTCAAAGTAGATGATCAAAGATAGCCACATTTAAATACCATTCACCTCATTGGAGATGCAGTTCAATCTTTTATTAAACCATAGAAATGACTGAATCTTTTACAGAAAAAGCCAAAGCCATGTTATCCCGCTAGGAAGACTGTGACCTAGACCAGCATCAGAATAGAATATGATCTGAAGAGATGACAAAAATTGAGTCTGGTTAAGCATGACCTTGCGACAGACATAAACATCCAAGGAGTATCTGAACTGGCATTTAAGCTAGGGTATGTTGGTCAACATGAATGCTCATGTAGTAATTTAAATGTACCACATTTAAACAGTACAGAAACAGTGTTTTTTAAAAAATGCATTATTACAGGCATAGAACATTACAAATAGAATGCCAAAGCAAACAAATGCTCTCAAACACACAAAAAAAAAAAAGCAGAAGGAATGCATTTTAAATCGTTTTATTAAGAAATTCAACACTTAAAGCTCAATAAAAATTTATGTAACTGATTTCTGCAGATATCTGAATTGGAGATGTTGATTTTAGGCTTCTTTTTAACTGCTGCTGTGA
The DNA here is from genome assembly GCF_026419965.1 of Kogia breviceps. Lineage (NCBI taxonomy): Eukaryota > Metazoa > Chordata > Mammalia > Artiodactyla > Physeteridae > Kogia > Kogia breviceps. The sequence goes on from NC_081313.1 coordinate 120,811,961, forward strand.
TAAAATTTAATTCTTGAGAATTTAAATAGGAACACATTAGGTAACAAGGCCTAATTTGAGCCACTGTCAGATCATACTATACATTTGCTCTTATCTCAAGGGATGAACATTGAAAAAATTTAAAGCACAGAAGAGTTAAATGTTCAAGGATGTCCTGAAATGACTAAATTCTATAGGCATACAGACCCACCCAAGGTGAAATTTTAAATGGGCACATTTCAAACTTTTTTTTTAAAGCTATATAAAAACACTGACCTAAAAATGCTACTGTTGGAATGACTTCCAAATGGGCAAGAAAAAAAAAAGCATCTCACTTTGAATGAAGTCTTCCATTCTAATGCAGAAATAACTTAAGGTGTGGGTATGACATCATACTTTTAGCAGTATTCATATTCCACTGCTTAAGAGTAGAATAAAAATGTTGAGATAACTGAGAACCAAAGAGCAATGCTTATACAAACATAGATGTGACTTGCATGTTTCAACAAATCACAGAAAATTATATTCACATTAAACAAAACTGTTAGGGAATAAAATTATGGAAATTCTCAGAATTTAAACTCTGAGTTTAAATAATGATCAACCTCAGCACTGTTAAAAGCAAATGTGACACTCCAATGATGAAAGATGCCAATACCAATGCAGCACTACTTACAATTTTTAAAAGAAGGTACAAAGATCCCAATTGTTCAACAGTAGGGAAGTGGTGAAGTAAATTTAACCACTCAAATAATGATATTCAGCTATTAAAAAGAATGAAATTTCAAAGTTCAACATACATAATGATGCCTATAATAGATTGCTTAGTTTAAAAAAAGTTGACTTTGAAAACAATATGCAAAATGAAAGATGCCAGAAGCAAAAGGCCACATTTTATGCTTCTCCTTGTATGAAATGTCCAGAATAAGCAAATCCAGAGAAGGAAAATAAATAGCAGTTGCCAGGGTATGGGAGGTGGGGAATTGAGAGGTATAGGGTTTCTTCTAGGGGTGATGGAAATATTCTGAAATTAGATAGCAATGACACTTGTACAACATTGTGAATATACTAAAGCAACTGAACTGTACACTTTAAATTTGTTAAAATAAATTTTATGTTTTATGAATTTTAATTCTAAAAAACGGCACATGTATGTGTGTATTCATATGTATAGAAGCCACTTGGGGAGAGGGGGAGAGGAAGAAGGAACCTGTGTGTATGGTCTGATAAAATGCACACCAATCTATTTGAAGGGAGTTATGTGGGGAGTGAAATCTGACGGGAGGGCAATTTTACTTCATTTTGTTTTCTCTGGGCAAAAGAACTATATTGTTTTTCCCTCTATTAAAGTCCATCCTAAAACTCTTCTCTTGAACTCTAAAAATACAGATGTTCCAGCAGTTTGTTCTTCCTCCCATTCTCTCCCCATGCTTTAAAAAGAATTTATGGACATAATTTACATATCACAAAATCTACTCATTTTAAGTGTACACGTCAATGATTTTAGTAAACATACAGTTGCACGACCATCATCACTCAAGAAGTTCCATCCTGCCCATTTGGAGTCAATCCCCACTTCACCTCCAGGCAATTACTGATTTATCTCTAGAGATTTGTCTTTCCCAGAAATTCATAAAAATGGAATAATATGATATGTGGTCTTTCACATCTGGGTTTTTTTTTTCCTTAGCATATTTTCAAGGGTCATCCATGTTGAAACATCTTATCAATAATCCATTCCTATTTACTGCTGAAGAGAGATATTACTTTTTACTATAATGATATATAATCATAAAAGGAAATAAAAACATTCCCATTTTGAAAATTAAAATATATAAAATAGGGCTTTTATTTTTTTTTAACATCTTTATTGGAGTATAATTGCTTTACAGTGGTGTGTTAGTTTCTGCAGTATAACAAAGTGAATCAGCTGTACATACACATATATCCCCATATCTCCTCCCTCTTGCATCTCCCTCCCACCCTCCCTATCCCACCCTTCTAGGCGGACAAAAAGCACAGAGCTCATCTCCCTGTGCTATGTGGCTGCTTCCCACTAGCTATCTATTTTACATTTGTAGTGTATATATGTCAATGCTACTCTCCCACTTTGTCCCAGCTTACCCTTCCCCCTCCCTGTGTCAAGTCTATTCTCTATGTCTGCATCTTTATTCCTGTCATGTCCCTAGATTCTTAAAACCATTTTTTTTATTCCATATATATGTGTTAGCATACAGTATTTGTTTTTCTCTTTCTTACTTCACTCTGTATAACAGACTCTAGGTCCATCCACCTCACTACAAATAACTCAATTTCATTTTTTATGGCTGAGTAATATTCCATTGTATATATGTGCCACATCTTCTTTATCCATTCATCTGTCAGTGGACACTCAGGTTGCTTCCAGGTGCTAGCTATTGTAAATAGAGCTGCAATGAACATTGTGGTATATGACTCTTTTTGAACTATGGTTTTCTCAAGGCATATGGTAGTTCTATTTTTAGTTTTTTAAGGAACCTCCATACTGTTCTCCATTGTGGCTGTATCAATTTACATTCCCACCAACAGGGCAAGAGAGTCCCCTTTTTTCCACACCCTCTCCAGCATTTATTGTTTCTAGATTTTTTGATGATGGCCATTCTGACGCTGTGAGGTGATACCTCATTGTGGTTTTGATTTGCATTTCTCTAATGATTACTGGTGTTGAGCATCCTTTCATGTGTTTGTTGGCAATCTGTATATCTTCTTTGGAGAAATATCTATTTAGGTCTTCTGCCCAGTTTTGGAGTGGGTTGTTCGCTTTTTTGATACTGAGCTGCATGAGCTGCTTGTAAATTTTGGAGATTAATCCTTTGTCAGTTGCTTCATTTGCAAATATTTTCTCCCATTCTGAGGGCCATCTTTGGTCTTGTTTATGGTTTCCTTTGCTGTGCAAAGGCTTTTAAGTTTCATTAGGTCCCATTTGTTTATTTTGTTTTTATTTCCATTTCTCTAGGAGGTGGGTCAAAAAGGAGCTTGCTGTGATTTATGTCACAGAGTGTTCTGCCTATGTTTTCCTCTAAGAGTTTTGTAGTGTCTGGCCTTACATTTCGGTCTTAAAAAATATGGAACGCTTCACAAATTTGTGTGTCATCCTGGTGCAGGGGCCACGGTAATCTCTGTATCATTCCAATTTTAGTATATGTGCTGCCAAAGCGAGCACTAAAATAATAGGCCTTTTAGGACCATTGACTGCCTAGAGAAAAGACACTACCAAGTCCTACAGTATTATCAAAAATCACAAAACTGAAACCTACAAGCAAATGTGTCATTAAATTTTACACAGACATTCGTTTGAACTGTATTTACCTGGGGAGAAAAATGAAATAACCATGTTGTTTTCTCTATTTTTAAGAGAATCAGAGTAGGCCAACTAGGTATAGATTTACAAGCATCTTAAATATTTATGAGTACTTCCTTTGTTTTCTCATATTTAAAATTTCTTTTGTGCTGCAAGTGTTGAAAACCGATTATAACGTCTTAATACATAATTAATCACCCTACAAGCTATCACCATATTTAGTGGTAGTTTCAGGAAAAAAAAAATTATATATGCAAGGTAAGTCTAATAAAACTCATGAAAAACGTAATACCCGATTTTTAGAACCTAATGTGCTCAAGGAAGTATTTGTGCTTTTAAATTAGAACAACTCTGTATTTAATTAGCCCTCATTTACATATGTAATCATTTAAATTTATTTGCACAAACACAGGACATTGTGCTCCATCAGCAGGTAATGTTCTTTATTAACTAGACTAGGAACTTCATGCACAGGAAGAAATATTCCTATCTGTGATGCAAAAGTCAGAACTACACACTGTCTTGACTTCATTCTTCAGGTTTTATGGTCACCATTCCAAGATAATAGAATACAATAATATAAAACACTTGACAAAGTAATCTGCCAATCTCTAGAAATCAGTAATTTAATATTTAATGTTTGTTTTTACCTACTGCCCAGTTACAAACTGGGTATTTATTCATGAACAACATAACTTATTGAAATTCAAGTACTAATAATAATGCACTAAAATTCAAACTTCAGTGATTTGGATGGTGGCAGAAGTAGAACTGATTAAAAATCAATGATTTCCTTCATTAGTGGTGTCAAGTAATAACAGCCTAGATTATGGAGACAGTGGTGAGGACAGGCTTTAAGATGTTTGAAAGTCAACACTGTACGCTTGACAAGCTAATGACAGATCATACTTATCTACTCATTAAAGCACATGAACCAATTTTTCCTTAGGGCATTTCCAATAGATCCTGATAATCTTGTTATTGCCACTCCTTCCCCCAAATCCTAAATACATCCTAAAAAGAAAACAAGAAACTCTCATTAACTACTCTGACTAGAAAAGTACTTGTGTTTTTGCCTACTACTAAATGCTTCATTCTTAAAGTTACTTTGAAAACAAGCATATTATTAAGATACAAATTCATTGCTTGAGGAATAACTTAAGCTTTCATTTGCAAATTAATTGAGATTTACAATAATTGAGTTCATCTGGTGACTGGTAATTGGAATTTGACACTACAGAATGAATCAGTGGATACTTTGCAAGGACAGATTTCACTTGGGGCTACTGTTTGGGTAGGAAGCCTGCTCTAGCTAAAGTCTTAAAGGAAGGCCCAGTGCTGTTCTTAGTAAGTATTCTTCATGCGATGATCTATACCGAGTTACGTTTTTTGGGGAAAACTTTTGGCACAACTTTACAACACGCTAAGCACTGTGTCATATGTATTTTTCTTCTCCCACACGGCAAGTTAAGCAAATTGTTCTAGTCATTACATTAGATATGCTCTATATGACAACAGGCAGATCTCCAAATGTCATCTTGATTTCCCATAATTCTTCATGACTGGGTCTGAGTATCCTATAACATTACAGAGATAACTGTCCTCATTTAGTTTTGGAATATATTTGAGTTGAGCAATGCCTATTATAGTTGCAAAATGTCATATGCATAGTACTTAGATCCCACCCCAAGTCAAATCATTAGATACATTTTAAAAAATTCTCTTTGGATGACCAGTATGTAAGGACAGTGTTTAAAGATTTACAGAATTTTTCATTATCTGCATAACTATATCTGGCAAAAGAATGCCTATCTCTATAAGCTTTGTTATACAGATCTTGAAAACACCCATTGGTAAATGTATTACAGCAAAGTTGTAAAATATACATTTATACTATATGTAAAATCAACTGCATGTCTTTGGCATACATGCTTGCATAAACAACACACTCGCTTGAGTGAGGGAACCTGAAAAGTCCACTCACAAAGAGTTTTACTCAGAGACAGTCACTGGGTAAGCTTTTAGTGATGCTGAGAGCATCTCCAGTACTTAAAGGTACATGCATGGTTTTGGTATAAAATGGACCTAAAAGCAAACCATATGCTCTTCCTGGTACTTAGCTGAAGAAGCAGAAATCTATTCCGATGCTAGAGAAAAACATTACCACATCGTATTTCTGAGACACAGTTATGTCTATTTTTAAAGTATGCACGAATATGGCTACATATACTGTATTTTTTTTTTTTTTAACATCTTTATTGGAGTATAATTGTTTTACAATAGTGTGTTAGTTTTCCCTCTACAACAAACTAAATCAGTTATACATACACACATGCTCCCACATCTCCTCCCTCTTGCATCACCCTCTCTCCCACCCTCCCTATCCCACCCCCCCAGGCGGTCACAAAGCACAGAGGTGATCTCCCTGTGCTATGCAGCAGCTTGCCACCAGCTATCTAATTTACATTTGATAGTGTATATATGCCCCTGCCACTCCCCCACTTCGTCACAGCCCACCCCTCTCCCTCCCCATATCCTCAAGTCCATGCTCGAGTAAGTCTGTGTTTTATTCCCGTCCTACCACTAACCTCTTCATGACATTTTTTTCCCTTAGAGTCCATATATATGTGTTAGCATACGGTATTTGTTTTTCTCCTTCTGACTTACTTCACTCTGTATGACAGACTCCAGGTCCATCCACCTCATTATAAATAACTCAGTTTCATTTCTTTTTATGGCTGAGTAATATTCCATTGTATATATGTGCCACATCTTCTTTATCCATTCATCTGTTGATGGACACTTAGGTTGCTTCCATGTCCTGGCTATTGTAAATAGAGCTGCAATGAACATTTTGGTACATGAGTCTTTCTGAATTATAGTTTTCTGAGGGTATATTCCCAGTAGTGGGATTGCTGGGTCGTATGGTAGTTCTATTTGTAGTTTTTTAAGGAACCTCCATACTGTTCTCCATAGCGGCTGTATCAATTTACATTCCCACCAGCAGTGCAAGAGGGTTCCCTTTTCTCCACACCCTCTCCAGCATTTATTGTTTCTAGAGTTTTTGATGATGGCCAATCTGACCGGTGTGAGATGATATCTCATTGTAGTTTTGATTTGCATTTCTCTAATGATTAATGAGGTTGAGCATTCTTTCATGTGTTTGTTGGCAATCTGCATATACTGTATTTTTGATGAGAGAGTTTTATAAAAGGGAAATTTTGGTCATGCATGACTCTTCATGTAAACAAGCAAACTTGAGAACTCAACTACTATATCAAAGGCAACTCCACTGTATACCTCTTTTGACAGAATATAAAATAGTTTTGCAGCTAATCATTTTGGGGTTAAATAAACGACAACTAACAACAAAAATCTCTACATTATTGATTTAAACTAAAAATTATTTTGTTGGGGGTGGAGGCAAAAAAATAAGAAAACAATTTGATCCATTTGGGGAATTTAGCTGAAGATTAATGGTCTTAAGTCTAACCAACAGAGGGAGATTTTAATTCCCAAAGCATCATCTACCCTTTTCATTAGGAATAAATGGATATTAACAGAAGGCACCCATTACATTTACCTTAGGAAGAACTGTTAACACTTATAAAATGAACTGAAAAAGGCAAAAAAGATACTATCCAAGGATTATAATAAAAAATATTCTGAAACAATTTGGTACGTTTAAAAACCCAGCCAATAGCTAAATACTAGTGAGTGCGCTCCTCCAGAAGATTAAATATTAATGAAGGAAAACAAATTTATGTAATTCCAGAGATCAGAAATCATGATCTTCTTGTAAGAAGTATGTTTTATTATTTTAACCTTTTATAGTTGAACACTAGCTCTAAAAACGAACCATGAATATGTCAGCGTGGCATTTTTTAGTCTGAAAGTCTCCTCTTAAAAAAAAAAAAAAAAAAGCAACATTTTCCCTCCCAGTATGGCACCTTTCTCATAACTTAACTGAGCTTTGTCCAAAGTCAGAATCCGGCTCCAGAAAAAGCCAATCATCAATATACAAGATATGGTATTTTCTTACAGATTTTCTGACAAGAGAACATGACAATATTAACCAAATAAATTCAAGACAAGGAAATAATGTTGTAACTCAAAGCAAACTGCTTTTTGTTTAAGCTCATTTTTTGATTCTGTACTAGATGACCACTATTCTTAAAGCTTAAAATAAACTGGGAATACAAGTCAAAACCAGACCCTAGTTAAAGAAAATGGAACACCGAGAACAGTGGGTTAGCAAAAGTAAACTCAACAACACACTTTAAATTAATTGGGAAAATTTTAATTAATAAGCATCAAATGTACTTTACATTGAAACTGCAATACTGAAACTGTGACATTTTAAATATTCTTCACAAAAAAGGTTAGTGATTTTCTTTTTCCTGGGAAACATAGAGATCCAATTATGAGCATTAATGCAGAGTCTAGGTCACTATGGTTTAGTTAATGCTAGTATCTGAAGAGATGTTCACATTTCACGCCTACAATAAGGTAGACTGTGAACTACTTGTATCGCTGAATTTATCTAAAATTCCATGAGATAATTTAGAGGACTGTCAAACTTTTGAAGTGCAAACTCATAAAACTTTACATTGGGATCACTTTTTTGCTTCAACTGCACCTGACTTGAGAATACAGGTAATTTTTATTTCCTAACTCCTTGAAAAAGCATTTCTCCAATAAGTCTTATGTCTTCTTTATTACGGGTTGTTTTTAAGAAAGATTATTATCTCTGTGGTTAGTTTCCCACAGTTGATAAAAATCCATCAAAAACATCATAATATATAATTAGCAAGGAGAAGAGCTGTTTTTCTAAGGCTGCAGGAACACGAAAGAAATAGCACTTCTTATTTGTATTAGCACAAACATTTAAACCTAGTCATACTGCAGGTAAATCCAATATAGTATTCAAAAGTTCTATAAAAATGAACAAAAGATACGTATTTAATTCCACTGCTCCAAGAGTCAAACATCAGATCTGCACGAGAGTTGTACTGTAGCAGTTTGCTGGTCCAATTTAAGAGTTCAAAGTCCTTTTTGCTATTTGGCCCAATGATGTCCACATCCCAGATAAATTCAGTTCAAAAAACAGAAATTAGGGCAAAGACTCCATATAGCAAAGCACAAGGATATGCTACTAGAAGTTGTTGTCCTTCCATGGCTAATGCAGAAATAAAAATTTTGGAAGCAGAAAAACTACACCATCCAATAATTCCAGCAGTGAGAATGATTCCTACCATTCCTCTGTAGCCGACAAGGAAAAACAGGGGGAGGGGAGAGAAACAGCAGATGAGATTAGTTACATAAGTTCAAAAAAAGCACTTAAAAATCCACATGTAGATATCCGCAGAAATAATCAAGATGTTTTCCAAATGCTGAAATGTACCTCACAGTGAATTCCATTATTTCATGTGATATAAAGCTCGTCTATAACACATCTTGCTCCTTAACCTAGCACAATTTCTCAGCCTTGGCAGCATTGACATTTGGGGTGGACGTGCTTTTGCTGTGGGGGTGTTTCTGTCCATCATTAGGAAGTTACGCAGCATCCTGGCCTCCAGCCATAAAATACCAGGAGCACCCACGCCTCCCAATTTTTCACAACTGAAATTGTCTCCAGACATTGCCAAGTGTCCCCTGGCAGTAAAACGAACTCCGGTTGGAAAACGCTGTTTCAGTAGGAAATACTGTGTGTAAAATTTGAATGTAAATATATCAATCTTCACAAATGAGAAGAGTGACGCAGGGACACTATGAGGCCATCATCCTGCCAAATCTCTACTACCAAATAGGTGATATACACTCTTCTCCTAAACCTTCACTTTCATTCTTTAAGTGTAAAAAAGCTCAATCTTTGGCTGTCCAGCACTAGCCACAAGGAGGAGCTTGAACTGTTGGGAGAGCATCTGTGCACTGGCCATGAGAAGCAATTTTATTAGCTGTATTTATACCTTTATTTTTTACCTTACCTAAAATATTATTTTAAAATAACACATATTTAAAGCTGTGTACATCTGAGAACACAGTAGGAATAGTAACAGCCTCTCTTCCATAAAAAGAATGCTCCATTTTTAGTTAAAAAGCTGCTAAAGAGAGAATATGTGTTTATTATTCATCCACTTAGCATATGCTCGATATCTTTAAGAAGTCAGATATGGTCAGAGAGGGTAAGTATAATTCTAAACAACTTGACCTCTTCCATGCAGTATTTAAGTTAACAATCACAACTGTTCAATTTGTTTATGGACACTGCTGAGTATGCAAAAAACTAAATTCTTTATCATAGGTAAAAGCAGAGATGGTATACAAGATTTCTAAACTTATTCTCACTTCCATTATTCATCACTGAGAAATATACAACACAGTCCTCACTTATAAGAGGCACTATCTGATATGTTGTTGAATCAGTGATTTATCTCAAACTGATGGTGAGGTAAATCCTATTACACAGAATTGGTCAATCAACCCCCCAAATAAAGACCAGCACTTACTGCAAAGAAAATATCACTGCAAAGCTGGAAAGCAGGATCATGGGAAGAAGACAATATCCAAGGACACTTGCCACACAACCGAAGGAAACACCAGTCATACTCATTAAGTTTAATAAACAAAACATTCCTAGGCATCCAATTGCACTGATCCCATATACATAGCCAAACTGGATTTTGCCAGCCTATGGGTAAAGAAAAGATTACAGGTTAAGGGCAAAATAGTTATTTTGGGCTTCTTTCACCTGAAATGGCACTCAAAGAAGATATTCAATTTGTGCGCATTAAAATCCACAAAGGTACCTATTCTTTATACGGAGAAGTAAAACAGTGAGCAGACTGGCTTTTACATCCTCCTTAAGAAGTTTAAAATATCCACCTCCCAACACACAGATATTGTTTTTCATATTCTAGTTACCACTTGAGCTTGGCATAGAATTCAACAAAGATAAAATCATGGTATGATCACCTGAAGTAGATTTCTAAAAAGAAATCTGGCTGATTTTAAGCAAATAAACTACAGAGACAAGATGGAAAGCCATTCAGATATTTGGATAGTAGCTAATATCACTTGAAAGTACCCAAATTCCACCAAAATTGCCCTGAAGCAATTTATTCTCATTGGCAGATGTAGCTATAATCTTTTTAACAGCAGAAATAATCTTATTATTCACTTTACATGGGTGTTAGAGGAATTAGGAGAAAGGAAGCCAGGATAAGCAGGAAGCCAGGGTTCTGTGAGGAGGGGAGGAGAAAAGAGAAGTGGTTAATAACTGGGCAAGAGGAATATAATGGATATATTTTCTTCTTTCATTGTTTTTCCAAATTGTTGGTTGCTTCATACAGTTCTCTGACAAACAAACAAACAAACACAAACCTTAAAAATTCTGCTCTTATAAAAGACACCACTGAACAGTCTTAGGGTAGTAAACGTTAGCTTAATTGTAGTTAGTATTCTTAGTCCAGCTATGTGAACAAACATTGTATTCAGGTTATGCTATCACTAAAATCAGTCCACAGAAAAGCCTTTAAAAAGTTCCTGGTTTGTCAGATGTTTGACATATAAAACTCAATGGGGAGAATGTCTCCACAGATTACATTAAACAGGAAAATCCTTGGGATTTTTGTTAGAATCAATATTTGTTTGTAAATACTTGAGTAAGAGTGTAGAAGTTTAAAAGGGCTCAGCTGAGTTCATTAATGCACTCATATAGTAATAATAAAACCTTGTACTTGTACAGTGCTTTAAACTTTTCAAAGTGTTCTCACATAACCTGTCTTGCTTAATCTCCAAAACAATCTTGTTAGGTGGGAAGCATAGTATTACCTCTGAGAGGGAGGTGAAGGATCAAATGACTTTGCTCAAGGGCAGAGTAGGAGCACTGAGTTCATGCCCAGTTTTTCTGACTAAAAAGTCCATCTTTGATCCATTATGTCATTTACCTCTTCTAATTCAGAAATGACATAAAACAAACAGTGATAATTATCTTTGCAACTTTTCATTTTCAGTATGCTTTAACATTCTTAGGGAAATGGGAGATAGGGACTAAAACCTCTTGCCTTTTAATGTTTCAATTCATTAAATTAATACATAGAAGACCAGCATTGCTACAACAAAACACCACCCAATGATGAAATTTTAAAAAACAGCAATAAGCTAAAAATTCTGTCAGTTTTTGAAAGGAAGGAATTTTGATGAGAGACTAAAGCCATACGATATTTATTAATATTTTTCCCTAATAACTGAAGCACTTAGTGGAACAAGAAATGATTTCTAAATACACTACATCTATTATGAATGGAGAAGTAATGAATAGGTACAAATTCAAACAACTCAATACTATTTAAGACACATCAAAGACTTGATTGTATAAGCAGAGTCTTAATAAAGGCTCTTGGTGGAACATTTAATCTCACACTGAGAGTTGCAACTAACATCTTACCAGTAACAATGTGGCTCCAAAAGCAAGGCAAAAAACCATTGGTCCTGCCAAATCAGTCTCATTCATGATGCTGCCATCTGCTACTTTTAATGGGTGTAACACTGTGAGTGTTTTTTGCCAGATGTGATCAAAATTGATACCTAATTCTAAAGAAAAAGAAAATAAGGAAGTCAATCAGGATTTGTGATATACTTTTTTTTTTTGGATGTCTCTGTGATATACTTTTAGTTTACCAGAATCTATGTTGTAACAGGAGGAAAAATGAAACCACCAATAGCAAAAGAGTGATCTAGCAATATCAGATGATACTATTTTGGTTAGTCCTCAATACCAGTCTTTACTGATTATGGTGTTTATTTCACAGATATCCAATTCCTGGTCTGATGTTAGAGACGGGTATGGACATGAAACAGACACTCTGCTATGTGTGCATAGCAAAGAATATATGGACAGTGTTAACAGTAAGGGACTCTATACCTGAGGCTTCAGAACACTGGAGGCCCTGTGAAAATGTATACAAAACTACGTCTCTGCATGTGTGTGCCTTTTTCTGAGGAGAGTATGCATAGCTTTCACTAGACTTTCAAAGCGTATCTGATCAAAAACAAAAAACAAAAAACACTTTAGAACTACTGCTTTTTGTGTTTCGGTATACAATTTGAAAAACATCATACTTTTCAGTGATGTTACTAGCTCTGTCAGCTTATTTCCATGCAGAATAATCAATACCATGCTATTTCCTCTCATTTCTTCCACTGATAGAATTTCAATAATAATCTGAAGTAAAAGTTACTCTGCTCATATACTGACATACTTTATTATCATTTTATAAAGTTCTATTAAAAAATCTGGTCCTCCTAGCTCAATGTGGTTTCATATATACTCTGTTCGAAATGAGTCACTTTAGTAGAAAACTGTTTTCTACAATATTATTCTTTTAAAGAAAAGGGTAACTTCTCCAAACTAAGATTTATTTTCACTGACCAGCTGGGTACTATCGAGTACTATCAAGTGTTGCAACCAATCATACCTTCTAATAAAGGTGGCTCATCCTCAAAGTTGTTTCCATAGAATGGCTGAGGCGTAGCTGGAGTATACGCCTGAGCTGGCTGAAAAATCTGCCCGGTGTACGGCTGTTGTGGCTGCATCATGTCTGGAGGGACAAACCGGCCTTGGTGCGAGTAGTCATAGCCAGCATACTGTCTATAATAAAAGTAAGTTACATTTCTCAGAATTATGTCAAGGCCCCAATCTGATATTCCTGACAGGCAGAAAATCTTAGTCATGCAATTCCCAGGATATCTCTTTGCCAGTTTTTATAAACGGTGGTTGAAATTAATTACTAAGATCAAGCTGATTATCTACAATAAGTTGTCTGTATTTTATAGAGAATTTTCCTGATGATGCTAAAACTCACTTATGCAGTGCTTAAGCATTTCATAAACTATTAAGCTTTTAAACGTCAGGAGGTCAACAAATGAAAACGTAAACGTTGTCTTGTATTTTCCCCTTTAGTGAGCATACATAAAGATAGCTGTGAAATAAAATTTATGCCCAAGACTATGAATAAAAACTCAGGATGACAGACTTTGTACTGCATGTTAATGTTAATATTCCACTGTAACTCAGATCTCTCCATGAGAATGAATGAGTATAAAATCATTCTTCTTTATTCTCTGTAGTGTTATTTTTTGCAAGTGGGTAAATCTCTTTAAGAACCATCAATTTCAAAAAGTGGAAAAAAATCAAGCTTCTTTTTTGTGAAAGCTTTCTGAATATAACAAACATTATTACCACACCTTGCATCTAAATAGTGCTTTTAATTTTTCAAAGTAATTGTATACCTATTGTCTCCTTTGCTATGTACTATAACAAACCTTGCCTTTTAGAAGGAAACCGTACCATGGCTTTTTTAGTGATGAAAACAACAGGGAACAGAAGGATATTAAAGCAATATCTTTTAAAGACCTGTTTTACTATGTTCGAGAAAAATATGACTTATCTATCAATGGTAAGAAATAAAGAAGTAAAGTAATTATTGTAAAAGTAAGATACTTTAAAAATGAGAGCTAAGAAGCCTTAGAGATCTTTTAGTCTAATTATCTTTAAAAATTTATAATTCCCTTTTGAAAAATATAAAAAAATCTAATGACCTCATTATTGAGATTTTAAAATTAAACCTAATTTTGAAATTAACTGAACATCTTGATTAAAAGCAAATCAAAGGTGAAGTTTCAACTACACATAGCTCTCATTCTCATGACTTACCACACTAGTCCAATACATGCTTAAAAAAATACTATTTATTTTTCTAGCTATAAAATGTAGAATTCACTACAGCATTACTTTAATAGAAAAAAGTAGAAACCAAAACAATATAAATAGTTATCAGTAACTACACTGTGATATAGGCACAGACTACTCTGCACCTTTTTAAAGGTGTGAGGCAGTTTTGTCTGTACTCGTAAGAAATGATAATCAAGAAATATTCAGTGGGGAAGAAAAAATCTAATATTCAGAATAGTATATACCATATGCACCCACTGTGACTATGCTTTTTAGAATATGTATGCATATCTATGTGCATGTGGGTATATATATACACATACATTATATACACAATTATACAGGTAAAGGGACCCAGAGACAGGAGAAGTAAAAGACTTAATTTTCAGGTTATAAACTTTTGTACCTTTGCACCTTTAAAAATCCTGTATATTTATTATTTGTTGAAATTCATTAATTCTAAAATGTCATATGTAATATATGGGTATATATTAACTACTGAAAATTTCCAAAAACATAAATAATAACCTTTTGAATATTACTGTATAAAGCACTGTTTTAAGTGTTTAATGTGAATTATCTCACATTATTCTCTCTACAATTCTGTAGGAGGTCAATTTTATCATCCTCTCCATTACAAAAATGTGGAAACATATTTGAGTTAAAATGATTTGTCCATGGTGGTGCCAGGATTCAAAACTAGGGTTTTTAATTCCAATAGCCAGCTCTTATAACAACTGTAGTAAAAAATTACCCTCAAATCCTACCTGACAGAGACAGCCATAATATTTTTCTATACATGCATTTCCCCAGTCATTCTGGTATGCAAGTATCTTGATTACTATTTTCTCTCTCTCACACACACACACACACACACACACACACGCGCGCGCGCGCGCACGCACGGAGTTTCCACAGGGCTAGCTGGTTGAATTAGGACAAGAACTCACATTTTCTGATTTAGTAAAATATGCTATTGTGTTGATCTCTGTTAGGATGCATCACAAATCCACCTTGGAGTATATGAAAGAGCTAGAAAAGCTCCATATGGAGGTTTCTACAATCTGCATAAACAAATTGTATTTTATACTCTCTCTCTCTCCAGAGAGTAAGAGAGAGAATACGAATGTGTATGCAATAGAAAAAACAAGAAGAATGACATAAACCTGTGGTTCTCAAAGTCTTTGATCTTAGAACCCATTATACTCTTAAAATTTATTATTGAGAACTCCTAAAATTTTTTTATGTGGGTTATCTCTATCAATATTTATTATTTTTGAAATTAAAAAAGAAATGTTTAAATACTTATTAATTCATTTAAAGTAACAATAAATCCATTACATGTTAGCATAAACATTTTTATGCAAAAATTATTTTTAAAAATTACTGAGGAAAGTGGCACTGTATTCTATTTTTGACAATCTCATTAATGTCTGGCTTCATATAAGACAGCTGCAAATTCTTGTATCTGCTTCTGCACTCATTCTGTTGTGATATACTGTTTTAGTTGAAGTATTTGAAGAAAATCTAGTGTTGCAGACCTGTAGTTGGAAAAGAGTATTTTAATAACCTTTCCAGATTATCATGAATATTCTTTTTGTTTTACCTTAGTTGTATTTTTGTAATTTCCCCAGTTTATTTGAAAACAATCTTTTCTGATGTATATTCATGTGAATTTTAGATTAGGTACCTCCAAGTGCACAGAAATTACCTATATTTGCTTATAAACTAAGCACTGATAAAAGAATACTTAACATATCAATATTTAAGCATTCTAACATAAAAGGACTTTTTCCCACTTATTATTTTTTCCCACCTAAGCTGATCTATATTTGACATTCAGGTTAATTACATGCATGTAAAAGCAGATGCGGTCCCCAAACTGACCCTAAGGTAAACCAGCACACAAGTGTCTTTCTTCCCGGACATAATTACATTTCCAGAGGCAAAGTGGTTCAAACGGGAACACTTAAGTTGACTTCCTTATGAAATCAACTAGACAGACACAAACTAAGGAGTGAAGGTGCTGAAGATTAATCCCACAAATCTTCCTTCCTGTCTTGTAAATGCACACATGTGCACTCTGCACATATATGAATACTTCTCACCAACATCACTGGACACCAGGCCCTGACATCAAGAGGTAGTGCAGGGCAGGGGCCCCACCCACACAGAGGGAAGAGGTAGTGCAGATTCTTGGAAGTGCCAATGGGCTCAGATGCTGATAGGCCTTACAGTGATGTTTTTCTTCATTATGTCCTATTTTGCTGCTCTACTATTTTGTTTGTTCCACTATTTCTGTAACTGGGGCAAAGTGGGCGGTTCAACTAGTCTAAGAACACTTACCCCATAAACTGTCTGAATCAAAAATTTTTATTTATTCTTCCGCCAAACACAACAACCAATTTCCATCTACAATTATTTTTTAAGGTAAGAAACAGTGAGTCAACTGAAGAAAGGGCTGCAGCCTTGGCTAGGGAATGGTGACACTGTGACTCCTGACTGAGAATGCGGGCCTGTGGGACGAGCCTGGGCCACAGCAAGACTGGACCCGGGTCAGCGAACCTTTTCCAGGAAGGCTCTGCAGCACCGCACACACTGCTGATAGTCTCAAAGTCAGTGTCATTACCATAATAAGGATCTTCAATCATGAGTTGTTTCTGTGGATCATAGCTCCCAAGTAGTTCAATTTTCACTCTGCAGTTTTCAACTTGATTACTTTTCCTATTCAAATCTCTCAGGTTGTTTTCATCCATACATAGTATATAATCAAAAGTGGCAAAGTCTTCTTTGGTAACCTGTCTTGCTTTATGCGCTGTATTAATGCCATGATTTCTTAGGCAGCTCACAGCTCATGGATCTGGTGACCCGCCCAAGTTCCAGTCAGAAACAGCGCCACTGTCAATGACCCAAGTATCTGAAATGCTTTGATCTGTTACAAGTTTCCTGAAGACTGCTTCTGCGATGGGTGATTGACAGATGTTACCCAGACACATGAACAGCACTGACTTGGTCACCTGTTCGGCCATCTTCATCTTCCCGCGTGCATAGAGCGAATATTCTTTTTGATACATCAAAATGCAAAGCAAACTGGTAGTTTTTTAAACTTCACTTGCAACATGGAAATAGAAACAATGCTAATGAACTCTGTTGTATTAGAATAAACTGATCTGTCTTATACTTTAACTAGATCCTTTATTATTCATGTATGATTTTGTAACACCATGCATTGGTCATTTAGAAAATATTAGTATGAATATGCAGCTCTTCCAAATATTGACACACTTAATATAAAATATATATAAATTTTTAAAAATCAGATTTGTAAATATCACCACTGATCTCATCAGAATATGGTAATTATTGGGAAGCTGACAAGTTCACAATGATGGATACAAGTTTTCCAAAATCCTCAATTTTGCCTGAAAACTTGAAATTGCTCATTGGCCACACATACTGTCAATTGTTTTCCTTGAAGTAACAGGTCACTTCACTCATTTTTGAGAAATTATTCAAGTCTGAATAACCATAGTTTATATGTCAGATGTTCTTTCCAATAACAATGGTTTCCACAAAAAAGTGGCTGAATCAAGTTGTGACTCAAATTGCACAGAGGCTTTTCCTAGAGATAATCATTGTACTTCAGTATGAAGCAGAAGTGCTTTAGGACTGTTTCCCATTTTGTCACACAGACTTTTCTAAAAATGTGTGTTGTCAAGATCAGCATTTAATAAAACAATAATTCTTACAGCTTCATCAAGGGCACCCTTAAGTGAAAATGGTTCCCCTCACCCCCCCCAACAAGTGTGTGATGAAGAATACAGTGATTACTATAACAATTTGATGCCATTGTCTCGCCTTATATTTGGATAACAGCAGTTCTACCAGTCATTACTTCTGCAACATCACTGCAAATCTCAACACACCTAAAAAGGTATATAACATCTTAGAATTTTTACAAAAATAGTTTTGTCCTTAAAGTCTTGCTGAAAGGTCTCAAGAACCCTCTGGGTCTGCAGGCCACACTTCAGAAACACTGATACAGACCCATAAATTTCATGTAAGGAAAAGAAACACTGCAAACAAATAAGAACTTTAAAGGTGGCACCATCATTCCTTCTTCAGGATACAAGGTGACAAAGACAACACCGTGGAATTTTACAATTTTTCTTTTCTGGAAAGATCTGCTCAGGAAAATTCCTGACTCACTCCTGTTGGTTTTAAACTAAAACACCTCATGGTAGACATGACCTTTATAGTCTAAATCAACACTTTTATAGCAGGAAAAGCAGCAGATGTAAACCAATACTCTCAGAAGCACTCAGTATCAACAACAAAGACAAAAAGCACCTTAATATACTGGGTTGACTACTTAAGTTCATCAAAATCCTTACATAGTCCATAAAGGTGTTATTAGCTATTTCGGAAGATGAAAAAATACTAGCTTTCAAGACTTTGAATACGTGACTGGTATTACTAAATATTTTATAGGCATGTCTACAATACAATGTGGAACCTGTCCAATATTACAGGTTGAGATCAAACGGTCTTTTACTATTTGAGTTTATTTTTTTGTTGTATGAATGTACAGTACCCATAGTGGAAACTATGCAAAATGTTAACTTCATAGGGCAAATGTAGAACTAGGGACTAATAATAAGTCAAGTCAAATTTGAAGACAGGGGCTTCCCTGGTGGCGCAGTGGTTGAGAATCCGCCTGCCAATGCAGGGGACACGGGTTCGTGCCCCGGTCCAGGAAGATCCCACATGCCACGGAGCAGCTGGGCCCGTGAGCCATGGCCACTGAGCCTGTGCTCTTCAACGGGAGAGGCCACAACAATGAGAGGTCCGCGTACCACAAAAAAAAAAAATTTGAAGACAATCCAAGTCAGATGCTATCTGAACCTAGATTTTCATCAATAGAGATAAAAGTTAGCTGATCCTTGTTACCAAGTTGGCATAACAAACAAAATGTTATTTGATAAACTGACATGGACATAAAAATGTCATTAGGTTGCAGAAACAAAACATATAGGTACATATAAAGGAGTTCAATTTTTTTTTTTTAATGAAGTTCAGAAACCCAGTCATTACTACTAACACACTAGCCTTCTTATTTTCCTAAGCATCATCTATAAACCCACATTCGTTAACTGGCAGTAACGTTTATATAAGCACCTGGAATGAAAATTTTTCACTAGTACAGAAGCAATGCTTACTGGTACATGATTTGGTTGGAATGGAATTGTGAGAATAGTTAGCAAGAGAATATCTTTAGATATTATGCTCTGTGGAGAACTGAAGTGAGATGCTAAGTGTAAAGAAAAGATAAGCCACACCTTTAAGAGATGCAAACATGGACAGAAAGAAAGAAACATAGGAAAGAAAGGCAGAGACAGATAAAGCTAGGACGCTGCAATCTAAATGGAATAATTCTGTTGAGTCCAAACATCAGTATCATTTGGTTAAAAACAGGCCCACATACAGAGACAGGTTTTCCAAACCCCTGTTGCAGCACCCTGACCAATCTTATATTCATCTGCCCTGTCATACACTGAACAATCACAAGAAACAAATATTTAGGTAAATAAATGAGTGGAAATTTCTCAACATGACTTTTCCAATTCTGCCCGATTAACTGATAAAAGAGATAAATCTTCAATGGTATATAACTGAGAATTTAAAAGAAAGAAAAAAAGTGATTCACAGACAGCATTATTTACATGCTCATTCCCATTGTCCAATGTTTTGAATTTTAGCGGCGGGGAGCTTTAGAATGCATCAAAAAAATAAGCAGATTCAAGGAGTTTTGTTTTGTAAAAAGTATAGCCTATTCAAGACAAATGATACTGTGGGGCTGAATGTGATTTTTGCTTTTTTAAATTCTTGGGCACTTTCATTCAGATTAATAATTCACACACATTCTAGTACTAATGTTTCTCTCAGATTGGATATGCACCCTTTCCATGCCCTCACCCTGGGACAGTCTTCATTAGGTTTTAAATTCAGAGTCCATAGATGCACATCAGGTAACACACGAACTGTCTGGACATTATATGTACATTACTATGGGTGTTTGCATGCATATATTTCTCAGAAATAGGCTCACAGTTTTCCTAAGATTCTCAAAGTGGTCCTGGACCATCTAAAAATGGTTAAGTAGGCCTGGTATAGGAAACGCCTTCACTGGATGGCAGGCTGAAAAGATTAACTTTAAGGACCTAAGAAACTAAGAATATGATGTCCTAGAGGAAATCGGTAAAAAGCTTTAAGTTTCTTGCCACAAATACCATGGACTATAACAAGAACAGAGTTTTGTTTTTGTTTTTTCAACAGTTCATGGATGAAAGGTTTTGAGTCCCCCTCACTTCAGTCTGTAACTGGCAATTTGTGTGTACTGACTGATCATAAAGTTTTGGTGTGTGGAGTAATAAAAGTGATTATCAGCTGTTTTATGAAAACCACCTGATGATTCATAGTATGGAGCTTACACTGTTCAATAGTTGTCACTCAGTGCTTTCAGTGCTTTCAGTTAATGGTTGATAAAATCTGAAAGTTGGACTGATTTAGCTACTAAACAAGCTGTCAAAAGATTTTAATATTCAACTCGTCTTGTGACCTAAACAGCCTATCTTCTAGGTACTTAAAACTTCTATCCATATCTTAAATGATGTACAAATACTGTCACTTAGAAAACGTTCTTCAAGAATCTACTTTTCCACTCATGGCACACCTGAAAATTTTGCATAAGATACCAAACCCTAAATAGGGCAATCCCTTCCAACCCAAACAAGTGTCACAGATCTCTCCGGAGATAGAAAGATTATGAAAAGTCACGTTTCTGATACGGAACATGTTCACACATTCACTCTTAGGCAGAACCAAACATTCGGGGTACATGCTTTCAATGCAATCTCGACTAAGTAAATAGGCAAAGTTGAAAAGTTACTTGCTATAAGGTCCTCCACTTCCTCCATAATCATAGGACTGCTGTGATTGGTCATCGATGCTGTAACTTGTCTGGTAGAAATCCGTGTTTAAGTTGTCAAAGCCTGACATTGCAAATGATCTGCAATAAAAAGAAACAGCAAAGACTGCTTATGCCCAAGGTCCTCCTGAATTCGGTCCTGATACTTTACTTAAGCAAATACCCTCGGAAAGCAGCAAATAACTATTCTAAAATTTTGAGAGGCAGCATTTGGAAGATGGGTCGGGGGTGGGGTGTGCTAAAGAAATGTCTAGACTCTAAGTCGAGGCCTGGGAAGACACCTCCACTTCAAGGAGCTGATATGCCTTGCGTTCGGGGAAGCGACGTGGGAGGAGGGGTTCCGAGGGGTCTAAAATATCAACAACAACAAAGATGATTTCTCACCTCTGTACAGCTGACAACACGACAGACTCCTGCAAAATAAGGCCTCTGCCGGCCAGAAAAGCGCAGACTCCTGCAGGGGCCTCGTCAAAGCAAGGCCCGAAAGGGAGGAGAGTCTGAGCGAAAAGGACCGGGGCGCGGTGCCGAGAGGCGGCAACAAGCCGCGCTGCCCAGGTGCGGGGAGAAACCGAACAGTGCGCACGGAACTGGGCACTCACCAAACGCGGAGGCGGAGGCGGAGGCGGCGGCGGCAGAGGCGGTGGCGGCGATAGCTCCGGCAGCCTCTAATAACCCCCCAAACTCAACTGAGGACCCTGTCCTAGCCCCGTTTCTACGTGTCAGCTGGTTAAAGAACTGCTTCCGGGGCACGCCCGCTCGCGCAGGCGTGTTAGTGACTTTGCGCCCGGGGCGGATAATAGAGAGAGTTGGGGGGCGGGGGAAAGAGGGTAAGACATGGAGCATGCGCAGTATCGACCAACTAGTCCAGCATTGGGCCAACGGGAAGAGGAAAAAGCTTCCGGCGGCTTAGTTAGCGGTGGAGGCAGAAAGGCGCAGGCGCAGCAATTATTAGTTGCTGTTTGAGAGCGAGTTACTCAGTAGACCGAGTGCCTGGGTGAAAGCGTGCAAGAGCTTCTCAACACACACATACAAATACCAAACAAGTTAAAATAAAATAAAAAGATAAAAAGAAACACACTTGCCTTCAAACAAAAATAACAGTAGCAAAAGGACATAACCAAAAAACCAAGGAGTGTACTCTACAGAGGAACAAGCAGCGACCCTTTGAGGTTTTCTGCTCCATCAAAGAATTTCTGAAATTGCTCATGCAACTATCTAACTTACCACCTTTTACAAATAATTTTAGAATTTACTGATGTAGGTATAATCTGCAGAATTCTAGGTGGAATGACTGTATCCTGATTTGGTGGGGACAGACCCATTGTCCTATGTTATGCCTGTTTTTTCCAACATAATTATTAATTTTGTCCCCTTTTCATTTTCAAAAATATTCCAGTTTGGCTGATAAATTATATAGTTGTACTCTCTTTAAGCTTCATTACCTAGGAAGCAGAGTTTCTAGTTACCAAATATATGCAGTAACCTATCACTTCATCTACTTAGTGATCTTACTGAAAAAAATTCTAGTATCTCGTTTCTTCTGTTTCCCTTTTTTCCTGTCCAAAAGAGATATTACTCTCAAATTTGAATAGAATACAAGAATATGAGCGTTAAAAATTACTTGCTTAGGGCTTCCCTGGTGGCGCAGTGGTTGAGAGTCCGCCTGCCAATGCAAGGGACACGGGTTTGTGCCCCGGTCCGGGAAGATCCCACATACCGTGGAGCGGCTGGGCCTGCGCGTCCAGAGCCTGTGCTCCGCAACGGGAGAGGCCACAATAGTGTGAGGCCCAAGTACCGAAAAAAAAAAAAAAAAAAAAAAAAAAAAAAAAAAAAAAAAAAAAAAAATTACTTGCTTAGGAATGAATTGTTAAATAAAGATATTACTCAAATTCTGCTTCTGTCCGTGAAAGCAATTACTGTGTTTACTGGATTTTCTTTCCTCTCCAACCCCTGCCCCAAATGAGAAGCCAAGCAAGAAAATTGTTACATGATTAAATTTTCCTTATTGTTTGTTTGGTATCCTGCAGAAGCCCCTTGGGGATTTTGAGAATATCAATTTCATGGCTAGTCAGGTAGGCTTTTCTCTTTCTTTTTTTGTTTTTTGCTGGTATTCGGGCCTCTCACCGCTGCGGCCTCTCCCGCTGCGGAGCACAGGCTCCGGATGCACAGGCCCACCGGCCATGGCTCACGGGCCCAGCCGCCCCATGGCACGTGGGATCCTCCCGGACCGGGGCACGAACCCACGCCCCTTGCATCGGCAGGCGGACTCCCAACCACTGTGCCACCAGGGAAGCCCAGCTTTTCTTTTTGGAAACTTTTTTTTTTGGGGGGTGTTATACCCGCCACCACCACCACCACCACCACCCCCCTGCCCCCGGCCCCCCATGATAGGCTCCAGAAAAGTATATTAAAGGAAACTGAGTACTTGTTAAATGTGCTGACCTCTGTTAAAGTCATTGAGCTGGCTTTATTAGGAGTAGAAAGCCTCAACCAGGTCAAGGGATAATAGAACATAAGTGGGTTTGGAGCAGCTGCCCAGTCCTTCCCTGGGACCTAGTATGTCAGTCACAAAACTTGGAACAAAAAAGGGAAGAACATTCTAATCATGAGCAATATCTCTTAATTAGTTTGACAATCACTCTAGTCTACACACTAACACTTTTACATTCTTCACAAAGGTACAAGAAAACTCTCCTTTTATGATGGCAGTGAAATTGTGCTTTGATATCTTGGAGCTGTCTTCTTTCCCTTCTGTTTTATGCTAAAATAAGTCATAGGGAATTGTGCCAGGAAATTATGGTTTGAGCATAGGTACTTTTTCCCTACTTTCAGCTATGTCCACAAGCACCAAATGAGTGGGGGTTTGGCAGTGGTGTGCTTATCGTGTCAAGTTACGCATAATAACTATGAAACCTGATAACTATGGTAAAAACAATGTAAGTGCCCAAGATCTGTTTTCACTATCCCTGAATATTAATTATATAACCCAAATATGACAATTATATTCCCCCAGATTATCCTTTATCCCTTAGAAAAGAGTTTTCTCATCAAATTCTGCATCTGTTATTTCAATTATTTTACTTTGAACAATAAATTATTGTTTTGTGAAGACATTTACCTGTAACAACACTGGATGCTTTTGGAAAGAACTGATTTTCAAAAGGCAATGAAATTGAACCCTAATGTAATATTTATTCTTGGGACTTTGACTCAATATGCAAGTGCCTCATGGTGCTTTATAAAAAACAGTCTTTTAAAGATAATTTTTAAAGCAACACTGTAAGTATTTCCATCGTAGAGCTCACACATACCCTCTTTTTTAAAAATTATTTACTTATTTATATATTTATTTAGGCTGCGTTGGGTCTTTTTCGTTGCTCTACACGGGCTTTCTCTAGTTGCGGTGAGCGGGGGCTACTCTTCACTGTGATGCACGGGCTTCTCATTGCGATGGCTTCTCTTGTTGCGGAGCACGGGCTCTAGGCACGCAGGCTTCAGTAGTTGTGGCACGTGGGCTCAGTAGTTGTGGCACGTGGACTTCAGTAGTTGTGACACATGGGCTCAGTAGTTGTGGCTCGTGGGCTCTAGAGTGCAGTCTCGGTAGTTGTGACACACAGGCTTAGTTGCTCCGCAGCATGTGAGATCTTCCCGGACCAGGGCTTGAACATGTGTCCCCTGCATTGGCAGGTGGATTCTTAACCACTGTGCCACCAGGGAAGCCCGCCCCCACACATACTCCCTTAAATAGCATTTCTAATGTTAGGTGGATGGATGTTGTGGTCTGGAATAAGAATTTCAGTGATAATAGTAGAAGTTCTATATCTCAAATACCTTAGATGGGAGGGGAAATAATGTAAAAAACAGCATCAGAGGACTGGGCTCTAGTGATGGCAGAGCCCCTCCTGCCAAAGGTGCATTTGAAAAATGTAACAGCTACAACCTATGTATAGTTACTATGTGCCAGGCACTGCTCCAAGCACTTCATACCTTTGAACTCAATTGCTTTTCCTAACAACCTGATGAGATAGGTACTCTCTATTTTTCCCTTGGTAAAACTGAGAACAGGGTGGTAAATAACTTGCAGACCTGAGATTTGAACCCAGACTGTCTGGGTCCTGAGTCCTTGTGCTAAACCACTAGACTGTATTGTCATTGTGTTATAAATATGAGTAGGGAGAAAGGCAATATTTCTAATGAATATACTACTTTGCCTAATGTGTGATTATATATATATGTATATATAATATGCTAAAATTGCAGTTAGACTGTTGATAATTATATGTATATCTCCAAATGTGTATATGTTCAAATTGATAAAAAAAATTTTTTTGTAGTCTTATTGAGCACATGACAAATCACCTAGTGTTCAAGTTTACCGTATATTAGTCATGTAATTTAGTTAATAATGTATAGTGGTAAACGATGCATGTTCTGGAGCCAGACTGCCTGGATTTACATCCTCTACCACTTACTAGCCATGAACCTTTTGTAAGTTAAGGGCTTTGTGCCTCATATTTCTCATGTGTAAGAGCAAGATAATAAGAGTATCTGTTGTATGTGGTTGCTAGGAGGATTGTATAAGATAATGCATGTAAGTATCAATGCCTAAGAACTAAATACTCAGTGAATGTTTGCAGTTATTATCATTGCTGAAACTATATAGCTACAGAAGCAATAGGACTTTGTCAGCAACCGAAATGGACTTTTTAAAAGCTATAATGATTAGGCTTGAACCAACTATGTATTTCTGAGATCAGTTACACACATTCATTCTGATGCCTCCCTACAGATTCTGTATTATTTTATAATTGGCCTTTTGATATTGTGGAATATATTAAAAATATGCTTTCTTCACCTTCTGCCTTGGATTCTCCAAATTAGGCTTGTCTGCATTGTAAATTTTAGTCTCACAAATATCTTTTGATGTCAGACACTATTGGTTTAGGAACCACTCATACATTAGAGCAGTTATGCTTGAAAATTATACTGTGCTATACATATTTGATTTTCTTGACGTGTTTCATGGTATTTCAAACACTAAAGAAAATGTGTTCATCTTTCTGCTTTATATGCCTTTTTCTCTTCTCTTTCCTCAATACATGGAATTTAATTTATAAGGAGGCAGTGCATAAGATGGCTAATGCTGCAGAAAATATGTTTATTTACAAAGAAAGAAAATGGCGGTGTCCTAGCCAAGTAAAACAACTGCCATAAACATCTTAATACATAATGTTTCTTAAAAACATGAAGGGATCAGGTTTTGTTATACTCAATGAGAGAAAAGTTTAGAAATTACTGCAAGTGTAATATATTACACTTCCTTAGGCAGTCCACTTTTTATATTTTTCTGTTACGAGTCTTCCTGACCCTCTCAGTTATAGACACTTCAAGCTACCATGCTTATCATTACAGTTTAACTCTGCTGTTATAACAAATGTCATATTCAACTCTATTTTATTATAAGACAGTATTTCCAGGGCTAGATATTGGTGCTCTGAATGCTTTAAGCCATATAAATTTAAATATAAATTTAAAATGTTCTTGTTTTAACTTTTAACCTTGCCTTTTGGAGTATACATGCCCAAGCTACAAAATACTGATTTTTCATTTTTAATCTGATTTTCACCTTAATGTCTTGATAATAGCAGTCTCTCGCCTGAGTATGAGATAAATCACTGGGCACTAGACAGGTAGCCATGTGGGAGAGCCTCCTGTCTTGAAGCCTATGTGAAGTAGCATACCCTTTTTACCATTATTCTTACTTTCTTCAATTTTTTTCTAAATGTCAGAGAATGCATATTCCTTGAGAAAAGAATGGTTACTATTATGGTCGCTAGAGAGAGCAGTTTACTGTATCTTAACCATATTGTTTTCTTGTACTTAGGTATGATGTTTTGTTCTTAAGACTTCTAATTATAATGCTAATTAAACTCTTTTCCTTAAATGACGATAATTTCATTTTAAAACAAGCAGAGGCATGTGAAATCAAACTTATGATTTTCATTAAATTCTGCACATTTAGATCTGGAAGTCAAAGACAAACACATTTTTGCCTTTTGATTTTACGTTAAGCCATCAAGATGTTTTGACTCTTCCCCTGCAGTCCTAAATCTGCAGAAATTAAATGAAAATCACAAATCCCCTCCTGTCTGAGATAATGAATTTTTCCCCCTGGAAGAAAATATAAATATTTATTGTCTCTTGCTAAGATTTTATTTTAGAAAGATTAACATCATTTAAAATAATTTTTGATTTTAGGTTTATAAATATCTTTTCTTTCCTGGACTCTCTGAAAGCTCTTCCTGTCAATTCCAAAACTGACTTCTGTACTAAATGTTGTAGTATACCCCTCTTCCCATTCCCTGGAAATTAAATGTCTCAGCTTCACATGAAAATTTTGAGAGGGGCCTAGGAGATTAGCCTGAATTCACTGAGATATCTCTAAAATGAACAAAAATAGACTGGTCTTTGCAGACAATCAGGACAGCAAGTGCCTCAGAAAATGACCAAAGCACCTCTGGTTTGACTGGCTTCCCATAATGAGAATTAAAGAGAATTAAAACTAAAAGGAACCTTGATATCATTTGTTCCCTACCCTCTGATTTTACAAGTGAGAATTTGAGGCCAAGAGAAGTGAAGAGATGTATTGTAAGACCTAAATTTCACCTGATGCCTTGACATTTCTGTCCCTGAAGGGGCTCCAAAATCCTAGCCATGAGTTCCTCTGGCCTTGCTAGTTATGCCTCCTACCCAGCAGGAAAGGTTTCACACCTGGCTAGTTCTTCTACCAGCCACACCAGCTAAAACCCACCTGGTCCTCAACCTAATTGGTCAAACAAACCAAGCATATCCCCCCATGGGAACCAGGGATCACCTCACCCTCTTAATACTACAAAGTTTGCCTCCTACAGCCCATGTGGGCTCTCTCTATTCTGAGTGCAATGTCCACATGGACCTGCATGGGTTGTGGTGTCCCTATAGGAACTGTGAGTATATGTGATTAATAAACTGATGCCAGTCTTGTCTGTCCAGTGTCAATCGTCAAAGGAAGGATTACTCCTTTGCCAACAGGGTGAATAGAAGGTGATCAGAACAAGGGATTTGATCAATTTTGTTAACATGGTTAGTGTCAGGTTCATCATTGTATCCTTTCTGTGACTTTCAGATGATAGATGACAAATAAAGATGAGATGGTAAATAAATGAGTAATTATTACCATCTAATTACATCAGAAGCTCTGTTAGGGTAGAGGTCGTATTAAATTTTCTTTGGATCCCAACACTAGGGCATAGAATCATGCTGTGTTTTGGCTATGTATTTATTTATTTGACAAATATGTATTGAGAATCTACCATGTGCCAGTCACTAAAAAAACAAACAGACTCTGTGTTTGCCTCTTGGTGTTTTAAACTTGAACGAGTCCTGTTCTCCCATCTCACCTGCAGGTTAGCTGCAAGCTAGCCCTCCTCAGTCGTCTGCCTTCAGAAATGCTACTGTTCTCCAGTACTTCCAGCTTGATGAAGTCACTACTGAGTTTCCATCCAGCTGAGCTTGCCATTCCTTGTTTGTGAACTGGAAGGTCCATGCCAGGAAAAGTCTCTTATTTGTAGACCTGCTGCTTGGTGGAAAGTTTATAGTAACCTGCCAATGGACGTCAGTGAGAACGACACCCCTAAGTGAGAAGTCTTTATCTCCAAGACTCTCTAGTTCTGAGTATTAGTGCACGTGGGATTAGAAACCAAGGGATTGCGTATCTTGAGAAACTTTTTTTGTTTTTTTCTTTTCAGGTCAGGGTTGTGTAGATCCATACCAATGGGAATCCATAGAATCACTAATCTAATCCCTTGGCAATTTATTTCCTTAAATTCTGTCATATTCCCAAAGACAATTGTCCTGAAAAAAAAAGATAATTGTCCTGTGTTCTGGTTATCTATTGTTTTATATATATGTGTGTGTATAAATATATATATATATATATATATATATATATATATATATATATATATAACTCCAACTTTTGGTAGAAGACTATCAAAGATTTTTTATATGTTTTAAAACTACCACTTCCAATGGCATGCAAGTGGAAAAAAGAATACCATATGTTTTCTTTTGTAATCAGAGAGACTGGTACATATTAGTAGCAATGAAGAAATGAAGTGAAAGAGAATGAAAGAATTCTTAACATGTATTAGATCCTGACATGTAATTAAAGGGCTGCTTCAAGACTGAATATGTGGGTTGGTGTCTTGGTTATGTAGACATGGTCTCATTATGTGCATTTAGCAATGCCGTGCAGTTACTAATGAAGTATTCTGCTTACATGTCATTATTCCTCAGAAAAACATGGTCTCTAAATCAAATACTGTATTCATAGAATAAAGCACATTTGGATAACTATTCTTTAGAGCTCTTTCTCTGCCTACAATGATATACAACATTTGCTGTTTATTTTTTTCATGATGCAAACAAGGATATTTCCTTTTTGTTTTTTGAATTTCACATCAGCAGTATTTATGCTGTGCTCATTTTGCCCCCTAGTGGCTTCTTATGTCCTCATTCCATAGTTATGTTTAATTTTCACATCTTTTGAAATGTAAGAAGGGGAAGTATCCGTCTGTCCCCTCCACCACATGCATCTCATTTTACAGATGAGGAAATTAAGACCCAGACAACTTGTGGGACTTGTCTGATGTCACTCATCCAGCTAGAACTAGAATTCAATATTGCTGTCCCATCCAAGCAGGAATAAGACCCATGAGGGCACAGCAGTCTTGTTCATTGAAGAACAGGAACGGTGCTAGGCAAATGGGAGGTGCCCAGTAAAAATTTGATAAAAGATAAAAATAAATTAATTAATCAATCAAAATTAGGACCAATATCTTTCGATTCCATGCTTTATACTGTTTACTATGTGGTCTGTCTTTTCATCCTCATCATACATTTTTCTCATAGAACTTGATACTCGATTTTATTGTACTCCACAAATATTTCAACTCCTTGAACGACCTTACCCATCATGCATTTTGTCATTAGGTTTATTACATTATCATTCACTTATTCATTCAATTTCAGTGAGTACCAGCTGCATCAGGCACTGTGCTACCTATAGGACTGCAACAAATTACTTACTTTTTTCATTTAAAAATTTAAAATTATAGTAAAATATATGTAACATAAAATTCATCTTAACCATTTTAAAGTATGCAGTTCAATAGTGTTAAATATAGTCATGATGTGTGCAACCAATCTCCAGAAAGTTTTTACCTTGAAAAACTGAAACTCTTTGTCCATTAAAAAACTCCCCACTCCCCCTTCCACCAGCCCCAGCCAGCACCATTCTACTTTCTACTTCTGTACATTTGACTACATTAGATGCCTCATATAAGTGGGATCATACACTATTTATCTTTGTGTAACTAGTTCATATCACTTGGCATCACATTGTCCATGTTGTAAAATATGTCAGAATTTCCTTCCTTTCTAAGGCTGAATAATATTCCATTACATGTATATACCACATTTTGTTAACCAGTCACCATTGGTGGACACTTGAGTTGTTTCCACCATTTAGCTATTGTGAATAATGCTGCTATAACCACGTATCTGCTTGAGACCTGATTTTATTTTTTCGGATATATACAAAGACGTGGAATTGCTGGATCATATGGTAATTCTATTTTTAATTTTTGAGAAAGGGCCACACCTTTTTCCACAGTGGATACATTTTATATTCCCACCAACAGTGTACAAGTGTTCCAATTTCTCCACAACCTTGACAATGCTTGTTATTTTGTTTATTTGATGGTAGCAATTGTCATAGGTGTGATGATATCTCATTGTGGTTTTGATTTGGATTTCCCTAGTGATTAGTGATATTCAGCATGTTTTAATATACTTGCTGGCCGTTAGTATAATTAAAAGAGGCTCTTTTAATTCATTAGTTGCTTCTTCTGTATACAGAAAAATCTCCTGATAACAGCCATTCCCCCCCCTTTTTTTTCTTTGAAATACTATGTCAACATTTACTTAAGATCTGAAGAAAAATGATAAAATAATAACTAAAACTTGCATTACATCTGCACCTGTTACATGCTAGGCATTGCTCTAAGTGCCTTACATATATTAATTTATTTAATCCTCAAAACAGCCCTATAAGGTGAAAACTATTACTATCCTCAGTTTACAGAGGATTACATGGAGGCACAAGGGGGTATATGCCTTGTCCAAAGTCACATGGGTGCTAAACAGTAGAAACAGGATTTGTACCTGGGAAATTGGCTTCAGAGCCTGTGCACTTAACCAGAACATTATTTTGCCTCTCTGATACCCACCCAATCCTTTATATATCACCTTTTTAAATATCACCTACATCTTTTTTGTGATATCTTCCTGGACATCTCTTCTGTATAAGTTTGTATGAGTTTGGATTGCAGATTTAAAAAATAAAGTGCAAACTATTGCATTGTAAGAAAGAGTTCATTACCTCCATGGATGGCAAGTCTAGGGTACAGCTAGCTTCAGATATGTTTGAATCCAGGGGCTCAAACAATTTTATGTCTCCCAATCATATAAAATCCTCAACGAACATCTCTTTGGTTCTGATTGAGCCCCATGCTTGTCGCTGAAATAACCCTGGTGGCAGGGAGTACAAAGTGCTCTGAGTGATCTGCCCAAGTGAGTCACATGCCCACACTTGGAACAATGTTGGCATCAATACCACCGAAACCACAGAAACTTGGAGTTGGGGTGAGGGGTGGTACCCATGCCCAATCACATTTATTGATTTTGTTTTTTGAAGGGAGAGTGGGAGACTGTGTTTCTCCCTCTAGGAACAAATATGTAAGCGAAATTATTGTTTTTAAAAACTTTTTGCTTATAATGGTTTGAATAATTTTAAAAAGTTAACATTAATTTAGTGACTGTAAAAAACACTGTGCTGAGAATTTTACATATATGCTCAATGAATCCTTACAGTTGCTGATGAAAAAACCGAGGTGCAGAAGTGCTTGGGTGTACATGGAACAGAACGCAATAACTGGTCTTCAGAGACTCAGTTTGTAAGTAGAGCAGCCAAGATTCTCACCCAGCTGGGCCAGCTCCAGAACCTCTTCTCCAGTTGCGTCATGAGGGAGAGTGCTTGTCATATATAGAAACTGAAACCCACAAAAGAAACAGAAGAATTCATCCCTTATGTCAATGCCTGATGCACACTCTCAGAAAAGACATCTTTGGCCAACCTAGCTTATGCTTAATAATTAGGACTTACACTAGCACCTAAGTTTATAGATATATAAGAAAAAATATAAATATGTAGTTTATTGTATCAAGTTTGTGTTAGACACTGATGTTTTTTTAAAAGAATGGCCAGTGGTCCCTGTTCAGAGTCTAAGAGAATATGATTAAAAATTTAGAAAAGATGATCCATGCTGTCAGAGCTATTCATCATCATAAGCATTGACTATTTTATTTGTAAGAACTTTAGTAACATTCTAGTTTTGCAGTGGAAAAAAAACACAGCTGCTAAGTCTCTCTGAAAATGTTTTATCTCAAAAAACAAAAAAAAGCAAAAGAAGTTTTTAACCAGTTTGCTTAAGCAAGTACCAAGCTCTGTTCCAAGTGTCCACATTTTCTCTTCAAGGCACTCCCAATAAACAGCCAAAGCATCAAAGGCAATATACCAAACGTACGTTAAATTTTTAGTATCTTGGAAAAAGTGATTAAGATAAGAGGTTTTTTAATATTTCTTTTAGAACTGCCATACTTTAATGTAGTGATGAAAAAAAAATTGCACAAACTGGCAGCTCTCGTTAATGAGTTGGAAGGAGGAAGAGAATCATTCCAGAGCCAATTTTTCCACTAGATGTGTGATATTCAGCTTTTTTTTTTTTTGGCCCCAATTTCCTCAACTGAAAAATGCAGGAAAAAAACTGTAATGGTGAGATATCAGTTCATCCATTCATTCTGTAAGTCTTTATTGGACACCTCTTATGTGTCAGGCACTGTGCCAATGCTGGGGATGTGCTATAGTGCTGATCAAAAGCAGATGTGATTACTGCCCTTGTGGATCATACAGTGTCATTGGGCAAGACAAACCTGGTTCAAATAATCACTCATGAAATAGGCAAAGGACTCCTTAAGACTTTTCACTTCCTGAGTTCCATGTACACATAAACATGAAAGAATAAGACACAAATCATCATATGTGTTTATTGCAGAAATCTGTTGAATCTTCTTTTGTTTTAAATTCATTTTCCCCCCAGACTGTCAGCTACTGATATTACAAATCATTCATGACAATTTTCTACCTGTCAATGACATAATGCATTGACCTGGCTTATTATTGTAATAATAGTTATATGCATATTGAATGCATAATTTCAGATAATATTTCAGTCTTCATTTTCATCTCATTCTTGGAACTAACTTTTTTTTCCTAACAGGGAGAGATTGAAAAATAGTAGATCTTAATCCTGAAGTCCGTTGTGATATCATTTTCTTTCTTCAAATAAAATGTTGAGTTTCAAAGGTAAGAA
Organism: Kogia breviceps; assembly: GCF_026419965.1. Taxonomy (NCBI): domain Eukaryota; kingdom Metazoa; phylum Chordata; class Mammalia; order Artiodactyla; family Physeteridae; genus Kogia; species Kogia breviceps. Next base: position 120,845,536 of record NC_081313.1, read on the forward strand.
CTAAAGAGACAGGTGGGTTGTTTATTCTTATAGCTATAATAAAATATTCCTTGGGTTCCCCCTTTCTTTCATATCTCAGTTTTGTTGATAGAACACAGATAAAGATGTGAAACGAGATGTGTTTACTGAATCATGAATGACCCGAGGCTAGTGAGAGGTAGACTTTTTAATTACTTATTTGTTTATTACAATTCCTCTTTGGCAGTTCTTCACTGAATCACTTCATAATTAACAACCTCACATCAGGTTGTCAATTAAATCTTTTGTAAAGGTTTTGGTTTTACATGTAAAAACTATCCTTTAGGTTCCATATATCTCTAAGTTGGGCTAAATGGGTGAGAGAAGGAGGGTATATATTGAGCACCAACCAGTAGCCCTGTTTAGAATATATTTGCCAGCAGTTCTTCTGCCTCAGGCTGTGATTTCATGAAAAGATATATTTATGAGTCATTGCTTCTGTAACCACCCCTCCAGACCCACCGGAAGGGGCTGTGGTTGGCTTAGTAGATGGCACTTTTCCCTCTGAGTCTAGCTTATGCGTATAGCTGGGCTGAAAGCTGATGTATCTGGAGTTGTTTTTCACTAAGGTAGACAGGACGCTCTGATAATCAGCAGTCATTATAAGTTGCTGGCTCCTTGTCACAGCAGTGAGGCTGCTTTGATGTAGAAGTTAGGCATATGTTTTGATTGATAACGAACATGTCCAAATATTAAGATTTCTTCTGGGTTTTACTGTTGATGTGATGCCTCTCTGCAAATTTTTATTTGGTACTTCCAGAAGGAAAGCTAATAAATATTTGCCTTGTCTCACTCTTAGATGTACTGTTACTAGCAGTAGGGAATCATTGGGATCAAATTCTCATGTTAGATTTTCTTTTTTCTTGTGCCTCTCAATAGGTCCATGAGAATAACATTAAAGCTGGTTTTAATGATTCGTTTTTCTGGTAGAGTTATGCATCTGGAGGTGGACTTTTTAACCTGAATCTTTCTTAATCCCTAAAGGAGACTTAGCCAAAAGTGGCTGGGCTGATGGTTAGTAGGTAGGACATTTCCACCTCTGACAATTTTGTCATTGGGAAGCATCAGTAAAGGATGGAATAGGGGTAAGGGGTGGCGAAGGGGCAGGTGGGAGAGCACGTAGCTTGAAAACATCAGATGGGTGATGTGATACTGTTCTTTTCAATCAAATATTCTTCCACCCCCGCCCCCCAGTCACACACACAAAGGTTGGGTATCAGTACTGAATTAAAACCTTGAAGAGCTAATCCTCCTACACAGAAATGCCAAAAGGAAGGTAAAAGGGCAACTATGTACAACATAATCAAAGGCAAGCTCTGAGGTCTTGTTAAAGCCTTATATTCATATGTGGTGATCTGATGGCAGCACACATTTGCAAGCATTTCTATAAATATAACGAATACCAATGGCCTAAAAGCATTCACTTAGACTTTTAGGAGATTTTCAATGATGCCAGACACTAGTTATACTTGAATCTATTGGAGTAACAGTTCTGAAAGTATTTAATGCATGGTTCTTGACCTGCTTGCGGAACACATACTATTTTGAAATCTGCGTGAGCATTCTGGCATCTCTAGAAAATGCACAACAGATATATAGTTTTATACACAACTTCATGGGATTCATGAAATTTGTGAAGTCTATGCATGGACCTAGGTTAAGAACTCAATGTTTGAAAGCAAATTGTGCTAGGTAAAGAGGACTTCATGGAATAAAGTTTTCCTGTCTGAGTGATGACATCGTCAGCCACCTGCACGATGCCCAGTGGTCTTGGGGGTTTTCTTGTGGGTTGCCAGCATTCTCTCCCATCTTTCTTCCATTCTAATATGGCACTGGTCTTCTCATTTTAATTCACCTGCTTGTCACGTTCCTCACTGTTTTTTGAGGGTAAATAGATTGCTATCTTATTTTTCTTCCTTCTCCAGAATGGGTCTAAAGACTACATGGCCCTGTGTCAGAACTACTTACTGCACACAGGATGAGGCTGACAAACCACAACCTGTGAAGAGAGAGGGGGAAATCCACCGGAAAGAGGCTTTGGAAGGAACTGCAGGTTCATTGCGGGTAACCAAGCCCACAGAGCTCAATGAATTACATAAACACAAATGAATATGTACACATTTTGATGACCCCCACACACCCACAGTCAGGTACTTAGTCACTCTTTCCCCTGCATCTCCTTAACTCTATAATACCTTGATTACAACTGCTATCATTGCACTGGTATTATTTGTTTATGAGTTTGTCTCTCTTACTAGACTATGAGCAATTCGAAGACACAGCCCCTGACTTATTTATTTCTGTACCCCAATCCAGTGTCTGGGTTAAGAGTGCAGGCTTTGGAGTCAGACTGTCTGCATTCAAATCCATGCTCTGTACATAGGAGGAGGAACATCTGGGCAAGCTACTTAATTTGTCTGAGCCTTGGTTTCTCTTTCTTTCTTTCTTTCTTTCTTTCTTTCTTTCTTTCTTTCTTTCTTTCTTTCTTTCTTTCTTTCTTCTTTCTTTCTTCTTCCTTCCTTCCTTCCTTCCTTCCTTCCTTCCTTCCTTCCTTCCTTCCTTCCTTCCTTTCTTTCTTTCTTTCTTTCTTTCTTTCTTTCTTTCTTTCTTTCTTTCTTTCTTTCTTTCTTTCTCTCCTTCCTTCCTTTCTTTCTTTCTTTCTTTCTTCCTTCCTTTCTTTCTTTTCATTCTTTCTTTCTTTCTTTTTTCTTTCTTTCCTTCATTCCTTCTTCTTTCCCCCCTTCCTTCTTCTTTCCTCAATTCCTTTGCACCTAAGAGTATCACATTAATAAATTGTACTGGTTTATTGTGAAGAGTAAAAGAAATATTGCTTATTACAGTGACAGTCACTATAGACAATAATAGATGGTATCTATTATTACATACATTATTATTACTATTGATTATTGAGTCAATAATAAATTCCCTACTATAGTTCAGCTGCCAGGAAAAAGGCTTTTAAGCTTAAACTACTAAAGAACACATTTTTCTCTCACCTCTTTCCTTGTCCCCTCTGCCGCCTTTGCTACTAATCACCCTTGTCTGCAACACAGTAGTTGGTATCCTCCTCACCCTACTTTATTTTTCACCATTCATTATACTTCTCATCATCTGACATCTGATATGTTTATTGTCTAAAATGCTAGCTCCATGAAGGAAGGGGCTTTGGCTATTTGGGGTTGACTTCCATATCCCTAATGTCTAGAGTGGTTCCTGGTGCATAGAATATGCTCAACCATATTTTTTTAAACTAATTTTTATTGGAGTATAGTTGCTTTACAACGTTGTGTTAGTTTCTACTGTACAGCAAAATGAATCAGCTCTACATACACATATATCCCCTCCTTTTTGGATTTCCTTCCCATTTAGGTCACCACAGAGCATGGAATAGAGTTCCCTGTACTATACAATAGGTTCTCATTAGTTATCTATTTTATACACAGTATAAAATAGTATAGTAGTGTATATATGTCAATCCCAATCTCCCAATTCCTCCCCCACACACCCCTTTCCCCCTTGGTATCCATACATTTGTTCTCTACGTCTGTGTCTCTACTTCTGCTTTGCAAATAAGATCATCAACCATATCTGTTGGATGAATGAAGGAGTAGACACACATGCACACTCCACAACACACAGAAATCATCTTCACTCTCTGCTGTAGGTGAGCCTCATTGATTGTCTCTCAGTGGGTACATTAAATATGTGCATTTCCTTTGCCAAATAATCATAGAACACCTTTTCCCTTAATTTCTCTTTCTTCCATGGTTGGTGTAGGGAGGGAAATATTTTCTAAAAGTATTGTAAAAACGGAATGATTAGAATTTCAATGTCAAAGCCATACCCTACAGTGGGGCTACTGATGGGGATCATTGAGTGGTAGGTCCCAGCTAAGGGAGATGAGAAAGGTGACAGTGGGGAGGAGGGTAGATGAGCTCTTTAGAACCTTGTAAAAATTGCTGTTGTTGAGAACCTTGTTTCTGTCATTCCTGCTCAAAAAGTCTCAATGACGATGCATTGTTTACAGATTTATATCCTAACTCCTCAGAGACTTTCCCACTCTGCTTCTTCACAGGTGTCTTTTGCTCCAGCCAAACTGGATCATTCACTGTTCTTTTCCCAATTCCTACATGCCTCCTTACCCGCACACGCACACATATATATACTTTTTGAACTGATTTTTTCCTTCTGCCTAGTACCTTTAGGTTCTGTTTTTCTAGATCTACTGTCCTTTAAGGTGTGATGACAACATTGTCTAGTCAGGATATTTCCTCTAATTCCTCTCCTATTCCCTCGCCTTAAACTCTGATGACAGCCAGCTGAATTCTTCCTCAGTTTCCTTTAAGAATTTTTACCTCTCTTTTGGGGGCACCTGCCAGCCTTTCCCTGCATAAAGCTGTCTCTAGACTTGTCTGCTAAATTGTCTCAAAGTTTGGAACGCTTTCCTTTCTGGTTTTCTACATACACCAGGCATTCAGTGAATGTTTTTGAGTAAGTTTCTGGGTATATAGTTGAAAGTTGCATATATCTATTTTCCTAGAAGTGCAAAAAATCTTTTGGGTCTGTCTGATGCTAACATGTTAAATGCAGAGTATTTTTCTCCTATGGTCAATGCAGATGAAGTTCTTTTACCATTCATTCTGTAAAAGGCAAAATCATTCATAACTACTGTAAAGATAGAGCTGGGCTCGCATTTCTTGAGACCTCAGAGAGAAGTGGTCATTTTCTGCCAAGAAGATTTGGCAGGACATGGAGGAGTGGTAGACCAAGGTGTGGGCCTCATTGCTAACTTGGTTTGGGGCCTTGAGACTTAGCAAGTGGAAAGAAACAAGCAACTGAAACTGAGACTCTTTGGGATCCTGGGTATGAGCAGTGTTACTCAGAGTAACTTTCATTTTCTCTTCTTCAAGGCCTCACATTGGTGCAGGAGTCTGGTAACACTGCCCCCTTCTGTTTCTCTGAATTGTCAGTACCGTGACTTCTCAACTCTGGTTTGAAGATCCTGACGTGAATTTTCAATTTCCAAGAAATACTTGCTTAAGGCAGAGAGGAAAGGAAATCATATGTTTAACATGAAGCATGATAACTTGACCGTTAGATTTTGCTGTGAGGTATTCGTTCAATTGCATTGTAGCTGGGTATTATATTTCAGGGGAATGGGTGAAGTCAAGGTTCATAACAAAATAAATTAATTTATTTATTTATTTGTGTTCTAAGGAGCTACTACATTTCTTCTAGTTCTTAAAACTTCCCTATTTCTTCCCTTGGAAGCTAAATCACAACCACTGGTTGATGCATTGTGTCTCTTCCATTTAGGACAGATCCTCTCAGATTAAGAGAAGTTAAAGAGTTGTGAATGCTGGTTCTTCACACATCAAAAGCTAGCACCACTCTCTGTGAATAGCACTGTTTGTGAAGGACTTTTGAACTGCTCTGGGACTATTTTATCCTTTCCTTCCAAGCCCTCCTGTATATCTCTCTAAGGTAGTTAAGGCTGTATAGCATAGAACTTTGAATCTACACCAACGACTTTGGACTTTATTTTATAAACAGTGGGGAGCCAATTGAGATATCTGGGCAAAGGATGGCATCTTTAGAAGGATGACACTGTCAGCTTTGTGTTGAATGAACTGAGATGAAAAAGCTTGGAAGGACGGAGAACATTAGCAGGTACGTGTAATAGTACTGCCTCCAGCACCTCGATGATGTGTCCAAAATCCTCACCAGTTTTTCCTCCTTTATCCTCCCGCCACCTTGGTTCGGGCTACCATATCTATTGCCTGGATTCCTGCAATACTGTCTTTATTCTGCCCTACGGCCAATCTTGCTTCCCTACAATTCATTATCTCCAGAGCAGCCAACGTCAACTTTAAAAAACAAGTACACTAGAACACATTGCTTCTAACTTTCAACCTATCAATGACTTCCCATCCTACTTAAAATGAAATCTACATGCTCACTGTAGTACATGATCCCCAGCTCGGTTTGACCCCTGTGTGCTTCTCAGACCTACACTCTCACTTCTGCCCCAACTCACTGGCTTTCTTGGTTCCTCGAACATGCCAAGCTTAGTCTGACTTCAGACATGTGAGCCTTTGTTCTTGCCATTCCATCCACCTAGAATATGCTATTCCCAGAATTTCACACGGCTGGCTTCTTGCCCTAGCTCACGTTATCACCTACGCAGCATCCCATCCTCTTCTCTTTGTCTTCCCAACCCCACCCCGACCAAAGACATTGTTTTCATATCACCACATTCTAATTTATGCATAACATATCACTATTTGAAATGATTTTGCTCATTTATTTACTTGTTTAAGGTGTGAACTGCTTGTGTAGAATGAAGGTTCCATGAGGGCAAGGGCCATTTTTACCTGTTCATCTCTGGGTCCCCAACACATAGAGCTTACAGCTGAATGCTGCACCCAGCCAATGGTAAATCTCAGTAATTATTTGTTGAACAAATGAATTTGGGTAAAAGGTAAAGAACAAGGGTAGAACAAATGGGGATGGAAAAGAAAAGTTACCTGAAAGATTTATAGTAGAGATACAGTGGATAGATTTGATTATTGGGTATCAGGAGCTCATGGAAAGGGAGGAATCAGATAATGGGTTTTCACTTAGAAAGTAGAGAAAGGCCATTGATGCCATTAACTCAGAGAATGTGGTAGAATGTAATGAATGGGAGTGGCAAACAGATATTTGGCTTTGGGCTTGAATGTGAGGTGCTGGTAGGTCTATGTGAAGATGCCCAGTAGGTATATAGAAGCTGGAAACCAAACATTCAGATTTTGAAGTCATTTGCATAGTGGTGATAGTCCACTGAGACTGAATCAAGTCAACAAGGGGGAGGATATAGGGGAGAAAAAAGAGAACTTAAAAAATATGCAGATTTCTGCCCAAACATCCTGTGTACAAGAAACCAGGCTGGGACAAGTGACACGTAATAAATGAGGAGCAAAGGGCTAGAGCTTCAAGGGGCCAGGGATGGTGACACTGATAATTTGGCAAGTAGAGAGTTATTATCCAGGCAAATAACATTATGACACTGCCATATGGTGCCTTTTGACCCACCCCAAACATCTCTCAGTAGGAGGCTCTGGACCCCCAAAGGGGATCTGTGTGACTGCCCTGATTCCTTCCCTCCCAATCTGTAAGGCGCACAGAATGAGGAACCGGCCAACATTAACAATGTGCCTCTACCCTCTGCTCAAGGGAGAGAACCTAAAACAGTTTCGGGGAAAAGATGCATAAAAAAACTCCAGAGCTACATTTGTTGAACACTAACTATGAGCTGGTGATGTACTAAGTACTCAATAGGCATTCTCTTACTTGGTTCTCACAAAATCTCTATAAGGAACTACAATTATTTCCCGTTTTACAGATGTGGAAATCATGACTAGAAAATTAATGTAACTTTCTCAGCTGGTAAATGATGGAGCTGGGAGTTGGTTCCAGAACTGCCTGATCCCAAAGCCCCCACTTTTAACCATAATGCATGAATGCTTCCCTCTGTAGGAAATAATCATTTTTAGTACTTAAGTTTTGTTTTAGTATTTCTTTGTAGGTTTCTTTCCCTTCCCATCCCCAAATTGTGAATATTAGGTTAATAAACCAGGCAACTTTTATTTACAGTAATGCAAGGTGACCAAAATTACTCACAAGGTTGTCCTTTTGTGCTGAACAAAAGGTACTCATGTTCTTGGGCTTCCCTGGTGGCGCAGTGGTTGAGAATCTGCCTGCCAATGCAGGGGACACGGGTTCGAGCCCTGGTCTGGGAAGATCCCACATGCCGCGGAGCAACTAGGCCCGTGAGCCACAACTACTGAGCCTGCGCATCTGGAGCCTGTGCTCCGCAACAAGAGAGGCCGTGATAGTGAGAGGCCCGCGCACCACGATGAAAAGTGGCCTCTGCTTGCTGCAACTGGAGAAAGCCTTCGCACAGAAGCGAAGACCCAACACAGCCAAAAATAAATTTTTTTTTAATTAAAAAAAAAAAGTTACTCATGTTCTTTTATTAGATCTCCTCTGTATTACACAATTGCCTTAAAGAACTGCTATTGCTTACAGAAAGTCAACCTCCCCAAACCCTCAGGATATCCTTAATTACAGGGCTCCTGGGGTATCTGAAATCGAAATAGTGTTTTGGATTGTCCTCCACTTCCACCCCCCAGCCTGAAACTATAGGCATACCCCATTTATTGTGGGAATCTGTTCCTGGATATAATTATGTTAACTAAATGGGTGCTCTATGGGATAATTGCAACGTCCTTGGGGATGTGCTACTGATATCTTACTTTGGCAATTGCTCTTCTTTCTCCTGAAGTCTCCTGAATTTGTGAGATGCCCCTGGCCATAGATTTCTTCTATTTATCCTTCATACTGTTATTGGGCAATCTTTCTAGGCTGCATTGAGGCTTATACTGTCCTTCCAAATGTCGAAGGATTTCCAGCAGCCAACAAATGTCTGTTGATCTGGGTTTCTTAGACTATCTCCTTGAAGGCATTTGGAGCTGTTGCAGTGAAGCCTGCTTTCTACTACCATCCAGTATCTTCCTTGGTCTTTGGTGGAATCCTCAGCACCATCACTTGTATTCCTTTGGTCAGCGGTGTGGAACCCACGCGTTCACTGCCACACAAGCAATGGCAAAAAGAGGGATCTGGTGGAATAAGTAAATGACTGTGGAGGACCACACAAATGGCTCTTAGTCCTTGTTGGTTGAGAACCAAATACAAATTAGCTGTACCGACTAGTGCTGTAATGGGCTTACAAAAATATTTCTGAGAACATCAGGACTCTGATGAATCAGCACGGTTTGGGACAGCTCTAAATGAATTCTAAATGAGTGCCTCTGACTTCATGCCCAGTGAATGTGTAGGGAGGCAAGGTGGCACTTTCTTTAGTCCATCAATAATTTATGAATGGGCACTTTGTGCTAAACATGATGTTCCTTAGAGTTTCAAAAAATGACTTCTTTTTGCTTAGCTCTGTGCCTGTCTCATAGAACTTTCTCCATTTCTTTTCTTTCTTTTTTTTTTTTTTTTTTTTTTTTTTTTTTTGCTGTACGCGGGCCTGCCTCTCACTGTTGCAGCCTCTCCCGTTGCGGAGCAGAGGCTCCGCACGCGCAGGCTCAGCGGCCATGGCTCACCGGCCCAGCCACTTCGCGGCACGTGGGATCTTCCCGGACTGGGGCAGAACCCGTGTCCCCCGCATCGGCAGGCGGACTCTCAACCACTGCACCACCAGGGAAGCCCTCCATTTCTTTTAAGAGCAACTGTCACTCTCCTCTGTGCATCAGTTATGTATCTCCAATTTGAACACAGAATAAGTTGCTTTGCCCTACTGTATTATCAGCTTTTTGAGGGCAACTCTCTTGTCTGATTAATAATTGCATCCTTTGCAGTGTGTAACATAGTTCTTTGTACAGATAGACGTGTAACTATTTCAGTAAATGAATGATGATAAGCAGAAGTGGGATTTCAAAAGCTTTTTTTGGTTGGACTTCAACAAATTTAATTGTCATTAACTAATGGGGTTTCTGGGGAAGGACTCTATCTGGACTCTGATTAGCCAGTGCCTCTGCAGGTGAACTTTTTTGGGAATGGGGGGTTATTATTGTGAAGCACAAAGTGGATGTTCTCAAAGTGGACTCCATCCCATGGGTCACTTTCATTGGACAGTTACTTTCTCTTTCTTTCTTTAGACTTATAGGCACAAATGTCCTTGGGCAAAAGGGCAATAAGAGAAATGCATTTGCTTACAGTCTTTGGTGCAAATTAGAAATCCACCCCTTTTCCATCCCTAGCCCTTTCTCTAATTTTCCACCTTAATTTAAGATTTTATTTAATATCCTATCTAGGGGTAACCTTAGCCTCTGTGTTCAGTATGATGGTACTTCAACAACATAGCTGTATGAATTTCTCTGAAGATCTCATTTACATATATGAAAAATTCAAGGGGTTGGTCAAGAGGCATCAGATTGAATCCAGTTTCTATCAGATACATAAATCTTTTCTCGTGTCACTCCATTTTTCACAGGCATTCTTTTTCCTAATGAATGGGAACCAGATTCATCAGGAAGATATACAGCACTGGCTATATTTCAAACAAGTGCCCGATATCCTCTGGCAGCCATTGGAACCATACATTGCAAACCGGCCTGTCATTTGGATAGACCCTAGGATAACTGGCAGATGTACTTGAGGCTCAGATCACTGTCCATAAAGGTAACATGCAATTTCCTTGGCAGCAGCTGTGCACATCTGCATTTTACAGCAAAAGAGTGATGTTTCCCAACTCACATTTGAACTGTGTGCTTTGGCTTCTTAAATCTTGTGCCCAGTGTGTGTGTCTATATAGGTCAATCATTATCAGGACTTCCAACTCCACACTCCACTTCACACACATTTTTGGAAAGGATGCAGAGTGATTGATGCATAAAATGACTGGATTAGAATTGCCTGGTACCTTGTCAAGATTTTTTTTTAAGTAAATCACATTTTTTTCACCGTCTAAGCACTTTAAAAAAAACGTGGGGTTTTTAGCTTTATCTCCAAAGGAGTTTCTTATTTCTAAAAGCTTCTAAATTCTGGAACATAAACATATAAATCTATAGTACTCAGCCTTGTGGATTCATGAAGGGCCAATTCTTTGATGCTGTTATGAAAAACTTTTAATTTTTCCTCTTTGGAACCCTTTTTCATCTTTGGAATCAGTCTTCCGTTTGGAACCAAAATTTTAGGAGTAAAGACAATTAGACACACCACATGAGATCAGAATCTTGTTTCCAGCTAAAATTTCTGGGCACCATTTGTCCCAGCTGATAGTTTGCTCATTTATTCGCTTTTATATATATATATATATTTTTTTTTAATTAATTAATTAATTAATTAATTTATTTATTTATTTATTTTGGCTGCGTTGGGTCTTTGCTGCTGCTCGCAGGCTTTTCTCTAGCTGTGGTGAGCGGGGGCTACTCTTCGTTGAGGTGCACGGACTTCTCATTGTGGTGGCTTCTCTTGTTGCGGAGCACGGGCTCTAGGCATGCGGGCTTCAGTAGTTGTGGCTTGCAGGCTCTACAGCACAGGCTCAGTAGTTGTGGTGCACGGGTTTAGTTGCTCCACAGCATGTGGAATCTTCCCAGAGCAGGGCTCGAACCCGTGTCCCCTGCATTGGCAGGCGGATTCTTAACCACTGAGCCACAAGGGAAGTCCCTCACACGTTGATTTATTCATTCACTTGTTCATTTTAACAAACCTTTGACAAATCCTTACAGAGTGCTTTCTCTGTGCCAGGCACAGAACTAGGATTGGGGATACAGTGGTGATCTATGCTAGGAATGTGTTGCTGCTCTGTGTGAGCAAATCCAAATATTAGACACAGACTGAGGATATTTAATACAAGGAATTATGCCTAAGTAATTTGGTGTCGTTAAAGGGGGGCTTTGGCATCAGACAAGCTTAGTGTGACCTCTTGCTAATTATTTAACCACTTGGAGGCTCTTTTATCCTCCCCACAATACCAACAGTTCAGGATTGTTGTAGGAATTAAAAGAGATAACGTAGGTGAATATGTCTGGCAGTCAGCATGTTTTATTCGTTAGTTTTGTTAGTTTGTTTGGCCACAAACATGAACATTTTAAGAAACCATGAATATTTTTAAAAACCAGTGTCAATGCAATTTTGAAACTAAAAACTTTGTGGTGTCTTCCTCTTCCAAGGGTGTAAATAGTCTTCCTTTTTTCACTCCATTTGGACTGAGCACTGGGTACTTGGATGACCTCTTTGCAGTGGTGAGTTAAGATGCAGTTAGTTGATTTCTCTGGATCCTGACCAAATGCAAAATTCCCCAGTAGCATCGTGAATGAAAAATGTCGCCTGCCATATCAGTAGACAAAGGATGTTGCAGCCATCAGGCCACTACAGCCGCCCCCATGTAGTGAGACCTGAGAGAACTCAGCCTGGAGACAAACAGGCTGCCCCCCCACCAAGCCCTCAGCCATTGCAGCCGCCCCAAGCTGTGCACCTGGAGGGAATCAGGTTGGAGAAAAGCAGGATTCTGGCCCCAGATAGCTGAGGTGCTTATCAAAGGAATGATTTCAAGGAGCCAGATTTTTGCATCTTCCCATACATAAAAGAAAAGTGCTAAATTCATTAACTTGAGAAGTCTGGTTTTCTTTAATTAACAGTTATCTTTTGAAGTTCTACTACGGTCTTTATTGCAAAAACTCCTATGTATCCTGGCTCCCCCCTTACCTCTTCAGAGCAGTCCCTCAGAACTATCTAAGAGGCTGCGTCCCAGGCTGAAGTGCTCAGTTTTGTCCACCAAACAAAACGTAATTCTCAACTTTTGGGCTGTGTATTTTTTTTTCAGTCGACAGCATGGAGAATTCAATGTTTTGAGAGCTAAACTGAAATCAACTACCAACTAACAGCTCGTTCTGACATGACCCTGTCAGCTTCTTAATATACCACTTTTTGTGCCATTCTGAGAAAACACTCTTGCTCCTGCAATTAAATTCAACAAACATTTATTGAGCACCTTCCAGACACCAGATCCTGTGCTAGCTGCTGGGGGCTATGAAGATGAATGAAAAATGATCCCTGGATTTCTTGTAGATAACTCAAAAGGCAAGGGAAAAAGTGTGCTGGCTATCAATTTCAGAGCATGCCTGAAATTCCCAGCTTTGACTTCTCAAGTCCTCTAATAAAACAATTCAGTTTTGTTCCTTGAGATAAATTTTCCCATTTGTTAATACATTTTTCCATTTGTTATATGGTCTTTGCCCTTCTCTCTTCCTGCTTTCCCTGTGTGCAGAAGCTATTGGTAAGATTCATTTCAACCTACGAGTATGACACGTTTGGATTTAGTTGTGAAAAATGCCTTCTACAAACAATGGCTACACCAAAGTGACTGCTGAATCACCGTAAAATGATGTGAGATATCCTGAATGAGCTTTCCTCTATTCATCATTCTTTGAAAAGTATAGCCCTTTCTAAGGCAGGTGACTATGTTTTTAAATGAACAAATTATCCATCTCCTAGGACAATTGTGCTTAGAGTTCCCAGTATCCCTTTCCTTTATCCTATCCCACTCCTTGCAGGGAGAAGCAGACTTTTAGAAAAGGGATCAGTCACATCACCAGTATGAATAAGTAATGTGGTACCCTCCCACCCACTCATTCACACAGACCCATCGCGTGCAGGCAGAAAGTGGAGGAAGAGGGAGAGGAGGTGATGGAGCCAAGCATAAATATAATCACATTGCCCTTTACCTATTGAACATTTGCTATGTGGCAAACACTTGCGTAATATTATCTCTAATCCTTACATCAATCCCACAAAGTGGATTTTTCTTTTTTTTTTTTAACATCTTTATTGGAGTATAATTGCTTTACAATGGTGTGTTAGTTTCTGCTGTATAACAAAGTGAATCAGTTATATATATACATATGTTCCCATATCTCCTCCCTCTTGCATCTCCCTCCCTCCCACCCTCCCTATCCCACCCCTCTAGATGGTCACAAACCACCAAGCTAATCTCCCTGTGCCATGCGGCTGCTTCCCACTAGCTATCTATTTTACGTTTGGTAGTGTATGTATGTCCATGCCATTCTCTCACTTTGTCACAGCTTACCCTTCCCCCTCCCCATATCCTCAAGTCCATGCTCTGGTAGGTCTGTATCTTTATTCCCGTCTTACCCCTAGGTTCTTCATGACTGTTTTCTTTTTTTTTTTTCTTAGATTCCATATATATGTGTTAGCATACGGTATTTGTTTTTCTCCTTCTGACTTACTTCACTCTGTGTGACAGACTCTAGGTCCATCCACCTCACTACAAATAACTCAATTTCATTTCTTTTTATGGCTGAGTAATATTCCATTATATATATCTGCCACATCTTCTTTATCCATTCATCTGTTGATGGACACTTAGGTTGCTTCCATGTCCTGGCTATTGTAAATAGAGCTGCAATGAACATTGTGGTACATGACTCTTTTTGAATTATGGTTTGAGGCGACTATTCTCAGAGAGGTAAAGTGATTAGCTCATGATCATATAGCTGGTAGGTACCTCTTTCAAACTTTGCTCTGCCTGATTTTAAAACCTGTTCCTTTTCATTATAACTAGGCTTTTCAAACTCCATTTCCCGCAAGTTGTTTCAGGGAGTTCAATAAATATAAAACTATTTAGGAAAACATTAAAATGCACTCTAGAGACCATTAACATATTATTGCAATTTCTGACTGATTGCTTTTAAAATAAATAAGTGTTTTTGAACTTAACACCTAAGCATTTACGGATTTGATATTGCTACTGTCTGTTGCATATTTTGGAAAAATGACAAAGATGTCCTTTGAAAAATGGGTTTCTTGGTAGAAGATAAAAGGTTGACAATTACTAGCTTAGATATTACACTACTCCTTTACCAAGAGATATGTTGCATAATGTGTAGCAAACATAGTAAGGATGGTGCCAATATGCATAACACAACATATACAATGAGCATCACACTGTGAATGATATAGCACGGTTAAGCAGGTTGCTTGGAGTAGGACTGTACAGGTGGCCAGGGTAGACCTCTTTTATTTTTTATGGTTATGCCTAAAATACTGCCTATGTATTTGCTGGAACCAATTGTTTGATAGCTGGGCAGCTATATTCTTCCCCGCCCCAACACACACACACCCATTCTCCAATCCATTTTAAGGACGAGTATATTTCTGTTGGTTAGGTTTCACGCTGATGAGATCACAGTTTCAAAACACATATGTGGACTTGGCTTCACTCAACTTCATGATCAAATGATGCACTCCTATCTTGGACCATTTGTTCCAGAAAAGCTTCCTTGTTTTGAAGATAAAGAAAAGATGTCACCTTCATATGTGAAGAGCAGTCCATACTTGCTTTTCAGATCAGCAAAAAATTTTTTTAAAAACTCAGATCTCAAAATGAGTTCACTTGGAAGAACTTTATTCAGCAGACTTTCCTTTCAGAGTCTCCATGGTGGTACAAACAGCTTTACCTATTATTCGTGTTTTGGGAGTCAAGTTCAAGAGTATTTTCAGGGAGACACCATGAGAGAAGTGATTTGACTGAACGTGTGCTATTACCTCAAACTTTTAGGTGGAGCTGAGGGTGCAGTGGATGATCTTGAAGAGTCTCCTGTTCCAACTTTAAAATTATACAAGTCTAATACCAATTCTTGCTTGTGAGGCTTTATTTTAACAAGAGAGATTGCTGTTTGCTGCCTTCTTCCTCTGTTACGTCCCAGTATGTCTCTGAAGATTTGGCAGCCATATTTTATCTTTCTTTTGCCATCAGTCACAGTAGCTCTACAAGGGGAGACAGCTTCATTTTATAGATATGGAAGCAGAGGCCACCTGAGGTTAAGTGGCTTGTCCAAGTCATATGTGAACTATGTAGGACCCAAAGCTGAATACAGCAGCAGGCATATTTTTCTGCAAATAAGAGGCAGTACTCAAGGATCTAGAACCTTTTAATCTTTGCCTTCCATTGCTATGATTTTGAGTATGAGTGTGTGTTTGTGACTGTTTGCGTTCAGAGATTGTACTGAATTCAGCTTTGTATCTTAAGTACCTAGCACTGTGCTGCATACAACATAGGGACTTAGTAAATCTGTGTGGAATGGATGAAAGGGTACCAGGAATGCAACCTAGTCTGGCAGAAGATAGTGGAATTTCTATTTTTAACCATTGTGGTATTGATTATTTTCAGTTCCCCATTTTACCACCCATCCCCCTCACCAAAGCCTGAAATCCCCCCATTATTAAGAAATACATTTATAACAAGCAATGATCTTTACCTAAAACTGCACAGTGGGAAAATGAATGATTTTGGAAGTAGAAGTGACTTTCAATCTTTGGGCATCTTCTGTAACTTCTTTGTGCCTCAGCTTGAGTCTAACAAAAAATATGGCTGCTTCAATCACTATCACGGATACTGCTGTTATTTATTAAGCACTCAGCTAGAGCTAGGGAATGTGCTAGGGGTCCAACATGCAGATCATAGTATTTTACCAGCCCAGCACACCTGGGAGGCAGGTCTTCTCATTTTCTCCGTTTTACCCTGGCCCAGAGACATTGAGTCTCCTGTCTGCTGTTACACCACCAGTCAGGGAGAGCTGGGAGAGAGGTAATGACTACGGCTGGCCCTCCATAAACAGTAGCTATTAAGATGATGGTGCTAATTCAGGAGTCCTTGGGAGCATGTAACACAGTGAGTGCACTGCATCTTAGTATGAGTAAGTTTATGAGATCAATTCCCTCCCTATATCAAAGACAGTCAGCATAAAAGCTATCAGTGCTTGAGGGGAGAGGAAACTTAAGGATGTGTTAGGGGGTGAGGATATGGGAAGTGATCCCATTATTCCAAAATTAAAATTGTCCTTTTGAGAATATACTCTTCAACATTCAGCTCTGGGGGTGTGTGAAAGTGGGGAACAGGAAACAGAAGCTGACACGTTTTATCAATTCCACAAATTACCCATGGTGTGTCTTCATGTGCTGTGGGCTTGAATATTACAAGGAACAGGATGGAACATTCTTCCTCACTCTTCCCTTAAGAGAAATCTGTTGCTGGATGTTCAGCCTTCGGGCTGAGTGTGGCATCCCACAGTGTTTCAGTGGAAAGCTGCCAGAAAGGAATAATCACACTAGCAGCGTTATCTGCTGACACGAAAGATGGGAACACACTAACTGCGTAGACTTGGCTTCTTGCCTCTTGTTCAGGCACCAAACAGGCAGGATTACTGACAGCCTTCCTGAGACACCCTGGGACATACTCGATTACTCCAGAACTGTAAATCTCTCTATATGGTGTATTGCTTTGTTTCCTCAAAGCCCACTTCTCAAGTCTTTGTATCCCAGAGACTAAAGGAATAAGAAAGAGTACGGATCAGATGTTAACCTGTGCTCTACAGAACCCGACATGAATAGGCTTAGGGCCAATCTTGACCCAAACCCCTGACCTCTCAAAAGATGAGAAGTCCAGAACCTCTCAATTTCTTGAATCTCCAGGAAGATTAAAAAAGTAAATATGCCTAAAGAGGGCTGGCAAAACAGTTGTTTATTTTTAACAGTTTATTATAATAAATGAACTTTTTTTTTTTAGCACAAAACAAGTGTGTAAAGCCTCGGATAGTTACAGTGTTCATTAAAAAATATTAAGAAATACTAATTCAGAGTGCATTTCAGGTGGTGTGGTCACAAGGTTAAGGTCATGTGGTGAATGGTTTTTTTTTTTTTTTTTTTTTTTGTGGTACGCGGGCCTCTCACTGTTGTGGCCTCTCCCGTTGCGGGGCACAGGCTCCGGACGCGCAGGCTCAGCGGCCATGGCTCACGGGCCCAGCCGCTCCGCGGCACGTGGGATCTTCCCGTACCGGGGCACGAACCCGTATCCCCTGCATCGGCAGGCGGATTCTCAACCACTGCGCCACCAGGGAAGCCAGGTGAATGTTTTATGTTTTATTTTTTTCAATCCTCAGAATGTGTCTCTGTGTGTGTAATCTGATTTCAAAAAGAAGGTTCATAGTCAAAATTTGAGGATTTCTGGGAATGTGAGTCCCTGGCCACGTGATCTCCCTGGTTCCTCTCTTTACTCAGACCTTTCTGAGAAGCTCTGCCCCGACACTGAATGTGAACTTTTATGCTTGTGTATTCATTTCTTAGATTTCCTAAGATTCTCCAAGAAGTCCATTCTCCAAAAACATTAAAAACGACTTGTCTCGGGCTTCCCTGGTGGCGCAGTGGTTGAGAGTCTGCCTGCCAATGCAGGGGACACGGGTTCGTGCCCCAGTCCGGGAAGATCCCACATGCCGCGGAGCGTCTGGGCCCGTGAGCAATGGCCGCTGAGCCTGCGCGTCCGGAGCTTGTGCTCCACGACGGAGAGGCCACAACAATGAGGCCCGCATACCGCAAAAAAAACACGACTTGTCTCAAAAATAGCCTACCCTATGGAACCCAGACAAATAAACAGAGCTCCTCATTTTTGAAATTCAGATTACTCTACTTTTAAATGGTAAAAATATTTTAGCCTTTCAACTCAACTTAATGCTAAAAGCTCTTTTAAATGACTTGCTCTTTTTTTTTCAGATGTGTAATAATCTTGAAATTCTTCTTGTTTTTTTTACTTGCCACCTCTCCATCCCTATTCTAGAATCCATAAGGTTAAAAACAGGACATTGATCATTCTGAATAGGCAGTGGTCTAACCCCTACCCTGCTACTCCACAGCTGTGTGACCCTGTGGAAGTGCTTTCCCTCTCTGGTACTCAGTTTCCGTATCTTTAAGACGAGATGGTGATTCCATTTCACAAGTTCCTTTTATCTTTAAAAGACTATGATTTTTCTTCCTCTCATTCTTCACTTCCTGTCAGACTGCCCCCCCAATATTTTAATATCTAATCTCCAAAGCTATTGTCATGGCGTACTGGCCTACTCTGTCAAACAAAATAATTTGCTCTTAACTACAACAAAAACCAGTACTTAATAGGTATAGATTCAGACTTATTTTTCCCTTAACCAGATGGCAAGTAAATGTTTACTTTGTCATCTTGGTGAACAGAACATTTCTGGAAATACTCAAACCAGTATAAAAACTTTAAAATAAAGGGAAAAAAATCTAACTTTTGGCTCAGGTAAGTTGCCAGATACAGATGTGCACTGATAGTTTGAGAACACTAGATGGCGATATGAGTGCATCAAATAACAGACACATCCTTGATTGGTCCAGCATTAAAATCCCAATGATTGAGGGCAGAACAGGTTAATACATTCGTTAAAGAAACAAAGTCAAATATAATCAGGTGTTGGAGTGTTAGCTAACACTCTGAATGTATTCAGTAATCCGGTTCTTAGTGAAAGAAAAGAGCGTTAAATTAGAAATTATTTTATGCTACCGATGAGTCTATCTTCAAGGTAACTCTTGGGGCAAGAGTTGGCAATAAACACGTGTATCCCATAAAATCTATCTAATTCATACTTTCCTCTCCATTTTTGGCTTTCGTTTTTTAAAAATAGCAATTGTTTGGAGTGAAGTGTGCCTCACATATATTATTCATAGATGAAGTACTATATTCTCATTAGGAATGTGAGTCCTAAGACGTTGGTGTTTAAAAGGGTAAATGGCTGACTTACTGTAAGCTGTTGGCTGGGCCATTATTGACTGGCAGGATCAACTGGAAGCACTTTGTTAGTGGATTAGGTTGCCCTGGAAATGCCTTCCTGAAACTCTAATGATGCACTTAAGGGAACCCTCTGGGACAGGAGTAAAATGTCTCTTTGCAGGCGTGTCTTCCACCAGAGTCCTCTTGGGATGAGATGGGAGGGGGCGGGGCACATCCAAAGAGACACTGTAAGGGAACAGCCCAGAAAAAACGTTGCAGGTAACAATTTACATGGAAGCTAAGCTCATGACTTACTGATATAAACCCTGGCTTTTCTGAAGGTACCAGTGCTTCGTGGGTTCTTTTGAAGGAGCATCATTAATTCCAGAGAGACTGTACCTATGCACGTATGTATTTATTTATTTATTTCCTGTGGTGGGGTCGCACAGGGATGGAGAAGAAGGGAAAAAACAGGTGAGGGCATCTGAGAGAACATGGTTTCATCCTCTTTGGTTGGAAAAAGAACTACTTTGTAGCTTGAACATTGGGGGGTTGTTGGGTGTGCTTTTCTTCCTTTCTTTTTTTTTTTTTTTATAAAAACAAGCTTTAGAGGGGCAATTTGCCCTTCCGCAGAAATTCAATGCATGTGCGACAGGCATGTTTGTTGATTTTTTTAAATGAAAAATCGCTGTGTTCGTCTCACCACTGGGCTGGGGGCTTGTTTCTGGGGGATGGTGGTGGCGGTGGAGGTCTGAAGACAGGAGGAAAGGGCAAAGCAAAGGCCCTTGGAAACTCCAGACTTCCGGACAGGACGGGGAGGGGGGGAGTGGCTGCGCAGCGCTGCGTCCCCGCCCCGAGCCCGGAGCGCCCAGGAGTCGCGTGCCCACGGCCGGAGCGCGGCGTCCCCGCGCAGTCCTGGCGACCTGTCAGCTAGGCGGACGTGACTCGGAGCTGCCTCCGCTTTCTCCAAGCCATATTCCTTTAAGATGATGTAATAGTCATTTCCCTGGATGGTTTCTTGCCTGCACTGCTGAAACAACAGCATACGAACTGCACTGGGAACTGTGGAACCACCCAGCTCCGCCGCCGGAGAAGCCCGAGCCCGAGCCCCCCGCCGTCATTTCGGCGCTGCGGCGGCCGCCGGCTCCCACTTGTCTGGGAACATGGGAGCCCGCTTGCCCTTGCCGGCAGGTGGGGTGGCTACCTGGGACCCCAGCAGGGCACATCTGTCTTTCTTTCTGCTTCTGGGCTTTCTGAAAAGCTTCTAAGTCCCAGTACCTCTTGCAACTCTCTTCTGTTTTAAGGATTCTTTCCAAAGGTTTGATTTTTTTTTTTTTTTTCCTGGAGAAGCTTTGGATGAATATTTTTCTCTGCTTTGCTTCTTCAATCCAACCTCTCCTCACGGTTTAACTTTTTTGTGACTTGTTTTAACTTGATATTGGAAGTGAATATATACATACATATACACAAATATACATTTATATAAATCTTTATATATATATGTATATATATATATATATATATATATATATATACACACACACATATATATGATTATTTTCTAAGAGCACATCTCTCTGGCACTTTTCATTGATACCTCTGTCCTTTACCTCTTTGGGATTTGACAAGCTCCAGACTCTGTGTGTGGTTGTGGATTCCGACTGCTTTGCAAATGGGTATTTCTGCACAAGAACTGTTTCCAGCACTCACTAAGGTAAGTTCCGAGGCTTATTACTTTTCCTGTCCAGCCAGAAAAAAAAAAAAAATCCCCTTTTAGAAGTTGAAAATTACATATTCCTTTTTAATGCAGAAATCAATTAGAAATGTTTTTAATACTAAATGCTGGAGACAGAGGAATATGGATAAATATGTAGACACAAAATAGCTTGAGAGAAGCTACGATTTAGTTAAGAATGGCTGAAATCAGTAGTTCCAGGGCTGCTTATGTAAAATAATCTCTCCCTCCCTCCCTCCCTCCCTCCCTTCCTGCTTCTCTCCTTCCCTCTTCTCTCTCCAGTGGTCTCTTTTTTTCTGACTCATGCTCGGTTTGAGGAAATAATTTTCTCTCTTTTCCTTCACACAGACCTCTCAGTAACTGGGGACCTGGCCTGCCTTGCCTACTGAGCGTGGGGGAAGATTGGATGCAGATGAGTTGATTATATTCCATGAAGTAATAGCTTACCACCTGCCAGGGTTTAAACTACTTTTGCAGCATCACTTCACCTGTGGAGTCTTTGACATTTTGCTTTCTTGGGGAAAAACTGGGTAAGAGAAGGCCGTTTTTTAACAAGTTAGCATCCTCTTCCTCCCTTACAAGTTGGTGCAAAGGATCAGGCTCTGACTCCATTGAACTGCACCTTCACATCAAAATAGAAGAAGAAGAAAGGGACAATGGCTCTGAGTGGAAACTGTAGTCGTTATTATCCTCGAGAACAAGGGGCTGCTGTTCCCAACTCCTTCCCTGAGGTCGTGGAGCTGAATGTTGGGGGTCAAGTTTATTTCACTCGCCATTCCACATTAATAAGCATCCCTCATTCCCTCCTGTGGAAAATGTTTTCCCCAAAGAGAGACACAGCTAACGATCTAGCCAAGGACTCCAAGGGAAGGTTTTTCATTGACAGAGATGGATTCTTGTTCCGTTATATTCTGGACTATCTCAGGGACAGGCAGGTGGTCCTGCCTGATCACTTTCCAGAAAGGGGAAGACTGAGAAGGGAAGCTGAGTACTTCCAGCTCCCAGACTTGGTCAAACTCCTGACCCCTGATGAAATCAAGCAAAGCCCAGATGAATTCTGCCATAGTGACTTTGAAGATGCCTCCCAAGGAAGTGACACGAGAATATGCCCCCCTTCCTCGCTACTCCCTGCTGACCGTAAGTGGGGTTTTATTACTGTGGGTTACAGGGGGTCCTGCACCATGGGCAGAGAGGGGCAGGCAGATGCCAAGTTTCGGAGAGTTCCCCGGATTTTGGTTTGTGGAAGGATTTCCTTGGCAAAGGAGGTCTTTGGAGAAACTTTGAATGAGAGCAGAGACCCTGACAGAGCCCCAGAAAGATACACCTCCAGATTTTATCTCAAATTCAGGCATCTGGAAAGGGCTTTTGATATGTTGTCAGAATGTGGATTCCACATGGTGGCCTGTAACTCCTCAGTGACAGCATCTTTCGTCAACCAATACACAGATGACAAGATCTGGTCAAGTTATACTGAGTACGTCTTCTATCGTAAGTACCACGGGTTCTTTTTGTTTTTTCATGTGTATGGATCCTCTTAACAGAAATCTATGTCTGCATGTTCAGTCTATGTCTAAGGAATACTATTTTGGTTTTTTTTTTTTTTTAACCCTTGAGGTACAGCTAGAAGATTAGAGGTTATAGTCAGCTTTCATGTCTTACCTAAGACAACGTTTGTTTTCCCAGTCAAAGCACAGAATATTTAAAGGCCTCAAAAATCACAAGATGCAAATGATATTGGTATAGGTAATATGTGGAATGAAAACAGGCATGTATGTCTCTGTCAGATATTGAATTGTGAACATAAGAACATTAGAACTTAGCTGTTGGTCCACAGGAGGTTGATAGAGTGGCTGAAGTGCTGCTCTCTATTCTTTTATCTAACTTTGGGGTCTCTTAAGCTGGTTGCTGAAGACTGGCTTTCATGGGGGCATTGAAAACACAAATAGATGTTATACCGAATGACATGATCTTGGCTAGATGGCAGCATAGACTGACAAAAGACCCGCTTCCCCCCCCACCCCAAGCCTGAAATTTGCTTTTCTAGGCTTTACAGATTTGTGATTTGATTCCTTAGCAATCTGTACTGAGATATAAGTTGCAGTGCAGACTTAATTGAGCTTCATTTAGGAGTCATCCAAAAGGAATGAATCCTTGAGAATTGTCAGTCACATGCAGTCATCTTCAGATAGCTGAGGTGATGGAATTGGTGACATAAAAGGAAACTAGAAGGGAAAAAAGAAAGGAAACAATTGTACCTTTAAATTGTGCCTTTAAAGTAAGAGGTTTTTAGAGGTCAGTCCATTTGTTTAAGTGACTGTACAGAATGCCTTATTTTAAGAAATGGCATTATTCTAAATAGAAGCCATTGATCTCTGGAAGGAGAACAATCAATCAATCTGTAAAGTTTAGTGCTTGATGAACTGCTGATTTTCAACAGGTCTGGGAGTTGGGTGAAGTGAATTCCATAAGAAATATGTTTCCAGTTTTTCTCCATTCTTATTTTAAGGTAAATCCATAAATTTTGAGGATTAAAATATCTAAATGTCTTTACATAAAGATACGACTGAATTTCCTGGACTGGTTTTGCCTGCAGTTGTGTTTATTCATTTGGAGATGGTGCTGGGAAGCTTGGTGACAAGGCCTGTGGGAAGCCGAGTTGCTCTCTACTGGGTTATCACACATTTGGTTTTGGGAAGTGAAGACAAATGGATTGTATAGAAAGAACAGCTTGTGTAGAAAAATGAAATCAGCCAGCAGTTCAGTGGCGTTCTGATATGTTGGAACAAGCATTATTTGGTCCAATATCCTTACCTTTGGCCTTTGTCTGTAATCTGTACCTTCCTCTATGTTGGAACTTAGTTGCCAGATTCTGCTTTCTTCCTTCTGGTGAATTTTCCACTAGTATAGAGATAAGGCTTTAGCTTTTTCGCTTTCTACAAAGGAATGTGACATTATCTGTGATTCTGTAGAATAAATATCTTCTAACTTTGGGGGAAAAAATGCATCATAGAGTTTAAATCTAGGTGTGTGATATTTACCTTGTTCTCCAATTTCTAATATTTGAAAACGGCCTCTTAAGAAGCTTCAGTCAAATAAAAGAAAACCTACCAACCATAGCCCCTCAAAAAGACTACACTTGATTCTAATCACTTGCTCATCTAAATGATGCCCAGAACCTGAGTGTTTTTGCCTACTAGCTCAGTGACATTTCTGTGTTCATCAAAGACTCATCCATATAACACTATGTCCTTTTTAGATTGCTCTCGACAGACTCTGTTCTCTGATCATATAATCACTTCCTTCTTTGTTGGGTTGCTGAGAGGTTGCCAAAGTTTGCTCTCCGTCACTCCATGGACAGGCTAGCACAAACGTATAGCAACTTCATATTGCACAGCACATATACTGCATATGATATACTTGCCCTTTGTACCTAACAACCAGAGCTAAGTGTTAACTCTTCCTCTGTCTTAGGATCAATAAAACTGGCTGCTGCCTTTCTAAGGTGCATGACAGCTTCCGTGCAGCTGCTTAGGCATAATTATTTAATTAGAAGCTGCCAACTGTGCCTCTATAACCAAATTCATCAAGCTGTTGTGCTCAGGTTAATGGGACAAAACTACAGGAGATGCTCTAAAGCAGGGAGTTGCTTGTATGCAAAGATGCTCCGAGCCCTGCCAATCAACCAACTGTGAGCACCAAGCCACCGGGTGTGGAGCCCAGAAGCCACCACCTGCCAGCCAGATCCGAAGGGGCAGTATGTGTCTCTGGTGAGCACCTCCCCCAACCTCAAAAAAACCAACCAACTAACAGAAAAGATGCTCTTTGCAAGGGAACTCAACTTCCTCCTATGTTATAAAGATATCTGTAGATAAAGATATAGATATGTAATGACAAAATCCTTAGGTCCAAGTAATTAACTCCAAGCAATTAGACTCTTCTAATAACCAAGGATAATGCAGAGTCACTTTGTCTGGATCCAGATCACAGTAAAAAATGAACAGCAAGAAATTAACACATTGCATATGGTGGTTGACAGTCGTGGGGAAAGACCCCTTCTTCCTCTGTTTGCCTAATTTTCTTCCAGATTTTCCAAGGGGAAATTGGGAAATCTGTCAATTATTAACAGGCTAGATTCTTGCCTCATTCAGTCTTCATGTGGACCTAGAATTGATGGTCAACATCAGGCAGTTTTGACTGAGTGTTTCGTTACTGCAGAACTACGAACAATTAAAGTCAACCCATGTTTGTGTGTGTTCAAAAGGGCAGCAAGAAAGGTGTTTGTCTACGTTGCTTACACACCAAAATATGTGAGATACTGTGGATTATGATTCACTTATCAGCAACTGAAAAAATGTGAGTGATATAGGAAGTAAAGAAATGGCTGTCCTAGGATTGCCTCACAAAGTATTTTAATTAAAAAAAACGAGAGGGTACTTTTTCACCTTTCTCACCCAGCTAGGTAAATAATTACCTCTGTTTTCTCTCCAAGTGTTATATGGAAGGCAATATCATAAACATCAGAGGATGCCTTCTTGATTCACCTCTAGATGAAATGAGAGCTAAGTAATTTGGAAACGAGAAGTCCTGATATTGAACTCAATAGTGGTTCACACCACTTAGGAACAAAATCACAGGTGCGTGGAAATAAATGAACCTCTTATTAGCCCTCTTCTAGTGCCCTAGGGAAGCTTGCTCTTGGTTGGAGAAAATTAAGTACATTTCCTTAATCCTGCTCATGAGTGAGTTACTTCAGACAAATGCCTGAAACCATTCAGATTCAAAGACATTTGCCTCTAATAGAACTGTGATAACGTGACCACAAATAGGGAGTTTAGTTCATAAGATCCAAAAACATAAACTGTGAGTTCTGTGAATTACGGAGACACCAATTCATTGCCTTTTCAACAGATTACTGCTTGTAGGTGCATTTTCACCTTTTTTCTTTTTACTTGGTTTTCTTAAATTTAAAGGGTTGTTTCCACAAACGTTTCTAAATTGCTTTATATACATAGTATATATCTTCAGGGTGGTTGATTGAGATGGAGTGTTGGAGAAAAGTAGATCAGGAAATGATTTCTCACTTAGAGTTCTGCTGCATGACCTTGTATTGGGAAGAAATGGTGGTTCTGGCCATTGTGAATAACTTACCCAGTTGATTTTAAAAGCTTCCATAAGAGGGTCTGTTTTTAAAGGAAAACAGGTGGAAAAGCATCTATCTTGAAATGATTCTAGCTCTTTTTTTCCTGTTTCCTCAAAAGTTACCAATGATAGCTTCAATTTTTATTGCCCATGGAAATATGATGTTGGTACATTCAAAATGAAGCCACAGAACAATGAAGTCCAAACTGTGAGGGTCTGGTCTTTACCACACCTGCCTCTCCTCTTTCTGTGATGTTTTTCTGTCTTTTCCATCTAAGATGTTCTCTCTTCCTCTTCCTTTAGTCATTCCTGCTTTCAAGTTCTCTCTCTATGCCATAATCAAGAAGTCAGTAAAAATTGTTCTGTCATTTTATTTAGAATATTTTCAAGGCATGGTGTTACTTTTTAAAGAGGTTTTTATACATAAGAAACCTTTTAATAACTGTGGATCCAGTGACTTTGTCTCTCAAAGGGAGTGTTCTTAAGACTTGAGCCTTCTTAATTTATAATTTAAATATATAGCATAATCTAAGTATAAGGCTTCATCATGAAGTTGGTTTAGACCCTGCTTGGGCAGATATTGGATGGTGATGATGATGATAAAAGAAAGAGGTAGTGGGTATCATTTTTTCTTATCTCTTTAAGATGCTGTTCTCTGACCGTTGGGCTCAACGTAACAGGGATATAAGCATGTTAGTAACATATCCTATTATGCCGTTTTCACTTTCATGCCAAACAAGGTATATTACCTGAGCCCAATTCCTTGTAGGAGATGATTTGAATCGTCTCTTCCTAGATCTCTGGCATCCTGAATGAATGTGGCAGCAAGAGAAGTGTCAGTATGTAGGCAGAAAGGGGGAGATCTCTGTGATTGCCCCCAAGTGCCTCAATCTATTGAAAACGTATGTATACGGTTGGAAAGAGAAGACCAAATGATTTTGATAGCCTAACGAGGTTTAGATCTCACCAAAGGAATTAGAGATAGAAATAGCTGAGAATGTGCCACAGAGCTCCATTTGGAACACCTCCAAACACAAACCATGGAGAGGAGTGACTGGGCATAGAAGAGAGTGCCAGTCCGACGCACAGAAAACAGTTCTTCAGAAACGCAGAGGCGATGCTCAGTCTCTGCATCATAGCTGACTATTGCTCTTTTTCTTTGGTCTTTGCTCTAGCTTTCCTCAAACACTGCGTTTCTTGGCAAGTCAGCTAAAACATGTTAGTATGGAAACTTTCAAACACATCCAAATGTAGAGAAACCCAGCTCCAAAAATTACAGTGATCGTTACAAGACTAATCTTGGTTCATATATATTCCTACCTACTTTCTCCTCTGTCTGCACTGGATTCTTTTGAAACACATTTTAGAAGTCAGTCATTTCATTCATCCACAAACACTGTACCATATGTTTCTAAAATAAAATGAATTTTAAGGTACGTAACAATACCATTATCACATGCAAAATTAATAATTCTTTAATATCTTCTAATATCTAGTTGGTGTTCAAACTTCTTTGATTGTCTCACAATATTTTTTTTAAAGTTGTCACGCTCTTGTTTGAATCAAGAGTCAGATGAGGTCCATCCATTATCTTTTATTGCTATTTATTTTCTCTTTCAAAATTAAGAAAATATTGCATATGGCATACACGACAAAGTGGCAAAAACCTTACATCTCTTTTAATTTCTCCCTCCCTCCCTCCTTTTCCCTTGCTCACTTTTTCTCTCTCTCCCTCTTTCTTTTCTTTTTCAATCTATTTGTTTGAAGAAACCAAGTTATTTGTCATGGTGAATGTCTGGCACTCTGGGTTTCACTCATCCATCTCTGTGATCTCTGTGATGTCATTGACACATTTTTTTTCTTACCCCTGTATTTTCTGTAAATTTGTTAGAGCTAAACACCAGATTCTCAGGCTTGATCAGATTCAGGTTCAGAATTTCTTGCAAGAAATCTTCACAAGCGTTGGCAGGTCCATTTTTAATTTGCTTTGACAGATTGAAATGCTATCTGCTTTGGAGGCAAGGGAGGGACCTCTCCTTATTGTTAGTTTTTCTTTTTTAAAAATAAAATTTTCCATTAAAAAAAAATTTATTTATTTAATTTATGTATTTTTGGCTGTGTTGGGGGTCTTTGTTGCCGCCTGTGGGCTTTCTCTAGTTGTGGCGACTGGGGGCTACTCTTCGTTGCAGTGCACGGGCTTCTCATTGCCGTGGCTTCTCTTGTGGAGCACGGGCTCTAGGTGCACAGGCTTCAGCGGTTGTGGTGCATGGGCTCAGTAGTTGTGGCTCACAGGCTCTAGAGCGCAGGCTCAGTAGTTGTGGCACACGGGCTTAGTTGCTTCACGGCATGTGGGATCTTCCCGGATCATGGCTCGAACCTGTGTCCCCTGCATTGGCAGGAGGATTCTTAACCACTGCGCCACCAAGGAAGCCCTGTTAGTTTTTTCATGATCATCATATGGACAAATAGCAATTGGGATCTGTTCTCTCCATTGTTCAAGTTGATTCTGACAATACAGCAGGCAATAAAAGAGGCTCCAGTTTTTCCTTCTAGTCATCCAAAAATTATCTAGTATTCCACTGCTGTTCTTGTCATTAGGCCGGGCTACCATCAGGGGTGCAGTGAACCTACCAAGATGTGCACTGGCTCCTGTTGGCTGGGAGGAAGAATCATTCTGAGTGGGAAAGTTTGCCTCCTGGCTGTTTTAATTTTGTATTCTGAGATTCTTTCAACTGTGCGGAAGCTCCACTGAACTCATCGTGTACATTCTCAAACCTCTTCTCTCCTTGTGTTCCTTATCTCAGGAAATGGATTCATCAGTTGCCCAGTTCCCCAGGGAAGAATAAAACCTGAGCGGCTCTTCTTTCTCCCTAACCATTTCTCCAATCTCCAAGTCCTATTGGTTCTTTTTCTTCATCCGTCTCAAATCCATCCATTTCTTCCCATCTCCACTGATGCTACCCAGCCCACTGGCATTGCTTTTCTAGATTATTGCAAAGAAGCTGAAACTGTCCTTCCCACCCACATCTGGCGTTGTTCCCTTTGGGTCTCCTCTTCCTGCTGCAAAAATGGTGAGATTTCTAAAATGTGAGCCTGACCATGTCACTCTTTAACATGAATCACAGCTCTTGGTGGAATGACCTCTGCTTCTGTCCTTAGCCTCTTCTGTTGCCCTCCCACCCATTACATTTTTAACCTCAGCTCTACCCCATTTCTTTTAGCTCCTCAATGCTGTTATACACTTGCTTCTTCAGTTTCATACATAATGTTCACTCTGCCTGGAACTGTGCCTTCACCTGCTTTGATTACATACTTCAGGTCCCAATCTAGAGGTTCCTTTTATGGGAAGCCTTTCTAGCCCACCATATCTAGATTAGGCACCTCTTATCTTTGCTCCATAGGATCGTATTTTCCATTACTGTGGCACAAATAATACTGTATTCTACTTGCTTATTTAACTGTTTCTGTAACATTAGACTGCAAGCTCTGTGAAGGTAGGAACTGTGTCGGTCACTTTCATCATGATATACCTGGCACAGAATCTGGCAAAAATGTAGGTACTCCATAAATATTTCTCAAAGAAGGAAACTAAATGCCCACTGCAGACTTTTGTTATGGTCATAGGTGCCACTGTCTTGCATATACCATTACCTTATCTCTTAACAGAAGAACTGGAGAGCAATGACGGTGTGATTGCTCTGGTGTGATTGGTAATAATGATGGCATTTCCTAACGTCCACTGAGTTCTTCAGGTGCTGGGCTAAGCACTTTAATTTTTATTTTTTGAATTTTTGAATTTTATTTTATTTATTTTTTTATACAGCAGGTTCTTATTAGTTATCCATTTTATACACATCATTGTATACATGTCAATCCCAATCTCCCAATTTATCCCATCCCCCCACCCCCCCCAGCCACTTTCCCCTCGTGGTGTCTATACTTTGTTCTCTACATCTGTGTCTCAATTCCCGCCCTGCAAACCGGTTCATCTGTACCATTTTGCTAGGGTCCACATATATGCATTAATATACAATATTTGTTTTTCTCTTTCTGACTTACTTCACTCTGACAGTCTCTAGATCCATCCACGTCTCTACAAATGACACAATTTCGTTCCTTTTTTTGTGTGTGTGGTACGCGGACCTCTCACTGTTGTGGCCTCTCTCATTGCGGAGAATAGGCTCCAGACACGCAGGCTTAGCGGCCATGGATCACAGGCCCAGCCACTCCGCAGCATGTGGGATCTTCCCAGACCAGGGCACGAACCCGTGTCCCCTGCATCAGCAGGCAGACTCTCAATCACTGCACCACCAGGGAAGCCCTCGTTCCTT
Source organism: Kogia breviceps (assembly GCF_026419965.1). Lineage (NCBI taxonomy): Eukaryota > Metazoa > Chordata > Mammalia > Artiodactyla > Physeteridae > Kogia > Kogia breviceps. Next base: position 120,875,885 of record NC_081313.1, read on the forward strand.
TTTATGGCTGAGTAATATTCCATTATATATATCTGCCACATCTTATTTATCCATTTGTCTGTCATGGGCCTTGCTTCCATGACCTGGCTACTGTAAATAGTGCTGCAGTGAACATTGGGGTGCATGTGTCTTTTTGAATTATGGTTTTCTCAAGGTATATGCCCAGTAATGGGATTGCTGGGTCATATGGTAATTCTATTTTTAGTTTTTTAAGGAACCTCCATACTGTTCTCCATAGTGGCTGTATCAGTTTACATTTCCACCAACAGTGCAAGAGGGTTCCCTTTTCTCCACACCATCTCCAGCATTTGTTGTTTGTAGATTTTTCTGATGATGCTCATTCTAACTGGTGTGAGGTGACACCTCATTGTAGTTTTGATTTGCATTTCTCTAATAATTAGTGATGTTGAGCAGCTTTTCATGTGCTTCTTGGCCATCTGTATGTCTTATTTGGAGAAATGTTTATTTAGGTCTTCTGCCCATTTTTGGATTGGGTTCTTTGTTTTTTAAATATTGAGCTGCATGAACTGTTTATATATTTTGGAAATTAATCCTTTGTCTGTTGATTCATTTGCAAATATTTTCTCCCATTATGAGGGTTGTCTTTTCATCTTGTTTGTAGTTTCCTTTGCTTTACAAAGCTTTTAAGTTTCATTAGGTCCCATTTGTTTATTCTTGTTTTTATTTCCATTACTCTAGGAGGTAGATCAAAAAAGATCTTGCTGTGATTTATGTCAAAGCCTGTTCTTCCTCTGTTTTCCTCTAAGAGTTTTATAATGTCTGGTCTTACATTTAGGTCTCTAATGCATTTTGAGTTTATTTTTGTGTTTGGTGTTAGGGAGTATTCTAATTTCATTCTTTTACATGTAGCTGTCCAGTTTTCTCAGCACCACTAATTGAAGAGACTGTCTTTTCTCCATTGTATATCCTTGCCTCCTTTGTCATAGATTAGTTGACCATAGGTGCATGGGTTTATCTGTGGCCTAATGCAAAAGACTTTTGTGCATTAATTTTGTACCCTGCAACTTAACCAAATTCATTGATTAGCTCTAATAGTTTTCTGGTGGCATCTTTAGGATTCTCTGTATAGTATCATGTCATCTGAAAACAGCGACAGTTTTACTTCTTCTTTTCCAATTTGTTTTCCTTTTATTTCTTTTTCTTCTCTCTTTGCCGTGGCTAGGACTTCCAAAACTATGTTGAATGATAGTGGTGAGAGTGGATATCCTTGTCTTGTTCCTGATCTTAGAGGAAATGGTTTCAGTTTTTCACCATTGAGAATGATGTTTGCTGTGGGTTTGTTGTATATGGCCTTTATTGTGTTGAGGTAGGTTCCCTCTCTGGCTACTTTCTAGAGAGTTTTTATCATAAATGGGTGTTGAATTTCTTCAAAAGCTTTTTATGCATCTATTGAGATGATCATATGGTTTTTCTTCTTCAGTTTGTTAATATGGTATATCACATTGATTGATTTACATATATTGAAGAATCCTTGCATCTCTGGGATAAATTCCACTTTATCATGGTGTATGATCCTTTTAATGTGTTGTTGGATTCTGTTTGCTAGTATTTTGTTGAGGATTTTTGCATCTATATTCATCAGTGATATTGGTCTGTAATTTTTTTTTTTCTGTAGTATCTCTTTCTGGTTTTTGTATCAGGGTGATGGTGGCCTCATAGAATGAGTTTGGGAGTGTTCCTTCTTCTGCAGTTTTTTGGAAGAGTTTGAGAAGGATGGGTGTTAACTCTTCTCTAAATGTTTGATAGAATTCACCTGTGAAGCCATCTGGTCCTGGACTTCTGTTGGTTGGAAGATTTTTAATCACAGTTTCAATTTCATTACTTGTGATTGGTCTGTTCATATTTTCTATTTCTTCCTGGTTCAGTCTTGGAAGGTTATACCTTTCTAAGAATTTGTCCATTTTTCCAGATTGTCCATTTTATTGGCATAGAGTTGCTTGTAGTAGTCTCTTATGATGCTTTGTATTTCTGTGGTGCCTGTTGTAACTTCTTTTTCATCTCTAATTTTATTGATTTGAGCCCTCTCCCTCTTTTTCTTGATGAGTCTGGCTAATGGTTTATCAGTTTTGTTTATCTTCTCAAAGAACCAGCTTTTAGTTTTATTGATCTTTGCTATTGTTTTCTTCGTTTCTATTTCATTTATTTCTGCTCTGATGTTTATGATTTCTTTCCTTCTGCTGACTTTGGGTTTTGTTTGTTCTCCTTTCTCTAGTTCTTTTAGGTGTAAAGTTGGATTGTTATTTGAGATTTTTCTTGTTTCTTGAGGTAGGCTTGTATTGCTATAAACTTCCCTCTTAGAACTGCTTTTGCCGCATCCCATTGGTTTTGGATCGTGTCGTGTTTTCATTCTAATTTGTCTCTAGGTATTTTTTTAGTTCCTCTTTGATTTCTTTGGTGATCTCTTGGTTATTTAGTAACATATTGTTTAGCCTTCATGTTTTTTATGTTTTTTCCCCTGTAATTGATTTCTAATCTCATAGTGTTGTGGTCAGAAAAGATGCTTGATATGATTTCAATTTTCTTAAATTTACCGAGGCTTGATTTGTGACCCAAGATGTGATCTATCCTGGAGGATGTTCCATGTACACTTGAGAAGAAAGAGTAATCTGCTGTTCTGGATGGAATGTCCTATAAATATCTGGTCTCTTGTGTCATTTAAAGCTTGTGTTTCCTTATTAATTTTCTGTCTGGATGATCTGTCCATTGGTGTAAGTGAGGTGTTAAAGTCCCCCTTATTGTTGTGTTAGTGTTGATTTCCTCTTTCATAGCTGTTAGCAGTTGCCTTATGTATTGAGGTGCCACTATGTTGGGTGCGTATTTATTTATAATTGTTATATCTTCTTCTTGGTTTGATCCCTTGATCATTATGTAGTGTCCTTCCTTGTCTCTTGTAATATTCTTCATTTTAAAGTCTATTTTATCTGAGTATTGCTACTCCAGGTTTCTTTTGATTTTCATTTTCATGGAATATCTTTTTCCATCCCCTCACTTTCAGTCTGTATGTGTCCCTAGGTCTGAAATGGGTCTCTTGTAGACAGCATATATATGGGTATTGTTTTTGTATCCATTCTGCGAGCTTGTGTCTTTTGGTTGGAGCATTTAATCCATTCACATTTAAGGTAATTATTTATATGTATGTTCCTCTTACCATTTTCTCAATTTTTATGGGTTTGTTTTTGTAGGTCCTTTTCTTCTCTTGTGTTTCCCACTTAGAGACGTTCCTTTAGCATTTGTTGTAGAGCTGGTTTGGTGGTGCTGAATTCTTTTAGCTTTTGCTTGTCTGTAAAGCTTTTGATTTCTCCATCGAATCTGAATGAGATCCTTGCTGGGTAGAGTAATCTTGGTTATAGTTTCTTCCCTTTCATCACTTTAAATATATCGTGCCACTTCCTTCTGGCTTGTAGAGTTTCTGCTGAGAAATCAGCTGTTAACCTTATGGGCATTCCCTTGTATGTTATTTGTCGTTTTTCCCTTGTTGCTTTTAATAATTTTTCTTTGTCTTTAATTTTTGTCAGTTTGATTACTGTGTGTCTCAGCATGTTTCTTCTTGGTTTTATCCTGCCTGGGACTCTCTGCACTTCCTGGACTTGGGTGGCTATTTCCTTTCCCATGTTAGGGAATTTTTTGACTATAATCTCATCCAATATTTTTTTGGGTCCTTTGTGTCTCTTTTCTCCTTCTGGGACCCCTATAATGTGAATGTTGTTGCATTTAATGTTGTCCCAGAGGTCTCTCAGGCTGTCTTTATTTCTTTTCATTCTTTTTTCTTTATTCTGTTCTGTCACAGTGAATAGCACCATTCTGTCTTCCAGGTCACTTCTCCGTTCTTCTGCCTGTTATTCTGCTATTTATTCCTTCTTGTGTATTTTTCATTTCAGTTATTGTATTGTTCATCTCTGTTTGTTTGTTCTTTAATTCTTCTAGGTGTTTGTTCTGTAATTCTTCTAGGTCTTTGTTAAACATTTCTTGCATCTTCTTCATCTTTGCCTCCATTCTTTTTCTGAGGTCCTGGATCATCTTCACTATCATTATTCTGAATTCTTTTTCTGGAAGTTTGCCTATCTCCGCTTCATTTAGTTGTTTTTCTGAGGTTTTATCTTGTTCCTTCATGTGGTACAAAGTCCTCTGCCTTTTCATTTTGTCTATCTTTCTGTGAATGTGGTTTTCCTTCCACAGGCTGCAGAATTGTAGTTCTTCTTGCTTCTACTGTCTTCCCTCTCAGGGTTAAGCACTTTACATACCACTTGGAATTCTCCCAGAAAGATGCTCTGCTCTTAGCACCTGCACAAACATTCTAGCTCTGGGGAACTGAGAAAAACACTTTACCAGCAGCGAAGTCTCCTGTGGTTTCCTTTTAGTTGACTCACCTAAACAGGAGCAAATTGAAGCTGGGAGAGGGTGGGTGGGCAGCATTTAAGGAACAACCCTAGGAGGGACTTGGCATTCAGAAAAGTGCTGCAAAATTGAGAATAACCTCAATAGGAGAAGAGCTCTGCTAGAATGCAAAGTGTGCTGTTAGGCTGACCCGGTTGCCTTCCTAATCTTCTTACTGTTAAAGGATTCTATCAATATTTCCTCCTTCCCTCCCTTCTTACCATGTAATGCCAGAGGCAATATAACATGGTGGTTTAGAGCCTGGGTGTTGGAGCCCACACTGCTTGAGTTTGAATTTCTAGCTGTTTGATCACCTGAAAATCACTTGACTTCCATGCGTCAGTTTCCTCACCTGGAAAATGGAGATGGTAACAGTGGTACTTGGCTCATAGGGTTGTTACAATAATCGAATAGGTTGCTATATATAAAGTGCTAATGACAGCACCTGGCACCCAGGCAATGATATGGAAATGTTAACAAATACTTACAAGGACCTCTGAGAATACTGACATGACAAGATACAGGTCCTTCCTATAAAAAGCTAACCTGATTCTTTATAATAGTTCTCTTGGATACTTTGTTCAGTCTGTTGATCTTATGCATGTTAAAAAAACAAACAAAAACATCTGGAAGTAACTTTTAAAGTGGAAATTCAAGCTATTGATTTTAATTGAATCTGAATAAACATAAAAGTAAACCCTTCAGAAAGCTTCCAATTGCAGTAACTTTTTTCTTCCCCCCGGGCTATTCCGTAATGCAAGTCATTAATAACAGCTTTTCTCCCTACCTTATTTTCAACTTGTGGTTTTTCAGAACCTGGGAGAATATGTGGTAGCATTGAAAATTAAGAATATAATTTAAATTATATATTCAGTTACTGCAGAATTAAAATAACCTTTTAGGAATCTCAGCCTAGAGAGAATTCTCCTTCATGGTGACAGAAAATGGTTACTGAGTATGCCTCCAACAATAAGATGATTTAAATTGCTCCAGAAATGAAAACAAGACATTTTTCTTCACACCATGAGTAGCTGTTCTGTGTGGTTTTGAATGGAAACAAGACTGCTAATGGGGGCTGTTGCTGCATGACCCAGTCAAAAGCTGCCCCATGTGAAGAAATTCATACTTTTCTACTTTCATTCATCTATCCCATTCTGAAACAGAAAATTCTAATAATTTCCACACCCCCGTTTACAGTGACCTTTTATTCTGAGTGTATCTGATATAATGTGATGGTGAACTAGTTACATTGATGAAAATAGGAGGTGACCCATTCTTTATATATAACTTGGTGCACAAGAGACTTTGGGGCTGCTGTTTGTTGTGTTTTAGACAATACCGTAGACTGTGGATTGACACTGCTAGGCCACTACATAGAGAAAAGGAGAGCTAGGCTCTGGTGACAGTGATTTTTCTGTGAAAGGAGCTATCTGTGTGTGGAGCAGCAGAGAAATTCTAGTGACTGGGATAAGGGAAATGTGGTGTATGACTGTTAGCGTGTGGCAGAGGCATAAAATCAAAACCAAGGGAGTACTCCAGACTTGGGGAAATGTTGCAGAGCCCTTGACGGAAGAAGAGCCGGCCAACAATGAGAAACGCATCGAGCACTGGCCAGGCATCACGGCTCATTTTCTTACATTGTTAAGCGTTCAGTTATGTCAGGTGGAGACATTTTCCTAGGGCACATGCTTGCACATTTACACTGAAAATGCAAATGGAAAATAAGATTCCGTTAGCACTAATTTGCTTTCTAGCCAACTAGGTGAAATCTCTTTTTTTCTTTAAACAGAGGGATACCTGTGTGGAGTTGTACATCTTGTGAAGCTGCCATGAAATAGCACTATGTTCATTCCTATTTGCATAAGAAAAGCATGCCTTAGAAAATAGCAGAGTTGCTTGGCTTTTCTGGATAAATACTCCTGTGGTCTGGAGCAGTAATGACTAATGCTATAATGTGTGATACTTAAAAATTTTAAAGGCCATTTTCAGGTCTTTGGATGCTCAGTAATGTAAAATATTTATTTGGGAAGATCTGATTGCTTCATACTCACTGAGGACCTGTCTTATATAAAGTACCTTTTTTGTTTTTTGTAGGGTTGTCCAGATGAGTTGGGTAGCAAATATCATATCTGTATTCAGACAATTGAGATCCTGATTCACAAAGTCCTCATGATCATGATTTTCTAGTACTTCTCCACAATCAGCCAGGGAAGTGATTCACAATGTGCACAGGCCTCATGGATTGGAAACTGAAGGCCCTTCAAGCCTTTCATCATCTGCATCCTTTTACACAGACAAATAAAACATAGCATGATGTGTGATCTGGTTTTATACCAAGATGGTGCCATCCCTTCATCAGAACGACCTCCTTTAATAGGCAGAGTCCATCCCACCTCTGTTGCTTGTACAGAATTCTGATCACTACCTTCTGGCCATGGAATTACCTGCCAGGCCCTGGGATGTTGCTATGCCTTTGCTTTTGTGTGTGTTAGGTTCCTAAACATCTCTGCAATGGTTGGCTTATACATTCCTTCTAGAATACATTTTGAACACCTACTGTGCACCTGAGACTGCATGCAGTTCCAGGGATTCACCTGTGAATGAGAAGCATATGGTCAGTGTTCTCATGGAGCATATTGTTTAGGGAGAGATTAGACTAGTAAATGGGCAATTTCAATCTTGTGTGATGGGTAAGTGTAAATTGATTTGAGGATAGAGAGGGGACTTTTAACCTGAACTTGAGGTGTCAGGAAATTTAACCGTATTTTATCTTAATGCTTAGAGAAGAGAAAATGCTGAAATCTTTAATGCATCTGATGACTTAAAGATACTAGCTGGTTGATGGAACCATAAAAGTTCCATCTCAGGATGGCTTAGGAGAATCTTGAGATCATTAGCCATCATTTCATTTCTAATTTAGTTAGTTCCATCATTTCCAGTGTGAATGATTTTGATTCGTTCAGGAACCAATATCTTCCTTTTTAAACTCTTCATTTCTCCCTTCCATCAAACCTTTGTCTTGTGAGAGTGTATGTACAAAATCAGAAGCCAAATGATAGCCTTAGATGACCAATAATCAATTTTAAAGATACTTTATAATTATATCTGTAGTCTCTTTTTATAATGATTCTCAAAATAGTGTCATGATTATTATTTTAACGTTAAGGATTACTGATTTGCCTTGCCAATCTCATACATAACTCTTTTTCAGGAACTACCCCAGTGCTGAACACACAGGAGGTGCTCATTAAGCATTTGTGGAATGAATAAATAAATTCATAACACCACATTTTATTTTTTTATTTTTTAATTTGTTTGCCACACCACACAGCTTGAGGGATCTTAGCTCCCCAACCAGGGATTGAACCCAGGCCTCAGCAATGAAAGCTCAGAGTCCTAACCACTGGACTGCCAGGGAATTCCCCATAACACCACATTTTAAAGAATATTAATTTTATTTATCTATTTTTTAAATTTTATTTATTTATTTTTATTTATTTTATTATTTTACGGTATGCGGGCCTCTCACTGTTGTGGCCTCTCCCATTGCGGAGCATAGGCTCCAGACGCGCAGGCTCAGCGGCCATGGCTCACGGGCCCAGCCGCTCCGCGGCATGTGGGATCTTCCTGGACCGGGGCACGAACCCGTGTCCCCCGCATCAGCAGGCGGACTCTCAACTACTGAGCCACCAGGGAAGCCCCTAATTTTATTTTAAAGAAGTAAAATTTAAAAGAAATAAAATTTAAAGAAATAAAATGTGAAATGTAAAATGAATGAAATGTGAAATGAATGAAAATATCAGGTTTACTTGATACTTACTTTTAACCATGGATGTGCACCCTATAAGCAACAGTGAAAATATGGTTGAGTACAGTAACAGCATCAGACCTATCTGGATAAAAAACCTTACTTCCGTCCATTCCTACCAGGGTACTCGTGGGAGAGTGTCTTAACCTCCTGATACCTCAGAACACTCATCTCTTAAAGGGGAACATGGAAACTTCTCTCGTGGTGGTACTTATAAGGATTAAGCCAAGGTCATGCCATCTTGTTTGTTTGTCTCATTAATATCCAGGCATTTTGTCTCTAGGCTCTTTTGGCTCATCTTACAAATAGGTATGTTTGGATTCAGAAGAAGAAACTGAGAGAATATGGGTCTCATGGAGCTGATCTTGCCCACCCTCAAACAAAAGTCAAGCTGCTTCTCACTGGTTTCCCTCTGACCTTAGAGAAAGGGAAGACTCATCACATGACACATTCCTGTAGTCCCCTTGGTGTGCTTACTTCTCCTGCCCCTACTGCAGGCACTGGTCTATCCACAGCACTGTCAACACTGCCTTTTGACAGTTATTACAATAGGCCGGTCTGTTTCCCACCTTGAGACACTGCACTTGTGAACTCTTCCTTCTACTCCTTGCCTTTCTGGGTCAGGCTTTAATGGGTTTTCCTTGGAAAGGCCTTCTGTCACCATCCCAGCTGAAGTAGCCAATGTCTTTGTCATTCTCCGTTGAGCTCCATGTTTCCACCATAGCACTGTTTACGTGTGTAAATATTTGCTTGCTTTACTTGTTTATTTTCTCTCTCTGTAGACTGTAAGCTTCATGGGGGCAGGAGCTAGGAACTCTATTTGTCCTGTTCTTATGTATCCACAGCACCTAGCACAGTGTCTGGAGCATAGGAGGCACTAACTTATTTTTTCTTTATCCTCCCTACCCCACCATGTAAAATTATAATAGTAGGATTCCCTCTCATGGTGAAGGCAACTGATGACATAGATATAGATATATAGACATATAGATATTGATATACACACACATAAAATATTATATAATCTATCTGTCTCTGGCTAGTGTAGTGGAAACAAATATGAGAAACAGAAAAGGGCAAATTAAATCCTGAAAGAATACAAGATGTGAACAGAAGTGGGGAAACTGGCTTCAGTACATCACTTACCCTCTCCAACCCTCAGGTACCTCAGTTGTATAACAGGTATAGTGGAACTCATAGGACACGAAGTAGCAAATAATATGACATATGTAAAGTGACTGTTGCTTGATTAGATGTCTGCTGTTAAGGCAGATTTTATCCTAGCTTGAGTGAACACCTGGAGAATGTCTTAAGAAAAGGTAACTCCATCCACAAAGAGAGAGATTAAATCTGCTCATTCAGAAAGTTGTCAAAGCATTTGGATACTCATGGTCAAAATAAGTAGACAGGCAGGACATCCCTGGTGGTGCAGTGGTTAAGAATCCGCCTGCCAATGCAGGGGACACGGGTTCGAGCCCTGGTCCAGGAAGATCCCACATGCCGCAGAACAGCTAAGCCCGTGCTCCACAGCTACTGAGCCTGTGCTCTGGAGCCCATGATCCACAAGTACTGAAGCCTGCGTGCCACAACTACTGAAGCCTGTGCAACTAGAGCCTGTGCTCCGCAACAAAGAGAAGACACTGCAATGAGAAGCCCGCGCATCACAATGAAGAGTAGCCCCCACTCACTGCAACTAGAGAAAGCCCACGCACAGCAACAAAGACCCAACACAGCCAAAAATAAATAAATAAACAAATAAATAAATTTGTAAAAAAAAAAAAAAGTAGACAGGCTTTAATGGGGCTGCAGCACCAGCACTATTATTATTACATAACACTGAGTAGCATAGAATCAAAGATATGTTGGGTCTATTTTGGTCTCCTTTACTTGTGTAATGATCATGCACCTATGGTCTGAAGGTACTGGCTAAAAGGGTAAAAACAAATTCCTTATTGAGTCCTGTAAACTGTAACGCTGGATGGGAGCTTGAAGCATATCTTTTACACTAGGAAAAGTACCAACTTGATTTATAAAATCAGAGCATCCTGGGAGGTACAGGGATCTCATGGTTTCATGATTCACTTTCCTCTCACAGCCTCCAGGCTTTAAATGAAGTTCTAGGTAGAAGTCACCACACAGAATCTTTCAAAGTGACACTCTTGATTGAAGTAGGAATTGGGTGTGAGTAGGATGTTCCTCCCTATTCCCCCTTTTTTGCGGTGGCCCTTGGGGCAATTCAAGAAACCTAGGGCCCAGTGTAGATGTTTGAAAACTCTAAACCGGACATACTAAACATATGGTGAATTTCTGTCTTTTGAAAAATTAGCTTTTTATCTTTTTGGTCAGGTTCTTAGCTGTGTGTTCCTTTCTACTTTCTAAATTTTCATTGACTTATGTGTAGTTCTCAGGACAACTCAAAATGAGGGATGGACTGGAGAAAGGCAATTATTAAAAAAGGTAAAGAGCAAAATAAATTAATTTTACCCCTACCTTTGGTATGTTACAGAGAAAGTTAACTTAATTATCCACTTTACATTTTTCTCTGTAAAAACACAAGCAATAGGAGTTATTGCTATTGAAAGAAAGCATAGAAAATGGTCAATACAACAGATTTTCTGTTTTTACCTGGTAGTCTGGAGTTGTTTTATATACTGTAAATAAAAGCTGAGGTTCGTATATTATTTTGTTAATGTATATTTCCTCCAAAGAGCTTAAGGGACTGTGGTAAAATCTCTGGTTGAAATGGTGCTTTCTATCCTAACATGAAGAATTAATTGTAAACAAAAAAAAATCTGTTTTGGGAGTGTTTGTAAATAATCCCTCATACCAGCGATATTCTCCTGTATAAAAACAGCAGGAACACTTTCTTTTTATCATAGATGTATTTTCATATTGTTTATAGTCTGTGATTTGCCTTGGTAGTTTGCTTCCTTTTATGGGAAAACAAGTTTTCTTCCAAACAACCAGATGCAATGTAATCAAATAATTACTGTCTCAATTTGCTGCTGAAGTCCTCCTGAGCAGAAAGAAACCAAAGACAAGTATGCAGTGGCATATATTTAAATTCTGAGATTCTAACCGTAATCATAGCTCTTTTATATGTGAACTTGATGTCAGGTATCATGTCAGGTGTTTCTCATGTAATCCTCATGAAGCATCTACAATAAGAAACTGAGGCTTAAAGAGATTCACCTTGGTCAAGGTCACTGTTAGTGGATGCTTCAGAATTTCTGTAGCATTAAGTTTGAGCAAAGTTCATTCACTCATATCAAGAATGAAGGTGAGGGTGGACTGATGGAGATCAAGGCTGGGTGATGGGGCTGAACTTGAAAGTAATTTCTCCCTACACCATAGACCCAAGTTACTGCTATGTGATCTCATAATTGCTATGAGCAGAATTCAAATCCCAGCTGCCCTGACCCTAATTCCAGCACTCTTTTGACTGTCATGCAATATTACCGAAATACCAGATGTCAGTCCTATCTTTTTTGAACTGCCCAAAACAGCTCTTCAAGGAAACCGACTCCCAAGATTAAGTGAGAAGCCCACATACAGCCTCCCCCAGGGGGTGGCATGGCAGAAGGTGCTGGACAGGACTGATTTCTCTTTCTCTCTCCCCTTCAAATTTCAAGCCTTATGAACACGATTTTCCCATGATACAGCTTAAAAAAAATTTAAACCAGATTGGGCTGAAATCTGCAGATCTGTCCTCAGTTACCCACACAAAACTTCTGGGATATGATCTCTTCTCCCAGAGACTCCTACACAGCATTATTTTTAAGAATTTGATTTCTTAGGTACCACAGATATGAAAAGGCACAAGATTTCACAGTACAAAAAGACATAAAAAAACATTTGAAATGGAATAGGAAAGATTTATCCTTGTCTTCCTCCACACCTAAGCTAAATAAATAAAGTCTTTAAAAGTTAAAAAAAAATTCAAAGGCATATATGCAAGTTCTGGTTCTTGAATCTAGCAAAACGGAAATGAGTGAGGTAGTCTGATGGAAGATGAATCCAGATGCTCTGACAGGCATTCTTGGTCTCCAGAGAAAAGGCACATTTAAGCATGAACCTATGACTACCCTGAAACTCTGTTTAAATCATGAAGTATACTGAAAATGAGCTCTTCTCTTACCAGCTCGCCTAGTTTTGAATTTGAGGAGAGTTCTTTAAGAATATAATACTGGTATAACTATTTTATGTTACTAGCAGCTTTCTATACCTTAGAGGTCTAGACATATATAACAGCAAGATTACAAACAAAAACTAAAAAGAAAAATTGATTCTTGTTACTAAAACTGGTTGACCCTCACAACCCCTTTTCCTTCTGAATCTGGATGAAAATCCTAAAACCCTAGATATGGGGAAGTATAGCCTCTTGCTTTTCCCCATATCTTTTAGGTTTTGTTTTTCTTTACTTAACTGCTCTCTAAAATTATAGATGCCACTGATTGAACACAAATCACATAGCAGACACTATGAAAAGTGCTGTATAGATATTACAGTGTTCTCTTTTTAGAACAACCTTAGGAGGTATGGATTATTATTATTTTAACATCTTTATTGACGTATAATTGCTTTACAATGGTGTGTTAGTTTCTGCTTTATAACAAAGTGAATCAGCTGTACATATATATATATCCCCATATCTCCTCCCTCTTGCATCTCCCTCCCACCCTCCCTATCCCACCCCTCTAGGTGGTCACAAACCACCAAGCTGATCTCCCTGTGCTATGCGGCTGCTTCCCACTAGCTGTCTATTTTACATTTGGTCGTGTATATATGTCCATGCCACTCTCTCACTTCATCCCAGCTTACCCTTCCCCCTCCCTGTGTCCTCAAGTCCATTCTCTACGTCTGCATCTTTATTCCTGTCCTTCCCCAAGGTTCTTCAGAACCAATTTTTTTTTTGATTCCCTTTATATGTGTTAGCACACGGTATTTGTTTTTCTCTTTCTGACTTACTTCACTCTATATGACAGACTCTAGGTCCATCCACCTCACTACAAATAACTCAATTTTGTTTCTTTTTATGGCTGAGTAATATTCCATTGTATATATGTGCCACACCTTTTTTATCCATTCATCTGTCGATGGACACTTAAGTTGCTTCCATGTCCTGGCTATTGTAAATAGAGCTGTAATGAACATTGTGGTACATGACTCTTTTTGAATTATGGTTTTCTCGGGCTATATGCCCAGTAGTGAGATATCTGGGTCATATGGTAGTTCTATTTTTAGTTTTTTAAGGAACCTCTGTACTGCTCTCCATAGTGGCTGTATCAATTTACATTCTCACCAACAGTGCAAGAGGGTTCCCTTTTCTAGGAGGTGTGGATGATTTTTTCCATCTCACAGTTGAGAAAACTGAGACCTTGGGAGATCCTTACCCAAGTTCACAGCTAGTAAAAAATAAAATCAAGATTCAGACTCAGTCAAGTCTGTCTAACTCCTAAGACTGTAAATTCTTTTTAATTGCTGAGATATATTGCTTGTCCATAGAGTACAGATCTTTTCTATAAAATGAAATATAAAAATTAGATGGTAGAACAGAAACTGAGATCAAAAGATTTTTTTAAGATAATAGAAGAAACAACATATTTGTATGCTGGTTGGAAGCATTCAGGGGTTAGGGAAAACTCAACAATACAGGAGAGAGAGGAGAGATAGCTAGAGTGATATCCTTGGATAAGTAAGAAGGAATGGAATTGAATACATATAGGGTTTATTCTTTGTTATGTGCCTTGTCAGTTCATTCATGGTAATAAGATGTATGAATACAGACTAGATATAGTAATAGTACATGTACATACAATCACATATATTTATATGTGTGTATATATGTATATGTATATATATAACAAATAGTAATAGAGTATATGGGTACAGATACAGTTGGTATGCTTTGGTGGGAGATTGTTGATGTTCTCTTTGGATTGCTTCTGTCTGCTCAGTAGAATAAGAAGCTGAAAGACTGAGGATAGGGAAGGAAGTAAGTGAGGTTTGAAGATAGAATAGATGGTTTAAATAGTTCTTTAGTACTGTGGGGGGGGTGAGTGAAATAGGGAAAGTTATTGATCAGCAGCATTAAGGACTCACTTGAAGTAAGTGGCCATGAATTTAAAGTGAGATCATTCAGCATGGTTGTACATTTTTCTCCAGCCATGTTCCGCTGTATGGGTGCAGGGGGGGGAGCAGACTCAGATTTGATCCTAACCAGCAAGTATGAGGTTTTGCAAAATGGGGGCAAAAGAGTTGAAGATGTAAGCAAGAGAGTTATTAAAATGATTGACTGTTGAATTTAAGTTGGGTAAGAAATGCAGTAAAGACATGAAAGAGATGAAGGACAATAAAGAGGTGTAGGGTCAATGGATTGAAGGTCTCTGTGGAGTCAAAGGTTGTTAGAATCTAGTACTGAAGAAAATCAGCCAGAAAGCTAGGAGGAGATGGTGAGATGTTTGAAATTGAACTTACAGAGGGTCAAGCAATTAATAATGACATAATTCAGGATATGGCCCTGGAAGAAGCTGGCTGAGGGAGGGTGGAAAATGTGACTGCTGGAAGAGAAGAGTTGGGAGTTTTCAAAGATCATCTGTTTGGGTATTGATAGCACCAAGAATTAAGTTATTTCAACTTCATAACAAATCTGTGATCCTCATTTTAGAAAGAAAAATTGAGGCCAAGAGTTGGTAAATAAGTCCAAGATCCCAAACCTAGGAGGCATCAGTACTGGTATTTTAATCTGGCTTGCAAGACTCATCTCTTTTACCCACATAATGTACATAATGGCTTATGCATGGTATGTTTCCTTTCCTCTATGCTATGGTTAATTAAAAGGGACTGAGGCATGTCAAATGCTTTGTGTCATTTGCCTACCAAATCTGTCATTCACCAACACAGATTTATTAAGCACCTACTAAACACCAGTGCACTGCACTGTTCCATGTCCCGGGGCTACAAGGGTGAAAGGTATTGTAAGGAATTGCAGAATTCAGTTGCAGCTGCATTGTCATCTTTGCCAGTATGAAAGTGTTTGGATAATTATTTGAATATTTTCTTGCATCTTGCCCTTATTATCTTATAAAAAATGAGTAGAAAATAGCGAGTGAGAGTGCTAATGTTGGTGATAAGAAGCATGTATTTCATAAATTTAATGTAGTTGAGACAAAGATGGAAATCTTTAGGCATGCTGAAAGAGGCAAATCTTTAGCCTCATGTGGATATCATTGGATTTAAGCCAGTTGAGTGAATTTTCAATTCGGAAGGAAAAAGAAATCATAATTTTTTTAAAAGTATTAACTGTAAGAACTATATTTCAAAGATACTGTCTAAAATGAAAGGTGTAATTAAGAATGTCATTTTTTTCTAATTTTGGTATGCCTATCATGTAATGTGTAAATCTGTGGTTTGATTTATGCAACCAGATCTTTATACATGATTTAAGAGGTATGTGATGTATGAATATAGGGATTGCTTTTATAATATAGAAGTGATACAGGTATTGGGAAAAAGTAGAAGAGGAAATAAATACTTAATTCTGTGTGGAATGATCAGGAGTGTCTTCCCTGCGGTGGCAGTTCTTAAGCAAAGTCATAAAGAATGAGGAATTTATTAAGCAGACAATACAAGGAATAGCATTCTGGGTAGAAGGACAAACAGGTGCTGAGGCATGGAAATGAGTTTCATCATGGCTTGTTTCCTGAACCTCATGGTTAGAATGTAAGGGCAGGGAGCAGACAAAGGCTCTGTATAGAGAGCTAAATAGAAAGTAGATAGTGAATGCCCTTATATGACATACTAAGCTGCTGGACTTCATCCTACGTGGTGGGGAGACTTGTAGGCACCTAGTAACCACAGTTCATTCTTATCAGTGTCTTCGTTCTGTTTTCTTTTTTTTTTTTTTTTTTTGCGGTATGCGGGCCTCTCACTGTTGTGGCCTCTCCCATTGCGGAGCACAGGCTCCGGACGCGCAGGCCTAGCGGCCATGGCTCACGGGCTTAGTTGCTCCGCGGCATGTGGGATCTTCCCGGACCAGGGCATGAACCCGTGTCTCCTGCATCGGCAGGCGGATTCTCAACCACTGCGCCACCAGGGAAGCCCCGTTCTGTTTTCATTGCTAATTTAGTGTTACCTAAATTCACATCACTGTTGTTTGATGCTTGTATAACATTTGTGGTATCTGACTGTATTATTTGGGGTACATGTTTATGGGCCATTCTCATACATTTCTTCCTTTCAGCTATATGGTTTACTGAGTCTTTATCTTCATTCATTTATTTGATAAATATTTATTGAGCACCTACTATCTACCAGATATTTTCTAAATATTAGGGATTCAGAGTGAACATAATTTCTGCTCTTGTGAAGCTTATATTCTAGTGGAGGACATAGACTGATAAGCAAATTCACATATAAATCACTATCAATGAATACTGCCTATAAGATTAGCATTAGGCTGAATCATGAGGTTGACAAGGTCCTCCCCATTCTCTGCTGTACCTTTGCTCCCTACAAGTGTCAAGGGTGTTCCAGAAATGGAAGTACCACAAAAAGAAAAGATAAAAGGTTTCCAACTATATCATTAAATCTACATTAAGAAGAGGGAGCTTTTCTCAGGTTTGAATGTTCTTGATACTTGATGGTTTGCCAAAGGATAGACTATTATTCTGTTACAGATTCGTATATATGGTCCATAAGATCACAATTTTTCTTAAATTCATTGTTTGGATTTTAGATAATTCCTAATAGAATTCAAGTAACAAAGCTTCTACTAATAACAACAATAGTAATAGCTAATGTATTTGGGGCACTTACTCGCCGAATATATTAGACCCACTGTCTGAACACTCAAAATGATGGGCTCAAAGTGGCTAAGCATGTTCCCCCAGGTCATAAAGCTAGTAAAAAGTAGAGCTGGGATTCACATCTAAGCCATGGGTTTCTAGAACCTGGGCTCTCATCCTCCATGTGTTATGTGACTGTGCTGCCAGAAGACCAAGCTTCCAGTCTTTTTCTTTCTGGCAAATAAACACCTTTTGGTGGAATTTAAAGTAGATTCCTCCATTAGGTCTAAGGTAGATTCTATCCCTAAGGTAGATTCTGCAGTCTTTAGAGCAATACTCTTCAATAGAAACATTAAGTGAGCCATGTATGTAATTTAAAATTTTCTAGTAGCCACATGACAAAAAGTAAAAAGAGTAAAATTAATTTGAATAAAATGCTCTATGTAACCCAATATATCAAAAATATTATTTCAATATATTTCTGAATATTTTTCAGGACTTCATTTTAAAATCATTTAAACTAAAGAAAATGTAAAATTTGAGATCTTTTAGTTGCACTTGCTATATTTCAAGTACTCAATAGCCACATGTGACTGGTGGCTACTATCTTGGGAAGTGAAGCTTCAGCAGATTATGTTAAAGGAACCCCAGGTTGCTCAGTGATATCACATATAGATTCATGTGTATACCCTGAGATTTTGTAACTATTTTTTCATGCCAGATTGAAAGCATGGAACCTTTGTTTCAGGCAGAGCAATTGTTTTTCAATCATTGTAGAATTGTGTCTTCCCAATTTGGATAAGTGCTTTGCAGGTACCCACCATATTTCCAGCCTGAGTGGGCCTCCAGTCTCATAATGGAAGCCATATCAACCATTAAATAAAACACAGTGACATCAGTTGTGAAAGTTAACTTTGCTGTTGTTCTTGTAGGCATAGGTGGAGACAAAGGTTGTGATCTTTGTCACTTTTCTAAATGCCAGGAGAAATTCCTATTCTATCATTTAAAATTCATTATCTTATTATGTTGAAATCTACATTGTGAGGGCTTGATACCATCAAGGTCAACTCTGTTTCCAGCTGAATTTTATAGCCAGCAGAGAGTCTTATCTATCAGAGCTTTCTCCCCAAGCCTGGGAAAGAGAAAAAAAAAAGCAAAGAGATGTGTGAAGTTTGCATGTCAGCCCTCCTTAAAATTTTTCTTCTTTTCCCCATCCCACCCCCTTTTTATTTTATTTTATTGTAAAAAACAAAGAGTTTAGTGACAATGGCTTCAGGTTCTATCTGTCTTAGTCCCATCCTTAAAGGACTGTGCTATTACATTATTTGCACTTTAAATGGAATCCATTGTTCCAGTGGGTTTTTCTTGTTTTACACCCTTTAGATCTTCCATAAACAGGACAAATAAAGATCATAAAAGAAACCCAGTTTACCTAGGAAGATAAGGCAAAATTGCCCAGGTGTTTGAATTGTGCTGGCTGGTTTTATCTGGTTGTGATAAATCCTTTCCTGTCCTGGCAGTCAATCCTAGGGAAGGGGAGAGAGAAGGGGAAGAATTTTAAAACGCTAATTAGTACTCATCATTTAATCTCTGCAGTATCTGCTTTGCAACTAGGAAACCATAGTATTTATTAGACAAAAGTCTTCAAGGATTAAAACAGAATCATAATATTTTCTGGTTAGGCAAAAACAGATTTAAATAAATAAATAACAGCAGGAGGATATGATCTATTCTAAAGAATATAATCTTCAATTATTGTAGGTTGATTTTGTGCAGAAGCATTTGCACTCCCAGTTATCTGATGTCAAACAGGTACCATATTATAGCCAAGTCTCAATAATGGGGAGGAAATGCGTTATTTTTGTTTTTGATGTTTCCTTTGGATGTTCCAAATTCAAAAGTCAAGGTGAATTGTTCAAACCTCCCTGTTTGGTAGACACTGTGGCCATCTCTTAAGCTGTTGCTCCGTAACCTCACCCCACAAGAGAAAGTTCAGGATTTCACTCTCCTGTGAGCAATGTAATATATAAAAGCTTCACGCAATTTTTTTCCCCCGCTCAGTCTGTCTTGGCTCAAATAGCTCCTATTTATCGTGATACCTTCTCTATCCCAGGGATCACAAGCTATTTAGGTAGCATGAGAGGTGCTGAACCAATGAGGTAGGTTGTAAGCAGCTTCCCTCAAACCACAAAGATAAATGGCTGTTCCTTGGAAGATCCAGGACGTGGAATCAGAAGGCTAGAGTGTGTCTTATATCCTATTTGTGCTACTTACCCGCTTTGTGAGCCAAAGCGTACAACTGAGTCAGGCTTTCCTGTGAAAAATGGGAACAAATCCACCAACCTTACTGGGTTGTTATATGGCTCAAAGAAGATGATGTCTACAGGAAAACATTTGCCGATCTATAAAGCAGTGTACAAAGAAGTTAATACATATATAAACCGTATACATCAGAATCCATCCCTTTTCCAAAGATAAAAGTTATTATGATCAAAAATGAGTTACTGAGATGGGCAAGAAACCAGTCTCTCCCTAAAGGGACCTCAGCCTTTTCCTTTCTCTCCTAATGAAAACAGAAGTACATCACTAACTCTGACTCCTCTGGATAAAAGCTGAAAGCTGTCCAATAAGCAATAAATAAATAATTGCCAGGAAGTACGCACACTAGCCTCACTGAAGCCCAGCTCAATTTCTATCCCATGAAAGTACACAAGCACACCCAGTTGATGGAATAAAATGTTCTCAGTGTATGCTTTTAGGGGGAATCATTTTGCATGGGTGATCATGTTATTTTTATGCACAAATCTTAGTCTACTGATTCAGGGATTTCAACCTTTTAACAATCCATTATTCCTCTGGGTTAAAAGTCTCATGCTTCCCCTTTCTCTGGAGGTTCTAGTGCCTCTCCCAAGTGTAGGGGAGGAAAAGTCATTTTCCTTGTATCTCTCTAGGTTCTTGGCTGAGACCCCTCCATAATAAAAAATAGATTAACAGGAGGGAAACAAACAAAAGTTTAATAATACGTATACCTTCTGTATATATGGGAGATACCCAGGAAAACTGAGTAACTCCTTAAATGGCCCAACCCATCACCTTAAATACCATCTTCAGCTAAAGACAAAAGATGGCGGGGGGGTGGGGGGGTGTGGGGGGGGTGTGGGGGGGTGTGTCTCGAGCCAATTATGGGCAGTTATCAGGCAAAGCACAATATACAATGATAAGATTTTATGCATATTTAAGTCCTTGCTTTCTCCTTTGACAAGAAGAGATTTGATAACCCTCTTCCTGGTAAAGAGAGAGACACCCTTACAAATGGAGATTTCCCTTATAAATGTAAATGTATCTTTTAAAAAGGTAATTTCTAAGTTTTTAGAGCTTTTCTTATGTCTGCTATTTCTTGAAGATAATCGGCCTAAAATAATCCTTTTGCCAAAGAGACATATTTGGGGGGCAAATTCTACTCCCTTTCACAAGGGTGTAGCTTTTCTGACCACAGCTAAGAGAGGATGAAGTTCTCTGTTTCCTCATTAGCCCAAGGTTCTTCAGTAAATTTGCTGAGCTCTTTGTTTCCATGGTTTATATTTAGAGCAGGAGCCATAGAGTCAGTCTGACTGGGTCAAACCTTTACTCTACCACTTATTTCTTGTTTGACCTTGTGTACACAGTTACTTAAAACCCTTGATGCCTCAGTTTCCTCGTCTATAAAATGGGAATGATGGTAGTATGTACCTTATGGAGTTGCTGAGAAGGTTAAATGGAATTATGAATATAAAATACTTAGCAAATTACCTGGCTCATGATAAGCCCTCAATAAATATTAGCTTTTATTATTGTTATTATTGTTACAGAAGTGAGAGATTATTATTATTATTTAGTTTTTAGATAGAAAATTATAGTATAATAGACTATTTCTTATCAAACTTCAGACAGGTCTTTTGAGATTCACTATTGAAAATTTATACCTAAGGGAATAAATACCTTTCCAAATACCTTCAGGCCTTTGGAAACATTAAAATGTCTGATTCTTATTTTGAAAGGCAAAAAACCCACCATAAAAGTTTAAATAACTTGATATTTTGAACACCCTCATTCTTTCTCTGTATCGCCAAATTTCAAAATATCCCCATCAAAGTACTGCATGCTGTGGGGTAGTACTGACCCAGTACTTACTGACCATGAAAATTTTTATACCAAAAGGTCATTGTTAATGTATGGATTCTAAAAAAAGAAAAATGGCATAGATCTTAGCAATGACTCTGTTATAGGATTGATATCACTCAACAGTAAAACATTTAATCAGGTCCTCCTGCATGCCAGGCACTATTAGATGCTGAAGATACATAAAACCCTGTCTCTGCCCATGAGGTGCTGATAGTCTAGTGAAGACACAAACACAGATACAACTAATTATCAGATAATGAATAAATGCTGTATCTGAGGCACAATTAAAATGTAGAGGGAGAAATCAGTTTTGCCTTTTGGATGAAGTCAGGGATAGCTCTGAAGAAGAGGGAACATTTGAGTTGGGTCTTTGGAGTAGAGCATGATTTGGGCTGGTAGATGGGGGTCTGGAATGGAGGGAGGGCAATCCAGGTAGAGGGAGCCACATGTGCAAAGGCATGAAACTTTGTAGGGAATTTTATGAAATTGGTGGGTGGTCTGGTATGTCCAGAGCAAAGCGTGATAGAGATCATGTTATTAATTACGTTTATCTAAAAATCATGGATGTACCTCTCCCATAGTGATGTAGAGATCATATAAAATATGAACAACTCATATTTTGTGAAACAGAGATAAAGATTATGAAAGATACCATCTTAGAGAAACTTCCTTGTAGGATAGTAAGGTAGCAGGGAAATTTAGAAAAGCCATCAGGGTGAGCAGCTTGAAAAGCACATGACTTATTTTTTTTAAGTAGGAAGGTATATGCAAATGGTTTTAGATGCTAGGAGGCATCATCAGAGGAAGGAGATTTGTTCTGCTACTAACTAGGTGTTGACCTGGGAAAGTTGCTTAACCTTGTGGGCCTCAGTTTCCTCATTTGTAAAGTAAGGGCTTTAGGTGACCTTAAAAGTCTCAGACTTTAAGGATTTATCATATTGGCAATGGCTATCTCACTAATGAACTTTGTTTTAATGGCTTGCCTGTTCCCCACTGAAAAATGCCCCATGACTAGTAGGTCAGGTGGCCAGGTACCAGTGACTAGCCCTAGATGGATGGAAATACTATTGAATCTCTACTTTGATCCTCCACCTTCATTGTTTCTTCTCATCAATCCAAGGTTCTTGGGTGTTCTGGGCCCCTACTCTGAACGTTTCTTCTATGAAAGTCTGGTTGCTTGGCTTTGCCAGTCACATGCCTCTATTGGGTCTTAACTGGGGTGAACATAGAACACTAAAATAATTTCTAACCACGGTGGTTTGGCTCTGGTTTCTCATCCCATTCAAGAATGGTTGCTATTTAGATCCTGCACCACGAGGCTGCTGTCCTTGCTATCATAATTGTAATTTGGTATATTGATACAGTACTAAATTTCAGTTGAGCAGATGGTGCCAGGATTTAGACTTATGCTTATCAGATACAGATGGTCCAAACAGTGAGCTTATCTGTTGGTTATTTTTATTTAGAGCAGGTTAAACATAAATGACTTCATATCATTTTTCTTTCGTGGTTTTTGTTTTACTAGTGATTACAAATGGTTTCTCTTATTCTTTATCCTTTTCTAGACAAAGTCTTTGATTTTAATTAATACCTATTTTCCCTCAATGTTGACCCAGATCATCTCCCCTAATCCTGTTGCTTTGGTTTTCCAAGTTTTCTGGAAGAGGAGAAAAATAATAATTAAAAAAAAAAAAAACCCAAAACAAGCCACACTGTTAATTAGTCTGGAAGAAAAAGTTCTGTGGTTGTCAAGTGTTCTTAATCACGCACCCCCATCCTCATCCACCCCCAGTGACAGTTGTCAGTAGCAGAGCAGAACTTAATATACAGGCTCTGGAAGGGCCCATGCTTGCTTTAGAGATAAAAAAACAAAACAGAGCATCAGAGAAACTGAGTGATTTGTCTGAGGTCACATGGAAGTGTTTGGAAGGGTCAAGCCCAGAACTGTGTCTTCAAATTCCTGTGTGGTGCTCTTTTCAGATACTGAAGTGCCTTCCGGAGCCACTCTGGTTGCTTAGCATCAGATACTGTTACTAGCAACTGGCGTTTTTCCCACATGGGGAAATTGATACCATCACTATGGAGAACGAATTCTCTGCCAATTTTCTGAAAAACCACAAGTTCTGCAAGTGTTTTGTGGTTCTGATTCTGAAGGTGGGGATTGTGCAACCAGATGGCTATGGATTGCTAAAAGGAGGTAGGAGCAATAATGTTGGTTTAGAATGCAGGATAATGAGAGAAGTAGGTCAGAGGATGCTACAGCTGAGAAGGACTCAGGAAGGCAGATATTTCACATAGATTTCCATTGTCTTCTTGAAGATTTTCAGGGGCTGACTTCTCAGTGTCCCTTGGGAATCCACTTCAGTATTTCACCACCCCAGAGTCAATGAGCTCCTCTTCCTTTCATTTAGGAGCTTTAGTTCCCTTTAGTTTGGTAACTTTAAGTCAAAGGTTGTTACTTCTGTCCTTTTCTTTGGAGGAAGTGAGAGTTGCCTAAGGAGTGTGACATAGTCAGGATTGAAACTCGTCCAGGTAAACAGCTTTGTTTGGAGAGTGGAACAGTAACCAGGCTTCATCTCATGCTTCTCCATCATCACCTGGTCTTGTTGACTTATCTCAGTGATAGGCTTTGCTCTTTCCTCGGGAGTGCAGTGTTTAATCTCCCAACAGCCTTGCTGTCTGTTGAGAAGAATTGGGTCTTAAGATACAGAGATCTGGAAAAGGATGATATAAGTTGCATTCATCCAAAACAATTAATTGGAGCCCTTTTAGCACTTCCTGCATCATCATTTTTTAAGTTATCCCCACTCATCTATTCCATACGTGTTTACTGAGTGCCTTTTGGGGGCTAGGTACTAGGGATACAACTAGGGCAAGGCAGATGCTTGCCTGAAAGGGACTTATGGTCCAGGGGAGGATTCAGACAAGTAGGTAGACAATTGCAATCCTTCGTGATAAGCACAGTGCTATGATAGGAGCAAGCATATGGGGCTGAGGGAGCCCACAGGGCAGAGGAAACCTATGGGAGACACTCAATAAATGCTTGTTGAATGAGACGAGAATCTTAAATTGTGGCTTACTAATTGTTTGATTTTTGGCTGAGCCTCAGTTGCCTTATCTGCAAACTGGGGATAATACTTTTCTAGACAGCCCCTAAAAGTTTTTATGAGAATCAATTAAAACAATGCACTTAAAAGCACTTAAGAAACCACGATGCTGGATGAGGGAATTGTTAAAAGAAATGATGTGCTCTTCCTGGCGTGTTTGGTCATGGTAACTGAATGTGGAAGTTATTAAGAATTTTGGGTAAATTTCCTAAGAGAATGGATTACAGCCAAAGAATTGTGTCTATGGATACCCCTGAGAGACTTTATTTTAAAGTGTCTTCTTTACAAGACAAAAACACATGACAGACCCCAGAAACAGTAATGAAGAATCTAATTTAGTTTTGCATTTGGAGTGAAGAGAATTCTGAAAGACATTTATTTCTTTTTAAAAGAGCTTTTAAGGATATGTTTACCTCTTCAAATTCTGTTTTGACAGGTCTCTAAATTCCCAGTGATTAAATCCATGTTGTCAC